>NC_063215.1:50846815-51149845 GCF_020740725.1 Corvus hawaiiensis | reverse complement strand
AAGAGTTAAATAACATTCCAAATGTTCCACCCCAGTCACACTGAAGTTGGCAGTTTTCAGCAAGGATTGTGGAAGGCTTCAAGATTTCTGATTTGCAATAAGTCTATTCAGAGCTGTATATGATCTCACCTCTTCATGCTCTTTTTCTGCAGTCAAGATAAAGAGCATACATGTTCTTAGCCTAGAATAAGTCAGTGAAGCTGAGCAGTTCAGGCTTCCTCCCCTGTTTTTTAAGTAACCAAAAATCAACAGCTCGACATTCTTGGATACTCTTTTGGGCTCCTATGTTCTGGGGTGTTTTCTTGCTAAATGTCAGACAAGGGATAGATAACTACACATGAGCTATTTTAAAACACCCTTTAAATTCAATGGTGATAAATAAGTACTTTTAAGGAACAATTTATTAATTTTTTTTTCCTTCCCATTTGTAGTGGGTTGACACTGGCTGGATGAAATGCATCGATCCTACAGATGTCTTTTCTGCAGTGACTATAAGGAACAGTCCAGACATGAGCTCAGTTTAGGTGTCTACCTTTATGCTGATCCTTCCCAACACTTCTGCTAGTCTTAAACCATTACCCCTCCCAACAGATTTTTCTAATATAACAACGGTTTCTCACCTCAAAAATGTGATTAAATAAGACCCAATAAGATTCTCTGGGACAGAGAAGTTTTGGATGATTTTGCAGTACGCTGGCATACAAGAGTACGACTTTCCATACTTACTGACACTTATTCCCATGCTGCCTGAACTTGCAATTGATTACTTTCTAGAAATCATCTGCCACACAGAGGGAAAAGAAATAAGAACTTGAAATCATAAATGATTTGACAACACCAATGACTCAGAGTCATGAAACGGGAATCCCTTAAGCTTTTTTCTGACCTAGATTTCCTATTTCTGTTGTGAATTACCAGACTGCAGACAACCTTTATGACCCTAAACTCAGAAGCAAGGGATAATCCCTAAATGTTATGAAAAGACTGGTGTCTCTGGGTGTCCATCTTGACATAAAGAAACAGGGACAGACTTTCATGAACCATAAAAACTGAGGTGTCTGAAATCATAGTTTTTTTCTGAAATCTTAGAGCATAGACAGCTTACCTTCTTGGCACATTTGCATGCTAAAATTTCCTCATTGTACCAAATAGAAAATGGTCGTGATTCTATTTTTGCCTCATTCATTCCCTTTTACATTTGTGTGCTGCGCTAGAGCAGTGCAGTACAGCTAAGAAGATCACTATAGCCAAAAAAAATACTCATGCTGCTTCCCTTGACCAAGCCCTTGCTCTCAAAACAGCACCACTCGTTGGTTCACTCAAAATCCATCCGTGGAATTTGAAAAAAAGTTACAGCCACTTTCAGTGCAGCACACAAACAAATTACACAAACATTACCTGTATGTTCAAAATCCTGCAATAACAAAACTCTTTGTGACAGAGAAATTCTCCCCTTCCATACTCCATTTAACAGCCTGGTGCAATTAAAGATAAAAAAAAAAAAGACTATGTAGCAAGAAGAAAATAATTTCCACCTTTCTTAGTTCTGTCACAGTGCTGAGGTTTGTGCTATTCATCTCTGCCTCGAAGGTATCTCCGTCAGAGCAGAGGGATGCCTTTCCCTTGTCCTTTCTGGGCCCAGTCTCCTGAGACATAGACTTCAATAAAAGCTATTGATACTCAGCAGGAATGGACTTTTGTTAACAACTGGTGGCGAAATACAATCCTAAAACTAGTAACTTTGCTGCCAGCTAAGTGAAGGCATTAGCAGACTGATTCAATAAATCCAGGGGAGCTGCATTTAAAGTGCCAGTCTGCTGGGACCTCCTACCTCCCCCCCAAACCCCACATTTGATCCTAATCACCCTTCTTAGCTGCTTCTCAGATTCCTTCCTCCAGTCATTTGTAAGGTAAATTTACCAGTGAAAAAGCTACATTTTACTCCTCACATTTCATCTGCTGTTCCCAGCAATTTCATGGATGTACTGGTTTTGCTGTCACTGAAGTCTCCAGCAATTCCTTCAAATTCAAGGTTTTGGCTTAGTCTCCATGCCCCTTGGCCCGTTTATGACTTTCAGTAGTTCCCATTCAACACATCATCTCAATTCACACCATCTACTCTCCTCCTGCTCCTTCAGTGCCAGAGTCTTGTCTAATGATTCTTGGTACACTTCTCTGTAAAGCACCATGACTTCTCCACCACTTCCTCCCGTTCCTTCCCTACCCCCATTAAGTCTGGAAAGAATGCTATCTGTTTTATTTATTTGGTTTCCTGTGGGAGTACATTATAAGGCTGTTCTGTTCTGTGCAAGTGGGATGCAGGAAGGGAGGGTCTCTGCCTGCCTGTTCCCAGCTGCACACGCTGGGGGTGGAAGTCACTAGTGGGAGCGGGAAACTGTTCCTTCCCCAAAAGCAGTGGGCTATGCTAACCTGGGAAAAACCTTCCAAGCCACAGGACATGCGAAAGTAAGGCACATGGGAAGGAAGGAGGAAGCCAAGTGAGCATCCTAGAGCAGCAAGGAACTCTATGGAAGCTATTCAAGCCAGAAAGCCACCAAAATGAAAAATACTGACCCTGAAAGAGTGAGCAGGATTTGTTTTCTTGTCATAGAATCCCAGAACAGCTTGGGTTGGAAGGCACCTTAAAGATCATCTAGTTCCAACCCCCTGCAAAGAGCAGGGACACCTTCCACAAGACCAGGTGGTCTCAGCTCCATCCGACCTGGCCTTAAACACTTCCAGGGATGGGGCATCCACAACTTCTCATGGCAACTTGTTCCAGTGCCTCACCACCCTCACACACTTCTTTAGAACAGACTAGAATAGTCCTTCTATTTAATCTGTTCCTATCCACAAGTTCTGTGTTAACAGAGGTAACTGAGCCCTGGTCACTTCTAACATTCTTCAGTCAGTATTTGGGAAATTTGCTCCATGTTCTGACATCCCTGGGTCCATCACATGGAGGCTGTATCCAAACACTGCCCTATTTCTCTCTGAAAGATTAATTCTATCCATGGAGACCCTCTTACACAAATTTCAGTGAATGCTACTCTCTCTCCTTGACTCCAAACCAATTAAGACCCTCTTCTGCCATGTAAAAATTAAAATGTCACATATGTGATAATGTACACGTACCCATCTCGATCCTTCTCTAACGATACATCCTGTACCTTTCTCATTAGATGAATAGAATGTGGAGTTTTGCCCTCAGTGGCAGCAAACTTCTGAAGCTGCCTGTAGAAAAGGAGAAATTCTTGCAAATCTAGCATGATAAATAAGTCATTTAGATTTCTTTGCATGAATGGATTCATTATGTGCAGATTTTCAGCACACTTCTACAAGATTTTATGGACGAAAAAGTCACATCATTATTGTGTTATCTGACCAGAAAGGAAGCATGGACTGATGCCATCAAGGAAATAAATAAATTAATTTAAAGCTCCCTGTGTTTTTGAGTTAGAACCTCAGGTGTATCTAAAAGATACATGCAAAATGAGCAGGAATATACCTGGAGATTCTAAATGATTCCTGTGATGAATAAAATTCATCAGAAAATAAAACTGAATTTTTCATCACACTGCTGTCTCTATCATATACTTTAATCTGCTTTGGCAATTTTACTACAAGATCCAGAAAATCACTTTAAACTGTACCCTAATAGATCTTCTCCAAGACAAAGGGGAAAAAAAAGCCAGAACAAACTATTTCATTATAGCAAACAAGGAAACTAAGCAGCCATGGCAGTTTTCTGATTTAATTTATGTCTCAGATTAAAAAAGTGACTCATGTGAGTACTTACACTGGCAACTACAGGAAAAAAGCTAATTATAAATTGTATCTCAATACTTTTTTTGAGTTTTATGACAAAGAGCTCCTTATTTTCAAATCTTATTGCAGCAGAGTACAAAAGTTTTCTTTCAGATACTACTGACATCCGTGCAAAACGGATGACAAAACAGTAGCTCAGAGGCATATCCATGTACTAGAAAGGAATCAGACCACCACCACAACCATGAGTTTTCTAATTTCTTCAACAACAAACATGTTCTACATAGAAACACATGATCTGGGGCAAAAAATACCTCAAACACTGCAAAAGTGGTGCTAGGGCAAGGTAGCTAATGAAAAAAAAGTGCTTTATGGCCTATAAGACTAGTTAATCAGTGACTTTTTTATTAGGAGAGTCATACTTCAGGGAATGCAGCAATATGTTCTCCCCACTGTCATGGCACAGTGGGAGCCAGGACAACCGGGAGTCCACCATCAGGGCAGGGCTACCTTCTTCAAACTTTCCTTGATTAGTCTATGATGCTATTTCCTGTTGAAATACACCATTTCCAAGGGACAGTGAGTAGGAAATACTTTATCTGCTACCAATAGACTGAACCTGGCAAAACTGAAAACTCCAGTCAACAAAGGGTGTACACAAATTTTAATTTATTTTTTTTAATAAATCATTAATAAGAGTATAATGCCATACCATCACAATCGTACAGAGTTAACTTGTGTGCATCCTGTATCTGATGCTTAGGTGCCTCAGGAAAAGACAAAGAACATAAACAGAAAAATACTCCATTATGGGTATCCACCTCTGGCTTGCAGTAGAGCCTTTTGGTTTGCAATTCTTCTATTTCTTTCCTTATTTTGGCATGTGATTCATGGTAGGACTCAAAACACAAGCATGGTGATACTGCAGAACGGAGTAAGGAAAGGTGCTAAGTGGACAGCCTTCAACTGCAGCACAGGACAGAAAGCCAGCAGATTTATCCCCAAATCCATGAACACTGTACATGGCAAATTAGCCCTACTTACTCCCTGGCCACCTTGGTGTTGTACAAGGTTTGCAGGACTTGTTCACTCTGGTGATTACCTCCCAGTTGCATGCAACAGGTACACTGCCTATCTACCAAGTACTCAGTTCACCCAGGCTCAATCTAGGAAAGCACCAAAACAGTAATTCTGCTGAAGGCAATAGATCCAGTAACAATGCTTAAAATTAAGAGGATGCCTAAAGGGCTTTTGGATTCCTTCCTATTAGAGCTTCCTATCATCAGCTAAAAAAAAAACCCTCAAAGAACTGCTAAATCAAAGCATCCAATGTGAACAGAATTCTACTACACAGTATTTTGTTTCCATAACACACACCATGGCTGAAAAAGATACTAATTATGGCACTAGTGCAGCTGTATTAATTACAGCTGCATTAATTAGAGCAAATTTCTGTAATTTAACTAGGTTGGCACTTTAAAGTGCTTGCTCTATTATCACACATTTCAGACCTTTGTCCATTTTTTCTCAACATGTTGGTGAACTTTTAAGTTAGTGCTGTGGGGCTTACACAGGTACCCATTCCAAGGAGGTGATGTTTCATAAATGTTGTGTCTTCAGCTGCCCTTGAGTTATCAATGGAGCTAATAAAACTGGATAGAGGGCAGAGCTCAACCTGTTCCACTCTGCTGCAGCCCTCAGATCCCAGGATTTTGTCTCTCCTTTTGGGCCTGCCCTGACAAATGTCAGTCTACAACATTCTGAATTGCTAAAAAATCCTTTGAACTCAAAGTGATAATTTCAACAGCCACAAAAATCCCAGAACTTCCCTTTACAGGTTACATGAAACAGGGTAGGAGAAGGAAAACCTCTGGGTGAAGATTTCTCAAATCCTCAGGATTTGCCAAGCTTTGAATTAGCCAATGCTCTTATTAAAAAAAAATCAACACTGCAAGACATTTCCTACACAATAATGGGGTAAAGGGAGCAGGAGCCAGACCTCAGCACTTAGCTCCTTACATGTGGTCAGCATCTTTTCAAGACTTTTATGTTCCAAAACATTTGCCAGATGATCCCAAGCAAGCAGCTCCTCTGAGCAACTGGAGAGTTTGGTATATACTTGAAGCATTTAAGGTCTAGTAACACTATATATTAATAAGGAGCTGCATATAATATCTTCATAAATATAATTAAAATTTTAAAACCTCTGAATACATAAACAGAAATGAATGAACATATGCATTCATACTATTTCATTAGAATCAGTGTTGTACATAGCTATATATTCTCAGATTAATTTTTACCTAGACTACAATGACTCAAAAATACGGAAAACTGAAGACACTCACTTTCAAATGGCACATAGCCATAACCTAATCTAACCAGATTTTGGAAAGCTGTGGTGACTAATTAAATCACTGTCTACAGGAACATACATTAACAAGAAACCCTGTGCATGAGCATATGTGTCCACATGTGATACCTGAATTCATTTAACAGGTCTCTGCTAAAATGCATTTATACAACAAGAGAAAGCTAAACAAAAATACAATCCCAGGCTTGACTGAAGCAGCAGTGAAGAGGCTAAAGCTGTAGAGATAGAATTATAGCACGGAAAATTATTTTACCTCCAGGTAAGCAAATTGTCAGGCCAGGAAAAACTCACTAATAAATATTGTTACTGATAACACTAGACCAACTTTGCTTAACAAAATAATTACATAAATGTAAAGAAAAGTACGTGGTCTCAAGATACCTATTGGCCTGAGAAAAAATGTTGGTTGTAGTGAAGTTTGAGACATAAATTGCCTACATGTGGCACATAGCCTACGTGCACATTGATTAACCTCCTATAAAAAAAAATCCAAAAATGCATTTCCTGCATGTCAGCCAAAATGCACATCACAGGACATTGAGAACAGCATCAGGGATCCAGACAATCATTTACATGCATCTCAATAGGCATTAGGTACCCTACTCCTTTACATTATAAAACACTTATAACAATGTACATTAACCAGCGGACAACTTAATAACACAGACATCTGTCTGCTGTAGCCCTGATTGTCAGCCTTAAGTACAGCACTTAACATACCACAGATGATGTGCTATCTGAGCCACCAAGAGCAGCTGTTAACCACTGCCATGGCAATGAAGCAGCAGATATAGATAACCACCTGCTGGTCTGCTCCAGCTTAAACACAGGTAAAATTGTCATTATCTCCTGAGCAGTGACCGAGAGATATTATTCACTTGTGCTGCCTGGTAGCTTAACACTGCTTTAGATTTGAGCAGCATTATACTTAAGAGAAGATAAGGATAGAACTCCCTATGCCACTAGATATAGGTAAAAACTAATCACTAGCTTATACTTTTGTAACCCACACAAGTTACGTGACCAGGCTCCCTACCAAAATCCACTCCTGGCATCTTCTGAATTGGCAGCACAAGCCACTTGCTTCTTCTATGCTGTAAATCACTACCAAAAAGCCTTCAGGTCACTCTAGCTTGTCCAAAACCACACAAAACTTCAACTATTATAACATTCTTCCCCTAGAGAAGCTTAAATGTAGCACAGCCATTACTTAAAGCAGTAATGGGGAAAAATTTAATTGACCAGAATCTGTTCAGGGAAAAAGTCTGTGCAAAGAACTATGATTAATGCTCTTCAATCATAATATAAATTGGAGGCCCACAACTCCAGAAGCAAAAATAACCCACGTTAGCTGTTTGTAAAGGAGAGCTGGGTAGGTGATTTATCTTCTATGATCAAAACAATACACTGACTTTTTGCTTTATTAAAATCATTAAGTTTCCCTCATTCAACATTCTGAACTGCCTAGTGCTAATTCTGCCCTTCCCCATACATGTTAGTTCAGTGGCCACCTTCTTTTTTCTTACTCTTACCTTGTGTTGCTATTTCTCCTGGAGTCTTGACACTGAAGGCTGTGACACCCAGGGTCCACATCAAACCTTTAGCTCCAAAACACTTGGTTTGTCTCTGGCTATCTTTCTCTTTCCCATATGGATAGCAATCTCTACTGGTTACTCAAACTGAAATTTCTGCCCAGAACTGATGAAAAGAATGAAATGGGTTTCAAAATCCCTAGCTGGGAAATAGGAACAACCATGGCGTTAAATTTCACCTGCATTCCTTTATGGAAAAGGCACTCAGATGGTATTATGGTGGTGACATTTTCTACATCATAAAGGAACAAATCTTTGCAAAACAAACATGGAGATTCAAGTGGGAGGGACAGTTTCACCTAGTGGCACCACGAATGCCTGCTGCACTTCCAAAATACACCTAAGCTGTACACACAGGCCTACAGAGATTAAACCCCAAAGGGCAGACTGAGAACTGCTGCTCATGAGCAGTCTCCAACTGATCCAAACTGCCCCTAATAAAATGAGAGCAAATGCAAGGAAAAGATGAGGCTGACTCCAGTCAGGAGAGGGGTGAGGTCAGGTTGCTGCAGGTAAGGAGGGACTGCTTAAGGATGTTTCAAGAAGCCAAAAAGAGGCATCTCTCAGATAACTAGGTGGCCTGAGTAATAATCACAGCACTTGGATTCTTGCTGAAAAAAAAAAAAAAAAAAAAAGAAAAAAAAAAAATCTGATCGACTGGAATTTAATTGCAACACAAGACCAGTCAGGTTTTCCATCTCCTATCCAGATCTCATAGACTAACTATGGACACATTTTCATTTATTTATCTGTGTTGCTGACACTTGTTGATTGATACAGAAAAAAAAAAGAACTGAATAAATATTAGCACATGCTGTCTCTTCCCTGCAAAAATGAGAAGAATCCATCCCACTCCTGCTTCCTCAGAAACCCAGCAGCCACAGCACACAGTTATGGGTCAGTACAATGGAGCCTGCAAAAACTCTTTATAACCCTGTCACCGATGACTCTCCAGAGAAATTTAATCTCAAAGTCTGAAGAACAGATAACCAGAGACAGTCAACTAACAAACCAATAATTTCCTATCATCATCAGTGAAGCTAGTGCCTTGCATCCCAGACATGTACTACCACATCAGAAAAGGAAAAACTAGCAGATTTGGATTTTTTTAGTTGTTTTTGGTTTTTGGTTTTTTTTTTTTTTACTTCTGTAAATAGCACTAATTAAATGAAAATAGAAGAAAAGTTTTAAAGGATAGTGTTCTCCTTTTTTGTCTTCAGTATAAATGCCGGCAATTCATTAAAGAACATGTGCAGGGAACCAGAGCCAAAGCATTCCTACAATGGGAGTAAGTGAACAGGAGCTAAGGCCTAGTAATTATATAGGACAAGGAACCCTTTCACCTTTCCATTTTATGGCCCATTTTATGACTTTGGCATTACATGGGATACTGCTAAAAGGAAAAGAGAAGTGGTTATAACTACTGCATCAACCCAAGTAATGTACACAATATTCAGGCTCTGATTTTCTCTCTGCTTATTATCCTCTGGTGACTAAATCTCTCCTGTTCTGAGTTCCCCTCAGGGTGTTTGCATGAAGCTGTATACAGAAAAATCAAGCCACTACATACTGCACAGACTTCCAAGCAATACTAAAAGATCACTTTATGAACTGTAACTCCAGCTGAAAAAATGGATAGGACACGCTGAAACTGTCTAGCGACAGAAGAAGTCCTGCCCTGCAGCACAGGTAGCATCAAAGCGTTCTTCCCCCAATGACTGGCCAAAACTCTCCTAAAGGAGTACTATGGGCTACTTCTGTTGGGTGAAAGTATTACAGACTTGTTAACCTTTTCATTCGTGCCTTCATGTGTCAACATCAAATTCTACATTATAGCAGGCAAGACAAGCCAGTTCACATTGCCTCACCAGCAGGTAACCAAACCAACTCACTGCATGTGAGGTACTGGTAATTTTAAATTTTTTTTTTTTTACATTTTACTATTTAGTTTAGCTATACCATTTACCTCGGTAAATAAACTATGAAACATCTCAATTTTTAAAGATTTCAGTGCCATGAAGAAAGGCAAGAAAGATACTGAAAACAGGATTCTTCTCTGAAAGCACCAAACAAAGCAAAGAACTCCTCAGGTAGGTCAGAGACTAAATATATGGTACTCTCCTCACCCAGATGTTACTGGGAGGCTTTTTTTTTCTCTCCAGAGACTACCCACAATTGTCACAGCAAAAGCATCACCACTGAACATATTGAGGACACTTGATTTTATATTGCTACATGCCTAAATAAGACCCCAAAAGGTCAGTCCTAAGCAATGTAACACCATAACAGATGGGACTGAATAAACCAAATACAGCCAGAGATGCATCACTGAAAAACTATATCAAAGTAATAAATATCAGAGAAGACAACCCTTTGGTGGTTCAGACATAGCTTTCAACCACGTTTCACTAGAGGACATCAAGCTTATTGTCCAAGCTGCTGTTTCACACTACACTGGATGTCTGACAATTCCATTGTTAAAAAATTGCACACTGGAAAAACACAGAGCTGTAACACTAACTGTTATTAAAAGTTATTATTATTGAAGGCATGATGTTGATTTTCATGGATGAAATTTTTATTTTGTTTGTCCCACATTTTGGAGGTTTGTTAGTTGTAGCCAAGCTCAAATCAGGAGCCAAGATGACACCAAGGATCCATGCACTCTCTGTTATGCATATTACAAGAGCAGCTGAGAATAAAGTGATGTAGTTGATGATGTTCCTGCTCATTGCAGGTGAGTTGGACCAGATGGTGCCTTTAAAGGTCCCTTCTGACCCAAAATATCCTACAAAAATGCAAGCTCATATGTTGATAATTTGCTATTTAGATAGGGATTAAGTACACTAATTCATAAGCTCCCAAAACTTTATGACCTGCACAAATTAACATATCCTGAATTAAGCTGTCAAAATTCAAATGAGAAGTCTCTTTGAGATATAAGAAAGCTACAAACTTTGGGAAGTTATCTTTTCTTGTCCCTTGCAGGTACTAATACTTTTAGGAAAACTCAAATACATGCTGAAAGATTGTTTCTCTGCAAGAACATGACCTTTGAATACAGAGTAAAATTTCCAAAACAGAAAAGACATTAAGTTGCCTGACTCACAGTGAAAATCAACAGGAACTCAATGCCAGATTGTCATTTATGTTTTATTCTAATGAAAAGCAAGAGCTCAATTATAGGCCATCATGGAGCATCCTCAACATTCAAACCGACTTTAATGAGGGGAGGAGGAGAACAGTGTGGTTGGGCTTTTTAGTTAAAACTGCCACCCCCAAAACAAAAAAACCAGCTAAGTGTTGTGTACAATGCAAACTAATTACTTTCATGGGAAATTTAATTACTGTGACCCCAATCGGTAACAACTGTCACCTGATCAGAGGGACTCTGCCCTCCCCAAATCGATTGTGCCCATGAACACTAAATTGAATTCTAGCGGCTGCAGTGTGCAAGTGACCTCCCACTCGTTAGTAATTGTGCTATACCCAAGTGTTTGCAGGTAAGTACTGCTGTGAGAGTACCAAAGTCCTATACTCACAGGAAAAAACATATTCCTGAACTTGGTTTTCAACACTCACTCCCTATCCCTGCAAGCAAGCAAGCAAAAGTGGTCAACATCAGACCTTTGTCACTCTTTTTTCTTTTTTCTGACATGTTATGAGCAAACCACAAAGCCTAAGTTCTTGCACTAACACAGAGCTGGCAGCACCAGCTCTCAACTCCAGTCAATAGGCAGGCAGGCTGCTCTAAAGTCCCCGCACCAACCAATTTGAGATACATGAGCTCCTGGCAGCAAAATAATTATTTCCTCAGAGGTTCTTATTGTCTCCAGCGCGCCATGAATTCTGTTCAAGTTCAATGTCAATTTATCACTCTACATTACTAGCAGCAGCTGACATCATGGGTGCAATTGTTAAAGAAAAGGGAAATTATTTCTGCCCTCGTACATTTAGATTCCCTTCCCCCCAATAAGTGCAGTGAAGGGAAAAAGCTTTGAGCAATCTGAAATCGCAGAATGACTCTTTCTATAAAAGCATTGCACTTGTCCAGCAAACCTCTCTATCTACCACTACTGAATAATATCAGGTACCAGAGAGACCTGAAAGGCAATAGAGAGAGGAAATATGACCTGCAAAAAGGCAGTATTTTTAGAGTGCAATGTAGTTCTTTTCCCTCTAATATGCAGCACATTCTTTGGGCTCGATACAGCAGGGTGCTGCGCGTCCGGCCCCTCTCTAGCAAAGCATGGCAGTGTGTGCTACTTACTAATCACAGTCTGGTACAAAATAAATTGCTCTGCTGAGGGAAGACCAAAGTGCCAGCACCTCACAGGATGGAGCCCACCTGCCTTTATGTCACGACCCTGATACACTGCATGATACATGATTTTGCCTGGAAAATATATATATTTTTTTTTTTAATTAAGTGGAGCAGTAGTTGGCTTAAAGTTAACAAGATCTTCACAAAAAACCAAGGGACTTCTTACACAGGATGTGTCAACCTGTGTCAGTACAAAAGTATTTTACCTTCGTGTACCATCAATATTCAACTCCAAAAAGCAACTCAAAAAGCCATTTCAACAGAAAACTACAACACTGAAAGACAGGACTCCTTTAAAATAATAATTCAGAAAGTCAGTATTACTGTATTTTTCTCCAAAGGAATCAAGAAACTTTTCAGATGTTCACATGAAATTAGTGTCAAACCAGTGCTTTTTCATAGAGTCCAAAAATTCTGTACCTGCCCTTGAAATCTTGTAACCTGTTTGACAGTATAAAAACCTTGCCAAATAGAGTAAGCATTCCCTGGCAACACATGAGATGGAGGGGAGTTAAAAATGACAAGACTGAATTTGAATCACCACTAAAACGAAAACCAGCAACATCTATTTAATTCAGTGTGCTGAAACCTGCAGTGTGAATGGCACAATCCCACTGGCAAGCACCTGCAGTCCAGCTCTTCTCCCTGGTGCCCCCTGGCAGGACAAGAGATGGTGGGCACCTACTGAAACATCTTAAGACAACTTTACTGCAAGAGAGGTCAAACACTGGAATAGGTTGCCCACAGAGGTTTTGGAGACCTGACAGTACAACAGGCTTACGTAGCTACTCACAGTATTATTAAAATTTGATCAAAGGATAAAAAGTTCTCATTATCTTTCAATACCAGATATTGTCACAAGCAGCACAGAAATTCTCTTCTGCTAGGAAATTAATCTCCATAGCTTCAGAAACTTCAAAGATGCTTCATTATTGATTGCCTAAACTAACTTTCCATGTCTTGAAGGCATTTTTTCTTTCTTTCATGTTCACTCTGGCTAGATTCTTAAGCAGCAGCTTTGCCTGAACACAAGGTTTTGATATCCTAACAGATGTCCACCCTGACTCTGTATTTTAACATTACAAGCTAAAACACTAAATCCGTAAGTACTTAAATGCTTGTCACTTTGAATCCTGCATGACTCATCCTTCAAGGCAGCCTATGACAGTCCAAAATGCCAAAGTACTCCTCTGCCATACTGAAATTCCCTCCTTTGCTGCATATTTTCCAGTTTCTGATCCTGAGACTGGGTTGAAAAGGCAGCAGCCACCACAAAGCTGTAGCACAGTACCAAACGTCGTCCTGAGCAAATCCTTCTGCTTACTGACAGGGTAGGGAATTTGCAGGACATGCCTGTATTATCAGAAGCTCTACTCCAGTAGAAAGGGGAAGAAAACTCAGTATTTACAGGTCACTCATTCTGGCAACTGAGATATCATGTAACCCTAGCATGGCAAGCTCCCTCCCCATGTAAGTGATTGCAATTAATAATTTAGATTCCCAATAACAAACTGCAAACCCAAAATATCCTCACTGACAATCCTGCTATGCTGCTAAGGTTCACTGGCACAGTGGGAACTTACTCATCTGCCATCTGGGCTAATGAAGTCAGTAAAATTGTTGTCATTCTCTCGGTGGATCACCATAGCAAAGAGAAAACGCTCTCCGCCATGAGATTTCAAGTTAGATGGAAGCTCAGCAGCAATGAGATCCAGAAAAATCATGTCCTCTTCCAGACCTGGACAACAGTACTGCCATGCCAATGTAGCCTTCTGCCCACATCTGGAAAACATAACTCCTTCTATACTCTTACCTTTGTCCTGGGCCCAGTCTCTATCTCCTCTTTCCTGTTGTTGGATCTCTCTCCTTTCCCACACCCACCCATATAATCTAATTTTCATACAAATCTCCCCAACAAATTACCACTCCACAATCTGTCTCAGACTTGCTCTCATCCTCCAAAAAACAGTTTCTTCCAGTCTTCTACATCACGTCCTCTCTACATGTGAGGGAGGCAGGGAAATACATCACCCCACGGCAGAAACGAGCACCATGCCAAGGGGGACAACTGCCAGGCCCCCACCACAGGCAGACACATCAACCAACACACCTTCAGAGCCATTCCAATGTACCTTCAGCCTCGTGGAAGCTCTGCCTGCTAAAAAAACACCCTTATCTTCCCATTTTTTTCCTTTTCACACTCTGTGCTAGTTAGAGCAAACAGAGCTTGAGTTGAAGGAGTGGAGCAGAGTTCAAACAGTAGGGGCATCCACTGGAAGAGTGTGATGGGGAGCTAAAGGACAGCCTTAAGGTCTGCGATTCTTGGGTACACCTGGTGGCAGCATAAAGGAGATTTACCTGCATTTCTAAAAGTAACTGGATAATCCTTTATTATGAAGGGTAATGAGTAACTTACTATGAGTACTATCCATTCATCAAAACCAGACACGTAGGATTTTGCATTGCTATAGAAAAGCAAATTCATCCCTTCATTGTTTTTCTTTTCAGTAGTTACATAATTAGCCATTAGTACTACAGCTTATTAAAAACAAGCAGTAAAATGAAATACAGACAAAACCAAAATTCATATATGCTGTTGTAGTACTTATTCTTGAAGTAGTTAGTAATGCCCCTTCTCAGTTTGCATAAAGAAGCTGGGAAATATCCCATTTCCCACCAAATCAAAGCTTTTTCTGTATCACTTTAGTTTAGTCATAGCCAGGCCTAAAAATTTGCAAAGAGATAACTATATAACAAAGGAAATTTATGTCACATATAAGTTAATTTGCAATTGCATGTTATGGAAGAATTTTATCCTGCAGAGGAAAATAAAATTACAAATACATAAGCATTCTGAATCCGCAAGACTTTATGAAAGAAAAGCAAAGACAAGCCAAGTATTTAGACTGAAAACTAGCTGCTTCCTGAAGAATAAAAATTGTACTTCTGCTACATTAAAACAAAAAATAATAAATTGATAACTTTAAAAAGTTTATTTGAAGACTTGAGGCTTGACCTAAGGGCTGTTCTTACTGTTTGTAAAGCCAGGGCAATGCAAAGGTACAAAGGCGACTCCACTGCAGAGAAAAGAAGCTAAATTGGATCTCCACTGAATACTGACTTTTGTCTCTGTTATGTTATATATATACACACTGCATTTCTCCAGCTTCTTTCATCCAAAAGACAAGAAAAAAAAATATAGGCTATACAATAAATTCCCATAACTGCAAGATTAAAGATGTATAAACCTGTAACCTTGCAAAATCTATTGTTTCTCCTTCTCACCACAGTCTTTGACAGAAAGTTGATGTGCATTTGAAACATGCATCGATGCAACATCTTGGTAGTAAAGGTAAAGCCAAGCCAAAGGAAACACTATGGGAACACACACTTAATACACCATTTTCACTTCCAGGTTAAAAATAATGCCAGAGGTTCACAAGCAACTTTTATCAATGTAAAATCAGCTTTGCATTGTGGTTCATGCAACACTTTAGTGTGCATTTAGGGAGAAAAAATCCAATTATTTCCACCAGATATTCCCTAAAACACAGTTTAAGACAGTTCTGAGATTAAAGAAACTGAAGCCTTTTCATATGCTATTGACAGGTGGTGTTTTGGTTTTGTTTTGGCTTTTTTTAATGTGCAGGAAAACCCTCCAGCCAGCAAGGCATCCATGCAGCTGGAAAGGCAAGCATTCTCCTAAACTGGATTATGTGACAGCTGGTTACACCTATTTCTAACACTTGCCTCTGAGATAAAATGCAAATGCAAAATCTCCTGATTACTTATGATCATTAAAGAAACCATACAATTTTGGGCTTCAGGAGTCTATTGGCTTGGAGTCCTGCCCAAAATCCAGCATCAGTAAGTACACTGAGATGCATCCTCTTACCCTTAAGTTGCATTCAGCAATATTAACTTGTTTTCATCTTCCTTCCTACATTTACAGAGAAAATTATGTAAATGTGTGTGTGAGCACTCTAGAGAGAATTTTAGTGAAGTTCTACACAACTATGGAGAGACTCTCCTTCAGAAACCTTCCCATCAAATCCACAAATTAGAAACAATAAAATCTTGAGTAAACCCACTTCATACCAATGATTAAAAATATAATCAGTCCTTAACACAACAAAAGAAAACCAGCTGGGAGACAGCTGTAGCTGCTTCTGGTGGCCTCCAAATACTCCCAAATAGACAGGGATTATATTTATCACCAGGATAAATGAAAAAATTATTTATTGTTCTTGCCTGCAGAATTGGAAGCTACATCCTTCAAAAATAGAAAGTATAATTTAGAATACCTCTGTGTGCATTTTAAATGCACTGAAATTATGGGAAATCTGCAAGAGACTGATTGTTCTTTGCTTTTTATTTAAAAATTATTATTATTATTCTTAAAACATCTTGGTTTTGGTAAAGCAAAGAGACACATGTATAAGTATGAGAGTAACAAGATATGACAAACTCATTAATTGAAAGGAGAGAAGCATGAAGGTAAGCACAAAGATAACAAGGTGGTTAAGAAGCATGACAGAAAGGACCAGAGAACCTAGGGAGAGGTAGAAAGCCAGGCACAAAGACGGACAAAAAAAAAAAAACCCACACAGAAGCAGGTCAAAACCAGGAGTTCACAAGACAACCAAAAGGTACAACACTTAAAAGAAAATCAGAGATGGAACATGATGCCCCACATAACGTTCACCCTACTGCTGAGCAGGGAGGAACCCCAGGGAAGGCTCTCCTCACTGACCAGAGACAATATTCTCTCGCAGCAGGTGGGGCTTTCTCTGACAAAGTAAGAGCCTAAGTGACTGACCCACTCTTATTTATTAGCACCCTGACAAAGGGACATCCAGCACCTGCAACGTGTCCTGGCTGGACCCTGAGCACAGAATCACTTCTTCCTCTGCTGCAATCACCACGGAAAGCACAAATCACACTGTCCCCGATCCCAACCCCACTAAAGCCAAGGAAAAGGCTGTTGCTTCAAATTACAATGAATAAAATCTGAAAAGCACAAGAAACACAAGGTACTGACTCAGACCCTGCCCTGGGCTACTATCCAGGTGATGGGACCTGAGCTCCTTCACAGCTGCCTGCCTCACAGCACTGGTTGTGCTGCCTCTGCAAGTCTCTTCAGGGGCTCCTGAAACTGAGAGCACTTCAAACTCTTACCTTGCACAAAAACTAAGACATAAATACTTTAAATTCATTCTGCTTTAAAAGAGAACTGCAGGGCATTTTATAATTAGCTACAAACACAGGGAACCAATGCTGCTGTATATCTAGACATTTTTATGAAATGGCTAACTATTCAGAAAAGGTATCAGTGAGAATAAATCACTGTTTCCCATTGGTGCAGGCTGATTTCCTGATGCCCCAGGATTTAGAGCAGCCCGAAGACCTGCATTAGCTGCAGACCAAGCAACCTCAATGCCTAGCAGCTTTAATGCCAAAAAAAATCATTCTACATCACTTCAGCCACAGCAAAGAATGGCTTTGGAGAATTCACTGGACAAACAAGCAGTGGAATGATACTGGATAGGCAGAGAAACATCCAGCTAATGTTTCTAGCAATACTGTATTTATTACTGGCAACTACTGCAATATGGCAAGTGCTTCCTGAACATGTGGTCCTTGCTTACAAAGCTCAAATTCTATCTTCTCTGGTACAAAACACATAACTGAACATAAAATCAAACAGAATAAGAAACAACAAGAGGAAGAAAATTGTTCTTTCAGATCACAAGTTTTGATGTGGTCATCTACTGCATTTTAATAGCATCAAATAGAGTAAATCACTTCTACCAAAAAATATCCACAAAGATATACTTTGGGGGTCTATAATATTTCTTAGAAGTATTATTTGTTTTTTATTTCTCTGTCAGCATGCATATCACTTCACCAGCCTCCCTCCTATTTCCTTTCTCTCTGGAAGAGAACACTTCCTGCCTTGCCCTAGAAAGTATGAAACCTTTGGAACAGAAAAGCTCATTTTCCCACTTCATCAGATGCTGCTCCTGTTCAAACTCATCTCAAGAAATACTGCCTGTGTTAGTGGTCTGCACACTCTCTTATTTTCCCATGCCAAGAAGTCAGCTACTAATGCCGGAGACAGAATTTCTTCCTGCTTCTGTCCAGTTCACATGAAAGTCAGCTGTGGTTGTTGTATAAAATCACGTAGAAAAGCAGAAAAAAAAAGGGTGATGCCAACTTCAGTAAAAAGAATCTCTGTTCTCCTACGTAGTCCTTCGAGATTTAAAAAGGAAAAAAAAAAAAAAGAAGAAAAAGCAGCTGTAGCAACATTATTTTAAATTGAAAGCACAAATCAGATTCAGAATCCAATCTAGCCCATAGCCCATCTGTGTCTAACATCAGAGGCTCTGGCCACTCAGTTATTTTACTGCTTTCGCTAGGGATGCTGCCCACAGCACTTTCACGAGTGCCCACCCACTGGTTTGCTCTACCAGTACCAGTGCAGGCCTGCTCACATCCCTGCACCAACCCCTGGCTCCCACTACACGTACCAGCACTGACAGCTCTCCTGAACAGTGCTGGAGTGGGATTTTGTTTGCAGGAATTGGACCTCATACACCAGCACTGAAGCCTGACAGCACATGACTCCCAAACTTTGACCCACATGTTGATTCACAAGAGTCAAAACCAAAGGACAGAAAGAGCAGGGGAGTAGTTCAAAGCCACACGTGGTTGCCACTTGGAGAGATCAGCCTGGAGAAAGCACTCTAAAACACGTGCACAGAGTGTAGATGGAAGCAGCAGCCAGTTTCATCTTGTAAAACCTCCTCTGGGGAATGCTGATCCCCAAAATGATACAATGGATTATTTAGGCTTGCTGTGCGATCTTTACAGTCCCCAAAATTTGTATGCAGGCACACAAAGACATGTTTAGTCACGCACTCAGTACATCCAGGTGTCTACAGTTCACTAGTTACTCCCTTCAGAGAAATGTGTTTATAATAAATGACAACTTCCCTTTCAGTAAGATTCACACCATGTGATCTGTATTCAGTGGAGAAGAGCCAACAAGTGGGTTAAGTTACAGTTCCCCTCCTTGGGGGAGATCACAACTTTTTACTTCGAACATTTCGACAATGTAGAAAATAGTCTGATCTGTTATGCCTCTTTTCTCAAAATATGCAACAAGCACTCCGCAGTAGCGAAGCTCCAAGGAAAGGTTTCAAAGCTGTTGGTAGCAGCACGCTCCTCTGGAGACTAAATAGTACTCAACTTTGTTAAAGATAGAAACTGCTGCTCTAAATATTCTGAAGGGTAACAACCACATTTTACAGGACCTCTGTGGAAATTTTAAACAAGGCTTTAAACTTCCTCATGAAATTTCATGTTTGGTTTTTTTTTAGCGTTGTTTTTTCTGTGGCTGATTGGTGTTTGGTTTTAAGGCAAAGATTAAAGAAAATCCCATTTGTAAACCTGGAAAACTTGTAATGGGACGTAATAAGAGTCCTGAGAACTCAAAATTTCTCAAGATCTAAAAAGAGCATCATTACCAACCCCACAGCTCAGGTTTTGCACAGTTGTTTTTTTAGCTATCAACACTTGCAGCCACTACAGTATCAGAGAGCAGGAGACCCCACCTCTTCTCTACTGACTGACAGGATTAATTTGATTAACTTATCGATTGTATGTTTTATATTCTTCAGAGACTGTACATCTTCTTTTTTTCTTTTAGGGACATTAAACTACCAGAAAAATCTTTTGCTAAATGTATTTGGCGAGATAACAAACCGTTATTAGAATTAGCTACATTATTACAGCTAAAGACACGGGAGATCTTTCCTCTCCCAGATTTATAGTTTTATAATTGAGAATGTCAATTAAGATCTAACCAAGATTTAGCAGGCAGTAGCTGAGGGTAATTACTGCAAAGTCATTGAGGTAAAGATATGTGCCTTATTTTTCTAGCAGCTGAATTAATTTTATCTAGCCATTTTGTAGAGCACCCATCTTCTTTATGCAACTTTACTGCTTATTTGCAGAATACTAGACTTTACATTAGCAGGCCAGAGGATAGTATTTTCACATTATGGAAAATTTTATCGTATGTGTTGTTAAAAATTCTCCTCCCCCCTTTTATTTATCTGTGGGAAATCTGAATGTGTTTTCCTTTTTGTACTCTCATGATGTTATTTATGGTACCACACTTCCAAGCAGAAGAGAGATTTGTGTATTACTAGATGGGCACTTAAGTCTGGCATGTTGTCAGACACAAGCTGTATTGTAGGACTTCTCATTGTGATTTGTGGTTTTTTAGATGTGTGACTGTCAGCCAAATTAGTGCAAGTTTTCACCAAAAAAAGAGTGGATGGTGTCACTTAGCCTCCACACCAACTCAGTATTAAGGTCTCACTGAAAGCTCTAAGGGGCTCTGTTGATGGGAGACCCCCATTAAAACTACAAGAATTATTAAGTGATGGAAGTCTAGTACTCACTGCTGCTTCTCTATAAAACACTCACCTAAACTTACCCAAAACTGATAGAGATTAAATCTAAAGGAACACATTACCTATCAGCAACAACGATTAGGTCTGACAGCTTCCCCCAATAACTCACTCACCAGCACTGGAAAGATCCTCATCTGTCTCCAAGTATGAGGCAAAACATGGGTTTATTTTTTGCTGTTCAGAGCAGTAAGACTGTATTAGCTGTACAGCAGCCCAATATTATCACACAGCAAGACAGCATGAAATATAGCAGAAGTACAGGGGCTGAAAGAAGGAAATCAATGGGTATTTAAAACACCATTTAGTTGATTTACCTATGGCATGAAGCACTGTCATTTAAAAATCTCTCATGGAGATGTCTCTTCTCCAAATAAATGTCTGTACTGAGGAGATTATTTACTAAAAGGCTTTTAAATGCTGCCATTAAAAGCAAGACATTAAAATCAATTAAAAGGTTTTATAAAAACACCGATCTTCTTTCTCATTTCCTATGTTCTTGCCAGCATCATTTCACCCTTTCATACTCCTGCTAAAGGCAACGAGGTGTTTTTCCTCAATTCAAATAGCACAGAAGGAACCATACTCTAGCTATTATGACAAAACCTTGTTCTAGGCATCACTCAATTGTTCCCAGATATGGGAGGGTGGGTGTGTGTGGGCACTTTCATTTAACTTCAGAGCTCTCCTGCATAATGCAGGTTCTCCTTGTGTAGGTGTTGGGGAGGAAGTAGATTGAGTCTCATCAAGTAGAATTTGTCAAGGATTTTTGATTCCCCCCAAAAGACAAGAGCAACCTATTAATATTAAGTTAGGAGTGGAATGCATCCCATCTAACTTAAGCCATAAAAAACATGACTTCTCAGGTCACTTCTCACTCTTCCACAAAGAAGAGGGGAAGGCACATATATTTATTAAAAATGTACCTAAACTAGGAGCTTAGAGTCCATAAATTTAAAACAAACAAACAAAAAAATTGCACTGGCAATTTGTCAATGAAAATTATTCAGCTTTCAGCACTTTCTGGCTTACAGGGATAACTCATGTTCCTGATTGTCACAAGTCTCCTTTAGGTAGCTGAGCTTGCTTAGGTGAAAAACACATTTGCACCAAGAAGAAAGGATGGTAAAACTGATGGTTGCACCACAGCTGGCATCTTGAGATAGCCAAAAAAAATGGACCTTCCTTTACCCTTATTCCTTCTCCACCCTTTTTTGTTCTGGCTAACCTTTGGGGAACTAAAGTTCTCCTCCTCTCTTCCAGAGTGAAGACGGATACTCTAAGCAGCAGTTCTATATCTACAACAACAAAAATATGTCTACACGGAAAACTTCTCAAGGCTCCTCTATCCATCTGAACCACGAGGATGAATGTCAAAAGCATCATGGATTCAGATCTTACAATACTGGGGGGGAAAAAAAGAAAAAACAAAAAGGGAAGGGAAAAAAAAGAAAAAACAAAAAGGGAAGGGGAAAAAAAAAGGTGCAAGCTCTGCATTATTTTTCTGCTTAGCACATGAAAAAGAAGCAGCTAGAGATGTCTCAAAGGAGCAAAATCCAAAACTCCTTTTAAATCACAAACTAATTTAAGAGTTCCACTTGTAAACCTCAGAAAATCATCACATGTTGAGAGTTTGTGTGGTAATTTGAAAGACATGCAACTCTCCATTCATAGCCAAGCAGTTAGATAGTTAGATTAGCTGCTTTGGAAGAAAAATTCCACTCATTCACAGCCTTGGAGTACAACTGGGGCTTCCATAAGAAACAATAATTAGAGTGGGGAGAGTGAGACCTCAAGACAGCGCTTCGCTGCTAATTAAGTCGAATTTCACCCACTTGTTCTAGAGGCAGTATTTGTTCTCAGGCTGGTGGGCAAAGAAACATGTACCTCACACTCAGTTCATTTATTGTTCGCCCACTAGGCCATTGCCATTGTTTCACATTTGTGTTCGGGGGTAAAAAAACCAAACAAACAACACACTACTTTTTGTCTGTTGGGTTTTATTTAATCTTCCAAAGCAGCTACAAAACGCTGTTTCACTTCCTCGTGCAGTGGGTCTCTGCTATGTTTCTGCTTCCCAATGCTCACAACTCTATGGAAAAGTCCTAAAGGGCCCCTGAGTTCACGCAGTGTTTTGTGAGGATGCATCACTTTAACACAAGAGATTTAAAACCCCAGAGCGAGTCCTAAGAGGCAACTTCGCAGCAGCTCAGATTAAGCGACAGAGGGCTGGGGCAGCGGAATTTGGCGGCGGCCAGCCCGCTGCAGAGGCCTGGATGCACTCGCACAAAGGCATCGCCATTCTTTCAGCTCGGGTTTTATCAATGAACCGAGCGGATTCCAGGCGCTGTTCCCCGCGTTGCCTAGCGGAGGGACACTCAGTGAGGCTTTTATGGCAGTTTAGGTGCCACAAAGGAGGGTCCCGGAGGCTGCGCCGCTGAAAGCAGCCCAGCAGCACATCAAAGGAGGGCAGCTGAGCAGCGCCCGCTCCCATGCGCGCTCTCCCAGCCGGCAGCAGCCGCCAAGGGCAGCCCCGCTCCGCTCCCCGACATGGGAAACCCCTGCAGGGGAGGCCAGCCCGGGCGGGGATGACACCCTGATCCCCACCACGGCTCCAGGGGAAGGGCAGGCGGGCGTCTCTGGGGGGCCAACCAGAGCGCACTGCTCAGCGCCTTGTACCTGCCCCGTGCACAGCGAGGATGCCTGTGACAGATTATACTCCTGTGCCAGGGGAAGCAGAAAATAGCACACTACAGTCACACTGAGACCTGATGCTTCTTAGACAAATCCTTCATCCCTCTCTTTAATAACTCCAAAATTGCAGTTTTAACGAAGAGCTAAAAAAAAAATATCGATACCACAGCTACAAATGTTGGTTTATATCATCTGTACCTCTATTTTCCTCCCATCAGCAGAGAATTATTTCCTCCAAATGGGTTTGGGAGGGCTTTCTATGATTTAGTTTGGATGATATATCTTCTTCTGAAAGATTAGTCCACATACAAATAAGATACCTCCATCGAATCCTATTTTCTACTACCTAGTTTTTGTATCTATCTTATTCATTTTAATTATGTCCTTCCTTTAATTATGTCCTAAAAAAGCCTTCTGCTACAGCACAGAAAGAAGCAAGACTTTCAGATTTTGTCCCTTAAAAATTAAAACACACAAGTAAGCGCATAAGGTTAGTTAGTACATGTTCTTTCACATCCTTCAGTGTCTCTATGCAAAAATAAATATAATTTTTTTTTTTCTAAGAGCACACTGCAAGACAACACAGAACTAGGATTTCATAAAAAAAGATGATATCACAAAAACTTCTAGTGAAGGGAGCAAGGAGAAAAGGTCATTAAAAACTAAGGAACTTTGGGGGGCTAAATAAATCTTTGACATACTGGAGGGTACAAATCTCTTTCAATGTATTTTAGGGCTAATTTTTATTCTAGATCAGCCACTAAAATTCAACTCAAAATATAGAGAAGTAATATTTTATTTAGGAAGTTAATAAATCTTGTGTTAAGCTTATTACTATAGCACACAATGAACAGGCAAATTTTGTGTTGAAGCTAGTTTTCATGAGTATGCCACACCACCCCACATAGAAACCAAAACACTTGAGAATTATATTCTGATTTTTTACCTTCTTGAGACACCACATAAGATGCAAGTGTTGATTTTTCCCAGCTCTGTAGAGCCAAACACAAGAAATTTCACTACAAAACACGTTTTTCTAACATGCTCCACACTGATATTTATTTCCTATACGCTGAAGACAACCTTTTCCAAATATTTAAAACTAAAATTTCAGATTCATTAATTGCAGTTAGCATTAGCTTGCCAAGTGTTGTCTTTTCGTTCAAATAACAGTGTGCAGAAAATTTCTGTACCCTGAAATCTGAATCCCAATCTAGTTTATCTGGGCTTATGAATACACATATTAGTCTGTCATATCACGGCCAAACCACTACATTTGTAGATGGCTATTTCCCTCTGACAAGGGAGAAAATTGTGTTCCATCTCTTAAGCAGTAAAGATAAAAATGCCTCAGAGACGTGGAGCTGAGGCATGGAACAGAGGTTTCCTTAAGTTAAGAAGGATGTGGATGTGCTGCAAAGTAGGCAAAAAAAAAAATGCTCTTGCAGACACGTCTGGATCCAAGGCCCAGGTTTGTTTTACTGTTACCAGGCCAACTTTTAAATATAAAAGCTCTAGAAGTACTAAGTTTATAGTATACTCTCAATTTTACCTCTGTTAAGAGGGTACATTCTATTTAAAACCATGGAGGTCATTCTTACTGTGACAAGTGTTTCTAGTGGTAAGCAAACTGAGGGAAGGCAGTGAAGCTGTCAGCGGAATGGCTTTTCCTGGTTTTGGGGTTGAACCACGTGCATTTATGTGGTCAGTTAAAGCAATGAATATTTCAGATGAAATCCTAGAATACCTACCCTGCTGAGCTCACTATTAATTTAAGAAGTCGTAGCAGTCAAAGGATAATTGTATATAATCAGGCCATGCAAGCAAACAAGGAGGCAGCTTATTTACAGAGACTGTTCTGTTGGCAAGAAAGAAAGCATTACCAAAATTAAACTGATAGAGAACTTGATGCCAATATTATACATAATTCAACAGCATCCCAATTACATTGCCCTTTTATGTTTTTCTGAGCTTGCAGTGAGAGATGGAAGAGACTCTCCCGTATCTGCGCCATGGCCTTTCTAGCCTCTTGCTCTCCTTGCCAGCCAGTATTTACAATACAAATTAGAAGCATCTATAAATATCTTTCCTGTTTTTTCATTAAATAGTCCAAGTCTCCTGATGTAGGGCTAGTGTTTGCATCCAAGAGGGAAAGCCAGAAGACGGAAATGCCTTCCTCAAAAGGCAGAGACTGCATGTCAGAACATGGGTGAAAACTAAAGAAGCTTTTTTCTTTGTTCATACCACTGCATTGTAATTATTCCACTACAGATTAATCTTTCCAGCTACAAATAGCTGGTTTTACATATACCCTTGTTATGTTAAAACTGCTCTTCCACGAGAGGAGGTGCTGTGCCTCACCTGATTTTCTCTGCAGCTGGAAAATCCATAGCCCTGAGCAGAAGAAGCCAGAACAGGAATGCAAAGCCCTGCGTGTGATGACAAGTAAGGCTGCTGCCACAAAGACATCATTTGCAATCCAATGGTTGCCACATCAAACAATTTCAATCCCAAAAATCAAATCTTAATGCAAGTTTGCATTTATTTTTAATTAGACACGTTGCTTTTATGAGACATTCTAAACAGATTAAAGCCATGGGAAAACAGACCTAGCTCACTTCTGCTTTTCAGAGCCTCTTCAAGCCTGCACATTTAAGTAGGGCCAAACAACTCCATGAGAGCTCAAAGAAATTGGGGGAGAGGATACAGGCTAGTGACTCCTCCCAGCAGGCACCAAAAACCACTGTGCTATTTCAGTCTCAGAATCCTGAAGTACTTTACCCAAGAGACATCAGCATCTGACCCTTGCCTAAGAATATCTTCCTCTGTGGGAAGGGCAAGAAAAAGAGACAGCCAGGCTGGGGAGAAGAATGAAGGGGAAGCTGCAGGTGAAGGGGTGAAGGGAACAGCAGCCACATGGGGAGCAGGTGAAAAGGGACAACTAACTAGTGCTTCACAAAAGTCAAAGAATTAAAAAGACAAAAATAAAATAAAATTGTTTCCCAGGGCAGATGGAGCCGGCACAGTGCTGCAGGGCTCTGTGCAAAAGCCACCCCACGGGAGCGGAGCAGGGCCACGGCTGGCAGCAGCGACACAAGGGCAGCAGCAGCTCCCGCCGTGCACCACGGCGGCTCCTGACAGCTGTCTGGTGGCCCTAAAGTGGTGAGAACCCAGGGGTTTTAGTAGTGAGAACTCAGGGGGGTATCAAACAAGAGTGAGTTTCTTCTTGCATTGCCAGCAGAGGTAAAGAAGCTGTTACATACCATTCTGCTGGGCTTCAAGATTGTGCAGCTGGAGAGCAGTCTCAGCTTTCTGCCATCGCAGTAGCCTATCTCATCCCAGTCTTCATCAGCTTCCCGCTACAATCCCACTGCAACCTGGGGGAATGGCACCTAAGAAAAGCCCAAGAACCTGGCCCACCATTTCCACAAAAGGGAGTCCTGGCACTGCAATGGATCAAGGAGGAAGAAAAGAAGTTTCAGGACTTCTGTAAGGATGCACAGTGACGGCTGAATAGGATGCACTGCACAACACCAGGGCCTGTGTAATCCCACTGACGTATTCAGCACTGCTCACATATGCAGGGCTGCCTGAAGCAAGAACCCCATTGCAGCATTACATTGCATTAAGGGGGGAAAAAACCCAAACACATTTTATTGGAAAAAAAATTAAAAGATACTGGCTTGAACAGAGTTTCATGGGAAAAATGGAACAAGAGGCTACAGTTTGATAGTACTGGCAGCAGCATGGGTGTGGGCATACAAAAGTTCAGGTCTTTGTCTGGATCATAATCATCCTTGATGCAGAGCCACTACAAGTATGGCAGGAACGGAAACCTGCTCTGTCTCACATCCCCTGCAAGCTCTCATTCTGGATGCCAGTAGGGGGCTCTGACTGTCAGTGGCAAGGCAAGGCCAGAGGATGTTACTTTCTTCTCAGAATAGTACCTCCAGGGCTATTAGTAAGTTGAACAGGTACTACCTGGAAAACACCACCTGTCTTGGGGCCTTTCACAGTCCTGTGCTGACCAGAAAGAATGTAGATTTGAGAAAGGGTTTTGCACAGGCACCATGAAAAGGAAGGAAGGGAGGGATTGGACTGCTGTTTAACTGGTTCTTGTTTTTCCACACAGGAAAGCTGATCCTGGAGGATACAAACTGAATAAACAAGACCTTAGCCTGCAGGCCTTGAGCAGCAATACTGCACACTTCCAGTTTAAAACTCTTTGAAAAGGGAAAGAAGTAATGGCTGCGGAGCCATACACTGGGGGTTGGGTCCATTTTGATTACTTCTCCTGTAGCTGCTCCAGCTTGAGAAGTTCTGAAAGATCATAGTAATTTGCCATACAAAAGATGAAACACAACTATTTCTTCAGCCACGGCTTAATTATCAACAGTAGTGCCTGATGCTCCTCAAGTACTGAAATTACAAATGTAAAGCAAGCCAATATTGTATACCTATGGTCCTGTAGAGGTTACATTCATGTCTCTGTGACCAGTGGGACTAAATTAGTCACCCAAAACTAGGATATATAGCATGCACTGAGTGCACACAGCTATCAGTATTTCTGATAATCAGAGTTACCTAATATATTTTAGCACATTTGACTCTGATGTGACACACCAAACAATGCCAACATCTTGCCCACTATCTCCAGTAATTGTAGGTTTCCTCAGACATATGTTGTGTATAAGAATGTGTTTGTATCAAGGTGGCATTCATTAAAAAAAGAGAGACTCTGCTGAATCGTACCTCTCCTTTAGTTTAAGATTAAGAGAGAATATTGTGCATTTGATAACTTATCCCTTTAAACTTGTTTCCCTTCATGGGCTTTGGTTTTGGTGGTTTTTTCTTCCCTGAGAAGCAATATTAAAGGTAGGAGAGACTTTAGTGCCTTCAAGAAAAAAAAAAAACTTCTCAAACTTCTAGACATATTTTTCCAACCATTCTAATAATGTACTGAGGGAGTTAGGACTCCCTTTCCAATGAACAGGGCTTTAACCTACAGGAACACTTTTAAGAATATTTGCATTCACTACAGTTCAGGTTTCTGGATTAACAGCATGGGAAACATCTATTTCTCTTCCATTACCTAGGCAAATAGGCAAATACAGAGTGCAGTCTTGCTGTAGGTTGGTACACCACAGTAATTCCCTGTTGTTCTTTTTTAAAGTACAAAGAAAAGCCAAAGACATACACATTAATTGCCTAGTGCAAACCTTCCAGTAAAAACAAACAAACACAAAACAATTCATGCACACCTCCTGAAGACTATACTTCTTACATTCCCCAGGCATGCAAAAGCTGCTGGACACATGAAAACTACATGCACAGAGCTGGAAGGCACCACATCCCTGTCTATTCTGCAGTTGTTCTTCAGAAAAATTCCATGTCTCATAATGCTCAGGAAAGTGAAAGCCAGTCTAAAAGCATATACCAAGTTACTCTGGCTTTTTTTAAGAATAGGAAGAAGAAAACCTCTCCATCCCCTTTTTTGGGGTAAAAGCAAATACAAGTGCCTAAGGAGCAGCTTTAACTAGTCTTTCAGGCAATTTACAGGGATCTGTAGTCGACACCAGCCCTTAAAAGACGCGATTAATTGTCATAGCAACCAGGGCATCGAACCTCACGCACTTGGGCTGGGATACAGGGACAGCAGTGTGCCCTCTTACCCACACACGCATCTCAAAAGGGTAACGGGCTCCTCGAGGGGCTTCATTGTTTGGGCACAGTTAATCCTCTACAATAGACCCTCTTAACCAGGCATGGGGGACTCTCCCCTTACTCCCCCCCTTCCTTTACAGGAAATATTGAAACCATGGTGCTGCTGTGGCTGTGGAGGGAGGCTGCATGCTGGTGAAAAAGGAGGAAAGGAGAGAGTCTGACAGGCAAAGGAAACAAAATGGGGGGTTATCATGTATTTTGGGGTCCAGCTAGGAGTTCATCTTAAGAACTTATGTACTACTTTTTCCTGCATTGATGATGTATTTTCTTGACTCATACAAAACTGATTTCCCACCTCTTTCAGCACATCACCATGACTGAGTTTCTAAAAACAGCCAATGTGGTTATACCACAGCACACCCACAGGCTAGTTCATTGGCCATCTCTGCCTACCTAAGATCAGAGCAGAGCCATGGTCATCAGGAAACACGAAAACAGCAAGAAGCAGGTCCTTCCCTCCATGATAATTTATTTCTATGCCACAGAAGCATACTTGAACACAGACAGGTGTAGTAAGATGGAGGTTTTTGTTGTGTTACGTTTCTCCACTCCCAACAAGTGGGATTCAGTGGCAGAAGCTAGGCTCTTCCCTAGCTTCCTGCTCATTCATTCTGGTATCAAAACACAAATTGCTGTATAATGCACTGTAGCAAGGTTGCTGGGTTTGGTCATATTTGTTTGTGTGGTTTTGCTTTGCTGTTTTTTTGGGGGGTTGTTTTTTTTTCTGGGGGGCAGGAGGGGTGAGGTGTTGTTATTCTGTTTTCTTTAAAAATCAACAGAGCCTGTACTCCTACTAATAGACCCCTTCCCAGTCTGAACGTGATCATTCCCTTTTTCCTCCTTACCTGTGTTTTTGGTGCTCTAAATACAACAGAGCCTGCTTCAGGAGAGAAGAAATTGTTGTAAACTGATACATTGGAACTGTGCAGCACCTCTATACAACGGTACTGCACGTGAAAATATAACAGCTAGGAGGATACAGGATAAATTTGGCAAGCAGGACTAACAGAGAAATGCTTCCAGAAAACTATGTCAGTACAATCTTGTGACCACTCCCAAGGTGCCCAAATTGGTGGATATTTTGCTCTTAAAAAATTACTTTGGTAACTGAGGCTATGGGATTGCAGCTCAGAGGCACAGTTTTGGGAAAGCTTGTGCATGGCTGCTGGCTCCAGGAAGAAAGAAATAGCAATAAGCCTCTAAGAACACATCAACCAAATAAAAACAGCTATTCACACTGTACTATAGGAGAATGCAGCACATGCCATCACAGAAACTGAGACAAACCAGTTCAGTGGCCACCGATTTTGGCCATCACTGATTTGGCTATTTTTCTAGTCAGCCACAGCAAAGAAGTTACTGCACACCTTGGCAGAGAGGCAGAAGTGAGTCACAAAGCCCACAGGAACACTGCTGCACACCAGATATAACAATTTTAGATCTGCTGAACATGTGTCTCCTCTTTCAGTTACTGTGAAAAAAAAACTGCTTCATGGATAAGACTCCCCTTCCATTTTGTATCAACAGGGAAACACAGAGCATGCTTATACCAAGGTTTTCTACAAATGCCTATCCTCACTGAATTCAGGCCTACCTAAAAATAAGTAAATTTAACCTGTAACAAAGAAGACTACTGTCAATTTAGGGCTGTATCACACCTCCACCATCACCTCCAACAGCAAGTACTTACAGGTCTAACAGCACACATTTTTCCACAAGCTCCCTTCAGAGTCATGCTACCTGTTGTCTGGCAACCTTCTTTTTCCTTTCTGCATATACTGACACTACTTCCCTCCCCCCCCCCCCCCCCCCGAGTGAGGAATTGGCTACAGCTGATTGTTTACCAGCTGTCAATGCCTAACAGGTCTCACATGTGTTCATCTTTTCAGGAACATCAGCACTAGGGTTTGTCACAATGGAGAAGGCAGGTGTAGCGGGTTGGGTTTGTAACCGGGCGGAAACACCAATTTAGTGTAGTGGTTTGGTCCAAGATACTCATTACTGTTTATCTTCTGTGAGATAAGAATTAGGAGAAACGCAAAGCAGGCACCAAACTTGAAAGAATATAAAGAAGTTTATTAACAGACCTAAAAGAAGGAAGAAAAAAAAAAATCATACCACACCTTTGGAAAACTTCTCCTCCCCCCACCTTCCTCCCTTCTCCCACTGACAATGTAAAAAGACAACCCTTAAGATGTTCAGTCTGTTTGCCACTTCCATAATAACCTTGTTCAGTCCATTTAGGAAGAGGAGTCTCTCTTGCCCTGCTATGAAAACATTATCACAATGAGACAGCCGCCCACTTCCAAATAACCCTGTTCAGTCCATTTAGGAACAGGAGGAGTCTCTCTGCTCGCATGCGAGTCCCTTCCCCTGACTTGCAGCTTTTCCCACAACTGCTTTCGAAGGTCCACTCTTGAAGTTTTTGGGGTACAATTTTAAGGTTGAGCCGTTCAGAAACAAAAGTTCTCTTCACCCATCTCTGGGAGCATTTCATCTCTAAGAACAGAGGCCCTTCTCCTTCCCTGGGAGCAAAGGGTCTTCCTCATCTTCATCTTTAGGACTATCTCTGGGAGCATCTCTAGGAACTGAGGTTTTCTCCTTTCCCATTTGGAGCAAAAGTCCTCATCTGGTTCATCTCTCCCTGTCCAAACTTCTCATGAAATTACAGCTGCGTCAGCATCTGCCTATCTCAGCGCAGGTGCTTTTGCTTACGAGCTGAACACTCCACCCCCCATATCTTCATGAAATTACAACAGGATACTCTGATATATCATAGCTTCACAACAGAATTTCAGCTTTAAGCATCTCCTCTTTCTCTTCCCTCAGGTTTTCAGCTCTTCACAGCACTAAAAGGGTTAATCTCACCTTGGCCTTGCAGCTGGAATGTGGCTTATCACTGTGGAGGGGGGGGGGGGTGGGAGCCGAGCTGCCCCTGCTGCCCACAGCAAGGCTGTGGGGGGGTTCCACAGGTGGAACAGGGCCCATGGCTCCAGGATGGCCATGGCCCAGCCCGGCACTGGCCCCCACACAGGGCCCACCTGTCCCAGCACCGGAAACGAGAGAGAGCTGGGGGGGAGTTTGTCTATTCTTAAGTGTGTATCACAGACACGGTCACAATTTTAAGTGGCTTAAAGAATTGTCTATATTCAAACTGGCCACTGATAGGTTCTATCAGGTCATGGGGGAAGCTGTAAGCACTGCTTCGCGAGAGCATCACTTCCGAGACTATGCTAGCTAACCCATGACAGCAGGACAGCATGGGCAGGAGGAAGCTGAGGACTTTGGCAATAACCAGTTAGTTCAGACATGGTATTACAACACAGATGAGCCAAATAAAAAGCCTGAGACTATAGAAAGATATACTTTCCTGTCCTTCCTTCCAGTTTCTTTTACCTCCCATCCCTGTTTTCACCTCCTCTGCTCTTGCTCCTCTATGCTCCCTGCTCACAGCCTCCTTCCTTTCTTTCATCATCAGTCCAGGCTAGTCTAATCAAATGTTTGCTAAAAACCCAGCTACAACAGCAACCTTTTTCAGCCAGGTTAATGATCTGTGATTTTAGTGATCTGCCTGTGACAGAAACCAGACCTGGCTTAGCAAAAGCAGAAGGAGCAATTTGGCCAGGAGCAGGGAAGAGACAGAAGTGCGACCTCCTTTTGTCAGTTCATGATGCTCTGCTAAGAACAAACTCATTCCTCAGCCTTAGCTCATGTTTATCTTACCTAGCTCTATGAAATGACTGAGAAGTTGAATCTTCACATGAGGTAACTTGTGACCCTCTCAATAATTTCTAGGCATCAACAAAGGAGTGATGGATTTGGAAATGGTTTCTTCCCTCCATCACTGCTTCTGTTTGTTTTAAGTCTCCTATTAAACCAAATCAACATGTGTATGCACGTGCATTATTCATGTAGTGCACACATTCACATTGTAAGTATCTCAAATAATAGTCAAGATGCAAATCTCAGAAATTATTGCAAGCTTATCTCTAGCACATTCTTAGCTCCTTCCCTTTTGTTAGCAGAGTTTCACATACAATGTGATGAGCTTCAGCCAGGATCAGCTTTTCGCCAAATTATTGCTCTCTGCTGCCATATACGTCTCCAATGAAATCAGTGTAACTTGTCTCTGGAGCCAGGAAAAAGGGTTAGCTCACTAACACACCCTCTAAGCTCTGTGATGGCAACATTTTTGTGTCTGGGTAACATGGTTCGTGGGATCATCTCCAGGATGAGATGTGTCAGGAGAGTTTCAGCTGCCTCAGACTCCACTTGTTCTCATCCATGTACCAGTCTCTTTGTCCGTGTGTGTGTAGCCACAGGATAACCTACACTGGAGAGAAGATCCATCTGGAAATACAAACCAACAACAGCAGAAACTTTTTCCCTTTTTTTTCCCCATCTAAATCAAACCACCAACCTGTTTTTCCATGCCACTGTGCAAATGGTTCCACCAGCACAACAAAGAGGGAAGAAGCTGGGGACAGGGTCAAGAATATGAACATGAAGATAGGAGTGGAGCAAGGAGCTCTTCTGCCACCAGCCGAGCCTCATTCTGCCACCCCAAATTCACCTGACTCTGCCTTAAGTGCCAGGCCATTTCAGGTGCTGTTGGGAAACCTCCTCTTGTATTTTGACAGGAGGTACCCTCAGGAAAGTTAGTTGCCTTTGAAAAGCTGTCTGTCCCTCATCTCCCAATGCCTACAATGTACTGCACATATTAATCATTTTGTTTCTTGGCAAAGTTTGCCCATAAAGTTTCAGAGAAGCACTATAGTAACTGCAAACCAGATGCTTCTGAGTACTATGCTCTGTTTTATAGCACTGTGTAGCATTTTACAAGCATTAACTAATCAACAACACTTCCAGGTAGTTAAGTTTAATTGTCCCCGTTTTACAGGTGCTGAACCAGACCCAGCAAGGTTGAGAGATTCGCCCAGGGCCAAAAAACCAATTGGTGTCCAATTCTGAACTGTAAATCAGGAGCTACTGTATGTACTTCTCTCCAGGTCCTTTAAATCACGGTATTTCCCTTCATCTGCTGCTGCGATACAGCTTCTCCTGAAAACAAAACAGGCAAAAGCCCACCCCTCCTTGTCCTGCACTGCACAAGTTGGTCAAGATACATTTTGTCCACCAGCTGTCCTGTAACTTTTAGCCATGCACAGTGAGGATGACACAAATCACCCTGCTCTGGCTTTGGTCCCAAACCCCACAGCTGGATCAGGCAGACAGTATTCATGGGGCAACTCACCGTTTTTTTAACTCTGATGCCTACTTCTGTATCATACTTATATATGATATTTTTGGGGGTGATTTTTGTTCCCTCAGTTTGCCTTTATCACCTGGTTGATTGTTTTGTGCATGCTGTACTTCATTTCTCAGGCTTGAGCTTTTAATACCCAGTAACTGCAGTGGTGCACAAGCAGCAGCTACAGCAGCAACAGTTAAATAGAAGCCAAAAATTAATCAGATAAGCAGTATACTCAGTGAATACAGCAACCTTTTCTGGAAAACAAGAAGGAAAGACTGTCTGGAGAAGAGTGACTTTTACAGAGTTTCACCTTACAGGCCACTGGGTGAAACATTATCTCTGTGTGTATGCAGCTGCTGGAGATTTCTGCACATAAATGTTTGGTGAGCTGCTTAGAATTGCATTTAAAGGCTGGGCTGAGACCAACCATTCTCTAGAGTTCTCTTCCTGAGAGTTACAGAACATTTCTGGTCCAGCCAGAGGAAGGAAGGACATTATCCCCAAGCACCACTGGAGCTGTGATGGGAACAGAAATGCTGGTGTTAGGACTGTCTGAAGACTTGTCTCTCCCCGCCATCAGCGTTGTCTACCAGCCTTGAACTGCAGCAGAGGCAGAGGTGATCAAATACCTTTCTTACCCCATATTTCTTCTGGACCCCACTTCTCTCACCTCCCACCATGAGCTTTCAATAGCTCAAGCTCTGGAAGCAAGTGAATGAGCTCCACATCAGTTACCCATTTCAGCTGGTCTCTGCAACTGCTCCTCAGCCAAACACTGCTGCTTCTGAAAGATAAATGCACGCATGGCTGCTGCTCAAAGAAAAACATGAAAATACACTACATTTGGCAGGCAGCTTAGGATAAGTTACATTTGTACCTTTGTTCCCTCTCCCACTTTGGGCCTACCACACGGAACAGCAGCCAAAATGCATCTCAAAGATTAGGTCTGGTCTCAGAGCCCTAATTTTGCACACCTAAGCTGCTGCTAGTCCCAATGACTGGATTACGATCATGACTCATTTAATGCTTGATGCATGGCATTTTGATCAAACAAGTGCCCACATAAATGGAAAAAAACAATCATTAAAGGACAAAGAAAAAAGACAAATTTAAAATTGTCGGAGTGTAATGCTTCACAATAAATGGCAGCTAAATACTCTTGAGTGTAAGAGTGTTTTGGATGTCAGTAAGAACATTCATAAATGAGAAAAGAAATTGGTATTGATTCTGTGGGCTCATGTCTCAATGCAGCTATAGGTTGTGATGTAGGGATAAATCTAATAAATTAATCTAGCTGAGTAATAATAAGTTCCATTAACACAGTAATGCATACCAAATCAATATGTATGAACAATTTCAGACATCAAATTTAACAGAAATTCTTCTACAAGTTGGAATGTGCTAGAATTTATTTATTTATGATGGGAAGTTGATTTTTGGTAACTAAAACATCTCACATGCTTACACACAGTCACAGACACAGAAATTTTCAAGTGAATTACTAGGGTATTACTTGGTGTCTTAAACTCAAGTAACCTCCCTAGAGCAAGAGCAACTCTGAAGCCCAGAGATTTTGCTTGGTTAATATAAATCCAATGTTACTCTTCCATTTCTGGCAACCCTTCAACCACCATCACATGGCACTGCACCTTACCTTGACCACTCTGCCTCAGTCCTTGAGTGCATTTCTGGTGCTGAACAGTTGTTCTGCTGTCGCCTTTACATTTAAATGAGAGAAAACCTGGAATTTTCCTTTTTAGCGCCAGTAAGAGGTTATCATACATGTATGATAACCATGACACCACCTTGCCCCTGTGCTTCTAGATTAAATCCTCCAAGTGTTCTGGAATCTACTGAATGTCTTTGAAGATGTGATTCCCTCACCACAAACTGGACTCAAAAAGAAACCCCTGAAGTATACTGTCAAAAAAATGCTGGTGAGCAATAAATCAAAGCAAAGAAGCTTTGGCAGAAGAATGTGAGGAGGCAGCAATGGAACAAGGTCTCCAGGACTACCCAGAGGTGTTGTCTACTCTGGGACAAGCTGGACAGCACTTCTGCAAATGGTGAAAATGCAAATGGTGATGCTTTTTCTACAAAGCATCCCACTCAGCAAATCAGGCACCTGACAGCAGAGGTCAGGTATCCAAAATCTGACTGGAAGTTACCTGTGAATATCTGGTAGGTTACGCAGGAAAAGGAGGCACTTTAATTGATCATTACGTATATTTGGGTGATGGCTTTTTCCCCACTATATTGCATGAAGCTTGGAAACTTTTTCTGCCTGAGGGTACTTAATCCTCATACCCAGCCTGATGAAAATTATATCTACAACATTAAAGTTTTATTTCCTTCAAGTATCAAATCCCATACCCATTAAAATATTTTCCAGCTCCCTGCTCAACTCTTCCCAGCCTACTTGCTATTTGCTGTCCTTTCTCACTTTCAATCTACCCAGGACAATCCCTACAGACCCCAATATACTGGCAGCAGGGAGTTAAAAAAAACATAATCAAAAGCATTTCATGTCTGTAACAGCAGCAGCAGAGAGAGAAAAGGAAAGGAGCAACAGGAAAGAAACCCTTAGGTTCATTACAGTGCTCAGCTTCTAGTAAGAAGAGATTTCAGAAGGCAAATGGCCCAAAGCAGGCTGCAGAAGCCACCGGAAATACAGAGCTATTTAAACTCCATAAAACACCAGGGCTTAAAATAATCGCAAGGTAATTAATTTAATTTTAATAATTATTTTCTAGCATTTGCCTTACCATCATAGAGAAAAAAAAAAACCCAGAAGATCCATGCAGAATAATACTGCACCCTGGGAAAGCCACAGAGTGGCTGGGTAGACAAAGACTGAAATCTTGGTAAAAACCAGAAAGCATCGGACAGGGTACAGCTTATGCCTTACCCCTCCTTGGAGCATTTGGCCCCTACCTTTCAGTGACTCACATCAGGTCTCCTCTTGAAGAGTTAGACATCTACCTCCTTTCTTCAAAAAAAGGAGAGGGAACTCCCCCTACTTCTACTTTGCAGCCACCACTCTCATTTAGCCTATCCCAGCTCCCTCAAACTCCCCCTTCCCCTGAAAACCTCTGAGATAGCCATCCCAAGGCTACATTAAGGATCAGAATTTTAGTTATTAGGCTGGAGAGATCCAGGAGTGGAGCTGTGGAGCTCTCTTCTGCTTCAAAGAGCTGATTAAGAGGTATCAGAGCAGGAACAGATTCTGGTATCTCCCTCAGACAATACCAATGGCTTCTTCTCTATTTCACTAAAGAGGGGGAAACATACACCCCTCTTGACTCATATTCCATTTCTACCAAATGGAAAGCAGAAAAAGCCAACTGCCATCAAAAAATTATTTGCCAGATAAGAAAACTAAAGAGAATAAATGTGGCACAGAAGATAGCACCCTTTTAAAATCAGTGCAGCTGAATTACATACAATGAAGCTTCTGGACACACACACAACAGCTTCTTTGACAAATGAACACCAAAGAGGACTAAGTAAACTAATGGCCATCACTATAAATGTTTCAAATTTTGTTTTCATTCCATTATCAGCTAATACTGGCTTACAGGTTGAAATTAACACTACGGTTATAGTCTTGTTATTGGACATAAATTACTTAATTTATCTGTATTAGAGATGCAGCAATCTGTTGCAAGAGTAGCTTTTGTAAATGAACACCTTGAAGCCAGGAAGGCCTTGGAAGATGAGCTGCAGGGGAAAAAAAAGCATCTTCTAGTTCTAAACTTTCAATATTCAAAAATTCTCATGTCTTGCATTAGGACAAAACCATGACCTTTTGAGGTTCTTCATCCCAAGGGAACCTCACAGCACATGTGTTCACAGCAGCCTTCAGAGATGCAGCAAAGCAGAGTTAAACATCGTCTCCTACATAAGTACTCCCATCACCAGATTACCATGAAGTCTTACTTGCTCTCCATCCCAAAAAATCTGGTCTGGGCTGTGGAGGCTGGTGGGCCTGCTGGACAAGGAGCAAAAGGAGTCCTACGGTGGGATAAGTCCTAGGGTTCCTTTCTAGCTTAAGGTGACTGAAAAGCTTCCCCCAGAATGCTCGGTTATGTTAATATACCCCAGTTCTGCTCCCCTGGTTGGCTCTGTTGGCCGCCACACCCCTTGTTACCTGATACGCCCTCAGAGTTCCTCGATTGGTTCCCTCACCCTGGACCCCCCAATAGTTCTGCCCGGATTTTCTCAGGAACCTTGCACGAGTGCGGATGCTTTAAATCTCTCCTGCAGAGCCCCATGTGAAGACTCTTCCTGCTCATTCATCGTCGGACTGTTTTGCCAGCTATCCTGTGTGTGTGTGTGTGTGTGTGTGTGTGTACGTGTGTGTGCGAGTGTGCTGGCTGCACCGAGAGGCTTCCTCCTTGGAGGCGCTTTTGGGAAGGTCGCGGCACTTTACTATCCAATATCAACGCGACACTGGACATAAGAAACCTTACTGAACAGGCAGTCTTGAGACAGACCAATCTTTCTTGACAAGGTTTTGACTCATCTACATTTTCTGATGGGAAAAATGTTATAGCCAAAGAGAAGATTCACTACCCAGCTCCAAAGTTCCTTCAGGTTGCCACAGGTCAGACCTATCTGAAGGTGGAGTGTGATCTCTCACATTACATGGGGAACAGGCAGTGTGAGGAAGCAAAGGTGACCACCACCCTAAAGGGAATGTCAAATTACGGACTGAAGTTACTGTGTTGGCTACAAACAGAAGAATGGCTTAATACGTGTCCCTGTTTTTTACTGTGGAGCCTGCATGGTGTCATTTGTAGACAGACCTTTCTGGTGAGATCAAGGGTCACCCACCTCCTCTAGGAAATGATTTGGTTATTCCCATGTGCCATGGCACATCCCCAAAAGCAGGCACACTCCTTGCAGATGTACGGCACAGTGTTGCTATACCTGTGCGCTCGCCAAGCACGGCCAGGCTGTGGGGATGCTCCCTCCTGCACTGAGGAAAAGGTGATGCATGGGAGTCAAACCTGCTACCTCAATTGTTTGGTGTCTCTGAGAAAGATGACTGAGAGTGAATATGTATTGAATAAATGTTTTCTTAAGTCATGAGAGAAACCAAGTCAGAGAAAGCTGAAAGACTACTTCAAAACTTGAAGTGTTTTCAGGCAAAGTCTCAGTAGATGGATGACAGACATAAATAAGCACAGACAGGTAGAGTAGGCAGTTCACAACATGAATCTCAGAACCACCAATACTTACACACTTTATAGTCATGGCAATTTATGAGTCCCCATTCAGCTGTTCTTGCAACAGGTGATTTCAGCTGAGTTTGAGCTCAGCTCACAAGCCTTTGAGCACGTGATTTCTGTTGTTGTTGGGCTTGGGGGCTGATTTTTTATAGTTTTCTATGTCAAGCTTCTTCAGCAACTTCTTTTTCCTAAGCTTTCCTGGTAATTAGCCCTAATCAGTATTCAAGTGCTAATCTGTAAGGCTATCTGCTGACTTAAAGGAAGGGAACACCTCACTAATAGCTCCAGTGTTTCCCTCTGCCTGCAGAAACAACCCTGATAAGGACAGAGACTCCAGCCATCTCCAAAGAGACAGAGCCACAAAGAGCCCTTCTGATCGCTGCTGGCATCTGGCCTTCCCCTTATTAGCACATTAAAGCTGCTCTGTCCATCCCATAAGAGCCACTCTGTCCATTCCTCCCGCTTTCTCTATGGAGCCATTTATGGTGCTGCTCCTTTGAAACCCCCCTAGTTCAAGAGGCAGTAACCCCTTCCCAAAGCCCACAGCACAGCCAGTGTCAAAAATTCCCACTTACAGACAGGCACCCAGTAAGTGCCGGCATTTGGAACGTCATAGGTAGACAGAAGACACCCACATATCCTGCCTTGCCCAATTGTCCCTCCTAGGGAAAGTCTTTTCCCAATCAGTACCGGGGCTGTTGGGTTTGGATTACAGTGCACTTACCATATCACATCACTTCAAACAATTCCTACTTCAGAACAGGACCAGCAAGGCTTGTGTCTCCTAAAGTGCAAATTCTCAGGAGCAAAAACAAGGCACAAGGGACAAAGCTTTCCAATCCCAGCTTCTAAACCTGTTAGGAAATGACACTCAGACACTTTGAAACCAAATTTGGACAGATTTCCAATGCATGCTACATCAACAACATGGAAGCTTTTTGTACTTTAGCTGATCTTTGCTCTCGAATCAAAGCATTTTGAATGTACTATGGCATGCCAATAAGTAAGTATGCATTCACTGAAATTAGTTGTTTGGAGAAGGGAAAGGGCATATTTTTCTCCCATTTTACAGGTATTTCCCTTATGCACCCAAATTATTGGGAACACAGCTAATTTGCAGAAGTCATTTGCTTACAAAATGGCGATTACAAGTGAACTAATGAGAAAAGGAAAGAGTGGACAATTTTTCATCACTTCATTTCTTTATCCTCTGCCAGGATGCTTTCCTACAGGCAGATATGACCTTCCCCTTCCTCGACCAGAAAGAATAATACTAACAGGCACAAGAAAGCCAACCTAGTTGCTTTATCTATGCTCTGATCTCATTTTCTTTGACTTACTTCAGAATGGTATAAATATTCTTACCTAAAAGGAGAACTGTGGCTATCCGAATGGAGCTCGGGCTCATTTTTCTACAGTCACTGTTATTCTGGGTAGACTTTGAGGAGCTATTTGTACTTTTTAAGAAAAAAAATCCCAAAGGAAGCAAATTCTTTTGTTTTGAAGAAGAAAGCAAAGCAACTGAAGGTCATGAATACTCACTCTTTTCTTGGATTCAAAAATGATATGTTTGATCCTTGACTTGCTTTTCATTAAAGAAAAATGCCATAAATTATTTGGTTTGTTTGCCTCTCTGATCAGTCAACTGAAAGACATTTTTGCTTTGGGGCAATGAAACACATTGTCTCAATTTTATTATTATTCAGCTCCAAGTTCTTTTTAGTACATAAAATCCCTGTGTCTGATTTATTATGCAGGTGCGCATTATTAGAAAAAAAAACCACATTGGGTTATAGCTTTTGATACTTGCAGTGCCATTTAAACAGCTCCCATCTCTGAAGAGTTAGTAGCTTTGACACACGGTTCAAGTTCAAAGTTAGTCAGCTAGTGGGCCAAACTCTTTCTCAACTCCAGTATCAGGGATGAATTGGGCCAGTAACATACTAAAAAATCTAAAGTTTTACTCAGACTGCACCCAAACAGACAAGCTTTCTTTCAAAAAGACTCTAAATTGCTTTTTTTCAGATAATTTTGTTCAATAAATCACTGCCTAGTTTAATGAATTATACTTATTAGAAACATTTTTTTCTTCCTTCTCCTAAGACAGGAATTACACCTTGCACTGGCTTTATGCACAAGGCTGAAATTTATTTGATAAAACTAAATAAGTGAGCAAAGAAGCAGAGAAAGTCACACTGTTCCATAGACAGCTTTGGCAATTCACTAGTGCAGAGAACGTAACTACAAAGCTATTTAAGAGACGAGATGCGACTGAATGGCTGAAATAACTCTTATTCTGTTTTCTGACTCAAGTTGAGTATGTGTCTAATATTCTGATATGATTTTTAGGAAACTTCTGAGAAATACAAAGTGCCGTTCAGCAACTGCCAGCAAGAAGAAGCCCATGAAGACAACCTTGAAACAGCAAGATAAGGCACAGCTAGACTTTACAGCTAGTATTCCTTAAGGAAGCACTAAGAGATAGAAGTGGGTAAACCCAGAAAAATGCATGTGCCATCCAGCTTTCTAAAAAAAGTCCTTGTCAAGGAAAGCAATACAATAGCAGTGCCTTAGACATTTCTCTGGAGACCCGAGTTCACTGACATGGCTACAGTATTTTTTGTTTCCAGGAATAATCTCATTTACTTAGCTAAAATAACTTTGTCATAGTATGTAAAGATATTAACTCATTTTGCTTGCAGAAACTTTGTTTTCCCTCCCTGTCCTGCTGCCCATGACTACAGAGATAATGTCCATGTATAAGCAGGTATCTCACTAGTTGGCTCTCATTTGGAGACAATTTGCAAGAATCTCCCAAAGAGATTACTTGGCAACCTGCTCCCCCTGTGTTTCAGCAATGTTTATTGTCTGTCCAGCTCCTCTCAAGAGGTGACAGACTTCCCAACGTAAGATCAACCTGTAAATTAGTTCAGGTGCCACAGGTAGCATCTGCCAGGTGAGTCTCTGCCCTTCAGATCACCCAGGAAGTGTAAGGGAGACAAGCCACCTCTTGTGCTGGAATACAGCCAGATGGAGCGAGCTGAGACACACCAACAGGTATCTCTGAAATACGTAGGTGCTGGGGCGGAGGCACAGAGAACCACAGAACCCCAACCACATTATTTATTTTCTATCTTCCCACTAGAGGTGGGAGTCAATGAGGAGCAGGTGAGTCACTGCTTATTAAGTGGTCCTCTACAAGGAGATAGAGTTGGTGGAGTCCTATTTTGGCTTCACAGAAGTTTGGGGAAGCAAGCAATCAAGCAGCCATCATTATTCTTGTTCTCCCCTGCAACATAGCGGGGCAGGGTCAGTCAGGGACACCTACTCAGCAAATGTCACAAGGAAGGTACCAGACAGGGCCCTGCGCATGGGATTTATGGACCATGGGTGTGAGTCACAGATCCAGGAACACATCTGCAGTATGTAATCACCACAGCATTTCCCCTTAATGCAACAGCAGCTCAGAGCCATCCTCTCCCAACTAAGAACCACAGAATCATTAAGGTTGCAAAAGACCTCCAAGATCCTTGAGTCCAGCCATCAACCCAACACTGTCAGGTCCACCATTAAACCACGTGCCTAAGCACCACAACTACTTCAAGGAAAACAGCAAGTTTGATCCTGTTGCAGTAGGTCCTGTTCACCATCACTGGCAGCCCAGAATTTATATACAAACTATTCCAGTAAATCCCATAATTTTGTTGAGCATCTCCAGTCCTTCATAATTCTAACCATTCAATTTTGTGTTTTAATTTGCTTTCTTGTTATGGACAACTTTTTTCAGAGTGCAGTGTTTGCTGTGATCGCTGAAATGGATTTTTACAGGCAATCAGTTCTGCTTTCAGTGTGTTCTCTATGAAATACCCTGCAGGGTTTGTTCCAGTGTTTCTCCATTACCTCGAGATCTACTGAGTGAACAGAGAGGCGAGGTTGGAAAGTGAAGCTTGTAAAACAATTTTGATTTGTTTTAATTGTTTAATTCCTGAGTTGCCATGGAAGGCAATTGAGGAATCAGCAAATGTCTGGGTAACTGAACTGCTACAAAGAAAGTGAGAAAGAAACAATGATCAGTTTCTGCCAGTGTCTGTCTCCTTTCTCCTGCTGTCTTTTTCCTCCTTGACCACACCAGAGTCTGTCCCCTCCCTGAGCACAGACTTCTTAGCAGGGCCTCTTGTGGCAGGACAAGGGTTTTCAATTAAAAGATTAGATAAATGGAAGAAATTTTTGATGATGAGGCTGGTGAAACTCTGGAAGAGGCTGCCCAGAAATGTGGTAGATGCCTCAACCCAGGAAACATTCAAGGTCAGGTTGGACGTGACTCTGAACAACCTGATCTAGTTGAAGATGTTCCTGCTAAATGCAGCAGGGGTTGGATTAGGTAACCTTTAAAGGTCCCTTCCAACCCAAACCATTCTATGATTCCACCAGTCATAAGCAGGTTTCTGGCAGTCCCAGCTGTTGTTAACCTTTTAATTTTGATGTCTGCCTGAAGATCCCCTACTTTGTCTAGCAGAAAACAGAAACACAATGAGTCAGACAGGAACCTTTCACTTATGGTCTCAAGCAAATGGTGCCCAAGAAGTATAGATAGCGCAGAGAAAGTGTTACCCTCTTCCAGGAGAAAAACAATTGGAAAAGACAATGTTTGGTTTGTCCTGGTTTCCTACTTCTTTAGGGATATGGCATATATATTTCTTTCTTTCCCCCATGCTATTGTTCCCATAGAAGATGAAACTATAAGCATTGTGTTAGCATTCATTTCACTGTATCTACAGAAATACTAATGAAAGCTGTGATGTTACATGGAGACATTAGATCCCATGTAAAGTTGAAGGAAACTTAAGGAAATCTAACTTGTGCAAAATTTCCAGTGATACACAATGTGGGATTGGCTAATAATTAAAAAATCTCAGTAACAAGTCTTCTCCTTCTCCATAAATCACATATATTTGGAAAAATTTTACTCTTGCTTCATGTTTGAGGAGAAGATAAGAACACAATTACAAAAAAGTGACTGGCTCCTGTTCCTTAGGGTGCTTTTCTGGCCTATGGGAGATCTAATTTCTAGATTCAAGTTTATGAATCAGAACAGATTTGAACTTTGGTCACCAGAGCAAATTTCTACCCTTTCCCCCTTTAAAAAAGAAAAAAAAAAGGAAATAAACCAACAAAACCAACAAAACAAAACCCACCACAACCTAGGTATTCTCATTCCAATCATACAATCACATATAAAGAACAATAAATATTGACTCTTTATCTACGGCTCAGTCATGTACATGCATAAGCATGGTAACTACTTAAACTGTAGAAATTAATCCAACACCTCCTAGCCATGAAGACTGTGGTCAATTTGACGAGTCCCCAGAGATCATTACTACCCCTCTTGCACAGGAGAACCTATTGCTTTTGTATCTGATCTCTTCACCACATCTTCATATTTCTCTTGGTGCCCCTGGGAAAACATCTTTTCTCTAGCATCTTGTTTCAGGACTGGCACACACCTCAGGATGACCAAGCAGAAGGAGAGTGGGATCTTGCAAGCACAGGATGTGTAAGATGAATCGGACTGTCGGGTTGAGGAATTGAGTCAATCATACTGTACTGAGAGTTGCAAAATGCATATGTACAAGAAAATGTGTAATTGAGTTGAAGCAGCTCTTACTTGTTTCAACTTCTTTTCAACCCTTGCCATGCTCAAATAACAAAAGATAAATATTTCCTCTTCTACTGAAGCTTTGGGGAATCCTCCTAGAATGGTAAGTTAATTACCTGAGTGTAATAGGGATGTTCTGAGAGCAAATAGCTTCATGTATTTTTAACAATGTAACACTTGTAGGAATTGTAATTCCCTAATATTTAAATCTTGTAAGGGTCAACGACCTTCATCTTCAAACCTAAACCACCCATTTAGAAGAGCTGGGTTCAGTAGCTCATCCATGTTACACGAATCTGAAACTAAAGCCGGGACAATGAGGCCAACGCTGGTAGACACCATCCGATTGCTGCAAATGCTCTGTTTAGCACGTAAGAGTCATTAGGTAGAAGTGATGGCTCCAGCTGGCTTTTCAGACAGGAGCTCTTTCTGGAGAAGAGCAACCAGTTAGGCACTGGATGGACTCTGCTTTGTAGTAAAACCCTCTGCCCTAATCAAATGCAGTGCAAAAGAAACAACCGGCAGAGAGGGGAGCGTAAAGGATTAACTAAGATGGTTCCAGGGTTTTCTTGTGCCTTCGGTGAAATAATTTACTCCGAGTACCCTGCAGCTTTCCCATCTTTGCACTGACCACTGTGAGCCACACGCGAACCGAGCGGCTCGCCTCTCGCCAGCAGCCCCAGCGCGCCGCGCCCGGGGCACGAGAGCTGCTCGGAACCGGGCAAAGATCCCCCACGACGCCACCCGGCACCCCGGAGCATCAGGGCGCGCCCGGCCGCTGCTGGCGGACCCCGGCCGGGAGCCCCCGGAGCCGCCCCCTCCCCGCCGCCCTCTCGCCCGCCGCCCGCGCTCCAACTTCCCCGGCGGCGCCTCCGCCACCGGCCGGGCTGCGGCAGCGGGGATGTCTGCTCCCTCCTCCCACCGCCTCGACCTGTCCGTGACGGGCCAGGAAAGCTGGAGCCGGCGGGAGGCGCGGGGGCTCCGCGGCGGAGGTTGTGCCTGTGGACACGGCAGGTGCGATCGGCACCGGCACCGGAGGGCAGGGCGCGGGCTGGCGCCTCACGCCGCCGCCTCGGAGGCAACAATGGGCCGGGGGAGGCTCCGCGCCGTCGCTCCCTGCCCACCCGGGGCTTCCGTGGGGAAAGGCGCTGCCAGCCCAGCCCAGCCCAGCCCAGCCCAGCCCGCCGAGCCGAGCCGAGCCGAGCCGAGCCGAGCCGAGCCGAGCCGAGCCGAGCCGAGCCGAGCCGAGCCGAGCCGAGCCGAGAGAAGCCGCCCCGCCGGCGCCTTCGTGCCCCGCTGCTCCACCCCGCCGAGGGGCCGGGCTGGGTCGGGGCCCCTCCGACGGCTGCCCTCGGGACCTGCGCCCCAGGGCGAGCGGCACCGTACCGTGCCGCCAGAGCCCCGCCAGAGCCCCTGGCCTCACCTGTTCAGCACTTTCCTGATCCTCTGGCGCACGCTGGAGGAGGGCGCGGAGATGCCGCTCCTGCCGCCGCCACTGCCGCCCTCCGCCGGCAGGTTCTCGATGGTGGCCACGACATGGCTGGGCTGCGGCGGGTGGTGCGGCGGCGGCGGCGGCTGCGGCGGCGGGGGGTGGCGGTGGTGGCGGTGGCGCTCAGGGGAGAGCATCGCGGCGGGGCTGCGCCTCAGCGGAGAGCGGGGCGCATCCCGGCGAGAGGGCGGCGGGCGCTGCTGCCGCCGGCGCTGGCTCCTTCGGCTTCCGGGCAGCGCCAGACCCTCGCCCGCTCCTCCCTCACTGGGCTGCCATGCAGCGAGGGGCGGGATGCTGCCGCCGCCGCCAGCGAGTGCCGCTCACGGCCGACGAAGTGGCAGCAGTTTGGCGACCCTCCTCCTCCTCCCACACCCCCCGCGCCCAGCCGGTGCCTCCCCCCGGCGGAGCCGCCGCCGCTGCGCCGCCTCGATCCCCTTTGTTCCCGCTCGCCACCGCCCCGCGCTCCCCTGGCGCACGGCTGCTGCCGCGGCACGGCCCGGCCCGGGCCCGTCCGGCGCGGCGCGGCGCGGAGCCCCCTCGGAGCCCCTCGGAGCCCGGCGCGGCGGCGGCGGAGCCCTTGCGCGCCGCGGTGCCGCCGGCCGAGCGCGGCCGGGGCCGCCAGGGGGAGCCCGCGGCGGCGGCAGCGCCCCGCGACCCCTGCGCCCCGCGGGGCCACCGCGCCGGGACCCCGGGGCAGCGGGCGGGGTCGGTCCCGCGGGAGTCCCGGCCGCCGGGCGAGCTGTGCCGGCGTGCAGCTGAGCTCCGCGCTGGGAGGCGAGGGGGAGCCACGCCGGCGGAGCCCCGATATTCGCCCCGTTAAATGCTCATCGGTTTCCACAGGGGTGTTGTCTTTTTGGGGTGGTCTTTTTTGGGGTGTCGTCTTTTTGTGTTGGGGATGCTCACAGCTGGGCGGCACGGCACTTCCCAGCTGGCCGGTGGTGTGCGAACACCCGGCAGCTGCCGAACACTTGTCCTCTGAAACGCGGCACGGCCGGTGTCGTCTTCAGCGACCTGGGAAAAGTGTAAAGAAAAAATCGCCTCTGAACAACGCCCTGGCTCTTACACTGCCAGAGGCACGTAAGGGACTGAGGGAGGCATGGCAGTCGCTGTAAAGTTCAGAGCTCCATACATTTTTCATAGAGACAGTGCACTTGAAGTTCATGCCTGGGCGAGGCTTGTTATAGTGTTGTGTTTCTCTCTTTCAAATACTGGGAGATTCCCCAAAGAGAAATGGAATGAACGTGGGTTCAATATTTCTTACTCTAAAGATAAAGATATTTCACTTCAAAAATTGAATTAGGCTCAGAGGAAGTGTCTTTTTTATCGAGCATGTCTCTCTGAAACTTACTACATGATAATTTTGCTGTCCTGTAAGTTATATACATGTGATATTTCACCTTCTTCATTCTATTGTTCCCCTCTACTTATTTTTGTCAAGGATTCTTTCTGTATATTTCTGTTTGTGTGAACCGTACACAAAGCTGTGAAGATGAGATGAACATTCAAAAGCAGGGAAATATGGTGGTAAAGCCATGCAGTGTCCCCCAGGGAAATCAGATAGATGTGATCCTTGAAATTACATTTGCCTTTTTTTTTTTTTAATTTCTAGATTTCAGGTCGGTAATGTCTGTTTGTAGAACTCTTCCTCTTGCCAATATCAATGTTTAATATGTCGATTTACTCTGAGTACCTCAGCAGCCTCCGTCTAACAGGTCTTCAGATGAGATCCGGTGGAGCATGTTGCTTTACCAGAGGAATGCTTTTGAAGATGGGGCTCGCTCACTCGAAATCCTGTAAAGTTCATTCTCTGTTCTGGGCAAAAACCCAGCTGTTTTCAGCGCAAGCCGAACCTCAGTTGAATCTGATTATGCTACTAAGAGATTCTCCTCTCTCCTATTCCCCCCATGGCAACCACATGTTTCCGTAAGTGAAGATGAGGTTCATTCTCTGTGGCAGTTCTTGGAAGTGGAAGGGACAGAGGCTCGGAAGCTGCAGTGCCTGCAGCCGGGCGGTACAAGGTTAGCTGCGGGGCTGGCTGCCCGGAGCAGCCGTCCGTGCTGGGAGCCGGCACCGCCTGGGTCCAGCTGTAGCATCCGCCGACTCGCACACTCATCTGTGTCCTACGTACCTCTAGCACCTGTTTGTTAACGTTTCCATGCCCTTTGTTAAACAGGCTGTTTCTTCAAACTGCGGCTGGATGAGTATTCTGGAAGTGCTCACTGAGACGGCAGGAGAGGGTTTAGGGCAGAAATGTGTTTGCTTCTGGGTGCTCAGTGGCCATTTCAGACTAATCCAACAGCTGAGCAGATCACAACAACAGTATTTGTATAACTTTGCTCCCGCTGATTAAACCAAATGAATGCATACCTGAAGTCCAATTTGGGATCTGCCGATAAACGGGGGGGCTGTAGGGAAGTCCTGTCCTCAGAGCACCCCCCTTATTTGGCAGCCCCCTATTCGGCAATGCAGAGAAAAACTGTAGGTCTGTGCAGACAGCCCTGCTGCCATCGTGACAAATGAATTTCTTGCACATGCAGGTCCATCATAAATACGATGCCAAACTTTTGCCGTGTCCAATGAAATTGTTTCCAATTACTTTTCACTTTGACTCACTACCACACCACACAAGTAGCATTACACCATCCCATGGCGTCATGCTTTTAATATTCCAGCTTAGCCATGCAGGGTTTTTTCTATGATTAGACAAAATTACTGGGAGGAGCAATTATACAGGATGCGTTCTGTTCAGTAATATCAGCAGTGGACTGCATCATACCATCAGTAGGGACTGATTGAGAGCAGCATTTTTTAACACTTTAATAATTGCTCAAGATGCTGTTCTTGTGGCTAAGTATCCCTCACAGTCCTAGCACGCCTGGCCTGATTTCAAGCAAAGTGCTAAGCATGCTCAGCTCCCTTGTAAGTGTTACTTCCCGTGTTGACATTCAACAGTGGCACGTCTGGCATTTTCATTAATGTAACAGCCAGCTGGAGTAGTTTTACCAGAATATAAGCACAGAATCTGTATAACTGTGAAAATTTGTTTTCTGTTAAGCATTTCACCTCCCAGGTGAACATACTAGAGGTTAGTCTGATGACTCTTTTTTGTCGTTTACTCTGAAGAAGCAATTTACCTTCTAGCATTGGATCTGATTTTAAGTGTAGGTTTTCCAGTATTGTCACGTGAGTTTAAACCCAGACTCTCAAAGGTACTGAACTGTCTCAGACTTTTTGCTCTCCAACAGTCTCCATGAATAAAAGGAAAAAAACTCTCCATGGCCACCAGGGTTCACAGGGGACCAAGTCCTTTTAACTTTTGAGTTTCTGTCAATAAAGGTATAGAGAGCTGTTGTAACAGCAACCTCAACGACTGCCTAACACACTGCCCAGGGGCCTGGCCTAAGCCAAAATCCTCATGCCTGAAGCACAATCCTTAAGCTAAATGGAGAAGTCCTCTCCTGGGGCTCAGATCTTTCAGCTGTGCTCTGATCCCGCTTGAGACCTGGAAGGACCTGTGGCAGGACCAGACGCTAACCAGTAGATAGAGGGACAATACAGTATCAGTAACACTTGTAAGTAGGGCAACAGTGCTAATAGAGAAGAAATTTTTATAAAGGGATGTGCCTACACCTCCAAGTAGGTTGAACAGTCTCCCTGGATGTGAGGACTTGTGCTCTCACGTCAGATTAGCCAAATTTTAGAGATTTTAAACTCAGTCTTTCCTTTTCCAGCTGAGTCTCCTGGAAATGCTGAAATTGCTTTTTCTTGCATCCCTTGGTTGCCAGCTCCAAGGAAAGAACCCGAAATTCAATGGTTGCAGTTCTGTGGAACAGCTCTGGGTGTTGTAACTCTCAAGGCTGTTTGTCTTGCTGTGGGGATTCAGTCAGACAAACCAGACACTGCCATCACATTTTTTCAAGGGTGAGAAAACTGAGGTACTGAAGCAGCTCTAGCCAACACAGGACGTGCCCTGTCATTTCTCAATCAACCCCCAAGGATGCCAAGAGGAAGAATCATAATCTCTTTTTCATCCCTCTGAAATACTATTATATATTTGCTCTTTGATTTATATCGAATATATAAATTTTATGGTGATACAATAAAATTTAATATTTGATATAACATTTTGTTTATCTTGAACCTTTTTATTTTATAAAAACATTGCTTGATTATGACTAAGAAATCAAATATTACTTTTTTTCTTTATTTCTGGAATGAAACAGTTGCATCTGGAGGGAATGAGATCTTTCATTAACACACTCTGCTGCAATACCAGATGGATCAACATTAGCTCAGAGCTGCTATTCATCCCACTTGCTCCTGCATGGTGCTCCAGAGAAGGGTTATTCATATTTGTGGTGAGTTTGGGTTGAGCACCATCCTGAAGCTGTAGTGCTTCTGTTTAGCTTATTTGAAAGAAACCCAGGTATCTCTACAGGCAGAGCTGCATCTGGAAATGCTGACAGCCTTTGTTATGGTACTTTTGGGGGACAAGCAACAGCCTTGGAGCCAAAGTGTTGGTGTGCACAAAAGCCCTTTGCTGAAAATCCTTCCAGGCCTCTTCTTGGGCAGAGTTTATTAGGAGAGTCCTAATAAACCCTGCTCCAACCACCTCCCAACACATGGGAAAAAGATTCACAGAGGTGATGGGTTTCCAACATGGAAGGTTGACTATGACAAAGAAAAGGAAGGGTAGAGCATATCAGCACAACCTTCATGTTATTCCCCAGCCTCCATGTGCCAGTGTCCCATTTTGGCACCATTGTTGCCATTGTTACAGATAATCATGGCCTCACAAGACAACTTCTTACGAGGTGAGAAGTCATCAGTCGTGAATGGTGAGTGTAGCATGTCTGTTCATACACGTTAGTGCATGAACCTCTACAGAAAGGCAACATAGCTGTGGGGAATATCAGTATACAGCCCACATACAGTTCCCAGGTGGGAACTCTGCATGTCATGAAACAAGAGGAGAGGAGCGTGGAGGCACAGACAGAGCTGTGCTCCCCACTGGTTCTCACTCTCTTGCCTTGCATGCAATGTGAGACACCCCACCTGCATCGCAGAGAGCGTGAGGAAGGTTGTGGGTGGCAATGCCTATTATTCACATCTATCATAAAAATACTTTATATTTTTCATTAGTTGCAGGAGGGCATATAACAACTGGCTATTAATTTTCATTCTTGTAGGGGAATATTCACACACACGCACAGAGACAGGAAGAATTGCATTGCAATACCTTTGGAGCCTGAGACCAAGCAGCTGCATCCATATAAAAAAGATAGATTATACAATACAGAAAAGGTAAAATTAAATAGAATTTATTCATTTCCATCACCTTGGGTGAGCAGCAAAGGCACAATAAAAAGTACAATAAATAATCTGCGAATGCCTGAGCTTACAATAGTACAAGGTTCACAAGCAGTTCAGAAGCAGAACATCTGGAATAGCTCAGTTTCTCTGGAGGAGAATGGGGAGAGCTCCTGCCTCACATGTGATTGCCTCTTCTTTGAGATTTCCTTGCTTCACTGCTGCAGCAATCATTTCAGCACGTTGTCGCAGCCGTGCAATCACCGGCAGCTTTTTGACAGTTGCAGACGTTTACCTACTTGTCCTCTTCCAAATTTGCATAAACATAAATGAATCCTGCAGAGATTAATTAAGAACAGTATTAACTTTCCTGCTTTGCTCGTAGCATAGGTCACTCACAGACTCAAAATCTCAGACTGGAAAGAGAGCTGAATCTCAAAAGCAACAGCTCATCAGCTCATCAGCTCAGGAAGCTGCGGGGAGGCAGGCTGTTATTTCCCTTGCTGATATTCAGTACCGAAAAAGCAAGCAGGAAGAAGTCCCTAACCTGGTAGCAAAAGAGAAATGAACTTACAATAAGTCGTGTGTTGCCAGTTTTGTCCAGCTCAATAGCACTTTCACATCTACTTTTTCTTTTCAATAAACCACATTAAAATTACTTTTATTTGTTTTATTGCGTGATTCCTGTCCTTCCTCATTGCATTATTAAATGTTAGCCCTCAGCATGCCCTGATTTAAGTGTCTCTACTTGTCCAGAAATAACAAGTTTTTTAAATAATCCTGTTCTTCTATGGAAAAACAATAACTCTTTTCAACCTGTTACTGTTCAGGAATCTGAAAATACGATACACAGATGAGAAAAATCAAACCAATTCCTTTTGATTTTGAGGAAGCAAGTCTTGAAAAGTCCATTCAGGGGAAATATGACAATCTAATATTGCTTCATTTCCTTACTTATCTGTACTTAATAGAAAACTCTCCAATCCTGCAGGATCTTCTCTGCCTGGCAGACTCAGGGAGCAGGTTGGAGGCATGCTTTGACACACAACTTGGGAAACATTTTTGGAAATGACACACCTCACAGCAGAGGTGGTTTATTAGTCCATTTGCATGCCAGATAATTAACAATCTGTCAGGGAGAGGCCTGGATTTCCAAGAGTGAAGTTGCCCTTGGAATGAGAGGCATTTCACTGCTCTGGTTTCAGCACACCATCTCCATATAGCAGTAGGTAGCTCAGTGGAATGTAGAGGCCTGTGATGTACATGAGATCATATAAGGTGATCTCAGGGTCTTCCTGGCCACACCCTCTCTGGGTAAGCAATGTCCAAACAAACACTCAGGGTGAGAGGCGAGAGATGTAGAACGACAGAATCATTTCAGTTGGAAAGGACCTTGAGATTACCAAGTTCAATCATTGACTCAGCACTGCCAAGGCCACCACTGAACCATGGCCTCAAGCACCACAATGTAACATGTCTTTTAAATGCCAGGGCTGGTGACTCAACCATTTCCCTGGGCAATCTTTCAGTGCTGAACAGCCCTTTCAGTGATGAAATATTTTTTAATATCCAATCTAAATTACCCTTGGTGCAACTTGTCCTGTCAGCCTGTTGTTTATTATGTGTGAGAAGAGATCAGTCCCCACCTTGCTACAACCTCCTTTCAGGCAGCTATAGACATCAGTAAGGTTCCTCCTGAGCCTCCTATTGTCCAGGCTAAACAACCCCAGCTCCCTTGGTTGTTCCTTGCAAGACTTGTTCTCCAGACCCTTCACCAGGTCCATTGCCCTTCTCTGGTCATGCTACAGCACCTCAGTGTCGCTCTCTTTTAGTGAGGGGCCCAGAACTGACCACAGGATTCAAGGTGTGGTCTCATCAGCACTGAGTACAGGGGGACAATCACTGGTCCTGCTGACCACACTGTTTCTGATACAGGCCAGGACTGCCAGATTCCAGGGCAAAGTGACACAGCAGTTTTTCTGGACAAGAATTCCATTTTGAAAAAGGATTTCAACATTTAAAGCAAATCACCTCAGGAGAAAAATGAGAGTTCATTTTGTAAGGGAGAAAAGCCATTAGATGGACTGTGGAGAAATTAAAGGGGCTTCCCAAACAGTAAATGTGTTAACCTCTAGAGAAAACCAACCATACATATTGTATGCCTTAGTGGTATTGTAATACATCTCATTGACAGACTTTTGTCCTAGTTAATAACACCAAAGGTCTCTGGGTTTCCAATTATTGCTGTCATATCTCCCATAGGGAAACAAAATGATAGGGCTGAAACCTAAATTAAACCCACTGGAGATGCAGGCAAGATCCCAGGGAGTGAAGCCCCAGCCCTGACCGAAGGCAAGTGCAGTGTGGTTCTCCCTCCTCCCCCAGGGCCATGGGGAGACATGTCCAGCTGAGGAAAGGCTGCAGAAGACAGGAGCAGAAGGGTTGTGTTTCAGGCAGTGATCATGACAGTGGTGCAGGTTTAGCTTTTCCCTCTTCCTTTCACCTGCGCAGTCTGGATATCTGAAATGGTACTGCTGTGACCACAGCTGTGTCTTTGCTGATGCTGCCTACCCTTCACCATCTATCCAAACTTCTCATGTCTTCTCTCTCTGGCCTTGTGTATATCCCACCTGCCTCAGCTCCCCTGCACAGTCCCACCTTCCCAGAGCTGATTCAAACATCTGTGACAGACAATGCAGCAACACTTCAGTTAATTCTACAGGGGAGGAGAACGACTGACCTTTGCACTGCCTTTCCTTCTTTCTATCACTTCTAACTTCCTGAGACTTCCCAGGACTGTCAGAATCCTGGTTACACCTTGAGGCTGTCCTAGAGTGTGGGAAATACAAGAACAAACATGCTCTTTTTCTAGTATAACAATGCTCTAAAGCCACCAAATCAGAGCATCTTTAGGGTAGAGGCTACAACAAGCCAGGTGCTTTTTTAACTCCATCAAGTAATGGCACAGGCTGCCCAGGATAGAAAGTCTCCATCCTTCGAGGTTTTCAAGATCCAACTAGTGAAATCACAAGGCACCCGGTCTCACAGGAGGTTGGACCAGAGTCTTTCTGTGCTCTCTTCCAAAGAAAGTTATCCTACAGTCCTATGAATTAGGATTTTAGCTGTGTCAAGTTATGTTTCAGCAGTAGGTGTAACTGTCAGGTCAGAAAAATCCAGAAGGGGAAATAGATGGGAAGAGTAACCTTTTCACTGCTTCTCATTTTATTAGGATAAAGCTACAAATAAACACAAAAGCATGAGGATCTATAAAGTGACTTAGTCCCAGATGGCATTCTTCAAGAATGAAAATTAAATGTATGTAAATAAAGCAACAACAAAGTGTTTGACAAGTGCAAATTCTTAATTACTCAAATTTATTGGTAGGAATAGCAGCGATTCAGCTCTCTTGCCATATTGCTTGATGGACTGGAGAGAGGAGCACCTCTTAGAGTTATTGCCTCAGTAAGATTCAGTATGTATGTGACTGACTGGCTGTTTTAGTGTATCCATCAACAGAGGTAACAACTAATAAAACCAGATAAAAATCAGAATACTTCCTTTGGAAGCAGTACTCTCTTGGGATATTTATTATTGGTTTCTGTTGATTCTTTATATCTGGTACATTTTTGTGAAATGTCTTAATCTTTTAAAAATAAAGATTGATCTCCAGGTATTAGCAAGTTCTCCTTCCAAAGTGTAAAGTGCCTTTCCATGTTATCTTTTTTTCATGTGTCACTCTGTTTTGCAGGCCTTGTTGGCAAGACACAACTGCAATTCTGCAAGTGAATGAGAGGAGGGATAGTTGTTAAGCCAAGTCCAAAAGCTAGTGTGCTGAAGGAATTAAAGATGAAATACATAGCTTTTGGGGGCAAGAAAATCACACCTGCTAGTCACACTTTGCAAATAGGTGAACTCTTTGGGTGATTAATGAAAGTTTCTGTCAGGTTGAAGGCTTCATTAAATTATTTTTTATTATATTAGTTCTGAATTACTGAAATAGCGGCAGGAGACATGATTAACAGGATGACTCGAGCTTAGGAAGGTATCACCTAATGAGGTCACTATGTCAGCATCATCAGCAGTGTTTAAGATAAAGAAGGATACATGGAAAGTGGAATTATTTCCATGGCTAATCCTGATTGATTCCAGAGGTTAGATTTGATGATTAGAGAAGCCATGTCCCACATACAGTCTGAGAACATGCTAATGGTTAATAAAGGATTATCTGAATGAACACTGAATTTTGAAAAGAGGTATGGAAGCCAGAGACCATGGGCAAAAGCGCTGGACCAAATTCAGCTCTTTTTGCTGACTAGGATGTTAACTTCTCTTGACTTGGTCCTTTTAACTTATTCTCAGAGCATGTTCAGCTAGATTCCATGGTAAACAACTGATGCAGGACTTGGGTGGAAATTTTACTTGGTTTGAGACTTTTGCTGCAGGTGCATAAGCTGCTCTGGTAAACACAGGTCTTCTGATTTCTACACACATTTGTACCAAACTGCAGAGCTCAAGCCTCGCCCTGCTCTGCACATAGGACAGAGAGCAGGGAAACAGGATGAATAATGTGCTTGTCCTGGTGTACAAGCAGCCAGGATTTGCTTCTTCCTACACTGGATTTAATGAACATGCCTATCATATTCTGGAAAGTATTTAACTGCCATGCCAACAGAAGCAAGAGGTATCCTCAGTGATAAGAACTACTTAGCAGACAGATATAATGCCTGTGTTGAAGTAAAAGCAAGTAAATCCCACCATAATGTGCTCCTGTACATACTGTGAAATCCTTCTCAAGGAAGCACAGCCTGAGTAACAGAGTTTAAATCCAGTTGAGATGACTGGGACTGCTTTTCAGCTTTCTCCTACTCAGTAACCCAGCACAGGAGCACTGGAGACAAAGTACTAGAAGGGTAATAGACACGCAAAATATTTCGCAGCATCACTTGAAGACTGACTTGCACCCATTAAAATTTATTGCCTGACAACTAATCCTGTAAACTACTTCCTACAGCCCTATGAAAAGCCTGCCAGATAATGCCAGCCTTTCTGCTTGCTGAGTCTTCCCCTTCCTTGGACAAGCAAAGACTTCATTTGCAGTTTGAGATTCAACTCCCTCCGCCTCAGCCTTTCCAAAGAATTTACCAGAAAGAAAAATGGGCAGCAAAGCTAATGTTACTGAAGGGAAAGTGTCTTTTCAAAGTCTGTGAAATGCACAAAGACATTCCAAATTTTACATCCAAGACTTCTAGTAAAGAGTGGAAATCTATGATACAAAAAACATAGCCCACCTTGTGCTTGAATCCCTCTGGATTTGAGTCTGAGTTCTTTTGAAGTTACAAGGAAGAGCAGATGGGTTGATGCAAGATGCAGCCTCAGTACAGTGGTCCAGGAGCAAAGAAACCACAGGTCCCCTGCAGTACAGCATCTGCCATTCAGTGAGTGTCAGCTGTTCAGATTAAAGAGAGGTAATTCTTCTGTTCTTCAAAATACCACAAGTGGTCAGTACAACAGCTGCACATGGGATAGTTATTTACTCCAGACGAGGATCTCCTGTATCATAAAAATCTGCCACATGTCCAAGCCACATGTCACGACAAGACAGTAACTTGGGTTGCATCATTCCGTGGAGGTCGAACACGGAGCACCATTTGACACTTTAGCGTGCCATAAATCGAGTCTCTCCTGATGGGAGAGAATTTGCTGAAAATCCTTGCAAGGCGCTTAAAAGATAAAACGAGACGTCTTCTGTAGTTTCAATGCTTCTAGATAGTTGTTTATTAAGTCTTATCAGAGAAACTGAGCCACTAGCGTGACCCAGGTACAGCATGGAAGGAGGAAAAGTAGGAGTGAGAGCGAGAAAGACCAATTATCAAGATTTACACAGCCTTTTAAAGACATTTTAACCAATAGTTACTAAAAACGTACATTATTTTTACTTTCTTACCAATTATTCAGTAAAATGACTAGGAACTGCGGAATTTTCTATCCAATCAATCCAAACTACTTTTACTGCAAAATATGGAGTGGTAGAAGAAGGAGAAGAAGTTTTAGAGAACAACAACAATCCTCCATTTTGGTATTTTTTACTCTTATCTATATACTATAAAGAGAAGCCTAAAACCTCTAAATTTTTCACCCTGTGACAATCTTACATAGTAGTCTATAACCTAATTCACACCACTGTATTTTCTAGCTGTTGTCTGACTGTTGGTAATTTTTTCCAAGGTTTAAAGCTATACCAGTGGTGTCCAGGGGGGTAAAAACCCTTAAAAACAGGCAGAGAAATATTCTCGGCACTCTGGGTTCCTGAGTCGAGAGTGTACAAAAGCTGTACTGAAAGCCATTAAAAGAATTTGGTGGATGAGAGGCTGGACATGACTGGGCAATGTGCACTTGCAGCCCAGAAAGCCAACTGTGTCCTGGGCTGAATCAAAGGCAGTATGGCCAGAAGGGTGATGGAGGTGATTCTGCTCCTCTGCTCTGCTCTGGTGAGACCCCACCCGAAGTGCTGCAAGCTGCTCTGGGGTCCCCAGCACAGGAAGGACATTGATCTGTTGGAACATTCCCAGAGGAGATACACCAAGGTGTTTAGGGGGATGGAGCACCTCTCATACAAGGAAAGGCTGAGAGAATTGGGTTTGTTCACCTTGGAAAAAAGACGGCTTGGGGTCACCTAACTGCAGCCTTCCAGTACCTGAAGGGAGCCTGCAAGAAAGATGGAGGGGACTTTTTATGAGAGCATGTAGTGACAGGAAAAGGGAGAATGGGTTCAAACTAAAAAAGAGGTTTGGATTAGATATTACGAGGGTTTTTTTCTGTGAGGGTGGTGAGGCACTGGGACAGGTTGCCCAGAAAAGTTATGGGTGCCTCATCCCTGGAGGTGTTCAGGACCAGGTTGGATGGGCCCCTGAGCAACCTGCTCTAGATGAAGGTATCCCTGCCCATGTCAGTTAGTGCTGGAACTAGATCATCTTCAAGGTCTCTTCCAACCCAAAGCATTCTATGATTCTATGAATAATACCATAATTCATTGTGGTATTTCCACAGCTGGACCAGCTGCTGGATTAGGAGTCCCTGTGGGTGGCATATATCCCTGTATACGGGGATGAGCACAAGGGTCACTGACAGGAGTCATACTCCAGTCGTTTTGCTTAAAATAAAAGAATTGTGCAAGTAAAATAAAAGCTATGTGCTTGTCTTTCCCAAGGGCCTAGATTTCAGACAGAGTGAGACATTGTCTTCTTGCTTTGTAGACTATTTCAAGGCTGCAGTACCCAGAGGAAGTGTTTACATTGAGTAGCTGGACATGAGCTCTGGAGCTGTGTCCAATGGTAATGCAGCAGTAATCTGTGCACAGAGCAAGATAGAAATCTTGGTAGGCCCCTTACAAGCTGTAAGGTTATGTCACAGTAAGCAGTGCAAGCAGCTGCAGCAGCTTTCTGAAAGGTCTGGAGGGTTTAATAGCTACAGTATAGCAACAAAACATACCCAGAAAATGTCAGCGTGACAATTTTGCAGGCTTTCAGCATAAAGCTTGGAGACCCCCTGAGCATACTCTGGAAGCCAAACCATATTTTTTTTTACAATCCCTACCATGTGCCTGAAGGTCAGCACTGCCGATGTTTCTGGCACAGAGAGCTCTTCGGGAGTCTCTTGTGGTGTTTCAGGATGATTTTGAAACAGGTAAAAAGGTTTTTTCAGCACAGGGTATTGCCTATATACAGCAAAAATTAGTGATGAGAAATGACAGCTAAATGGGATGGAAAATACAGGTTTACAACCATCACTGCTGCCCTGAAATTTTTCTCCTCCCCAAACCCTGCTCAACTGTGTGTGTTTTGCCCATTTCTATGCCCCTGTGCCGTCTTCTTCCCCTTCTTCCACCATTTCACTGCTTTTTGCAACACACAACATTGTATCAACAAGCTCCATTTGGCTCCTGCAAAGGAAGAAAACCTAAGCTTTGACTTTTTTCCTTTGCCTTGTGACATTGCCATTCTGAGTGCACTGGCTAAAAAAGAATCATGATTGGCATTCATGGCAGGAGCAGAACTAATGCAAGATAAATCAATAGGAACATGGGCTAAACCAGCTTCAGTACATCTATCATAGTAATTTAGCTAAGTTTAAATTAATTTAATTAAAGTGACTCACTTTTCTGGTAGAGACAAGGCTTTACAGTGTGCCAGCTTTAATCCATTGACTGGATTAAAATAATAAAAAAGGGGTGGCTGGTGACTTTCAGGTTCAAGATGATGAGTGACTGGTAGTGTCACAGAGAAGGAGCCATATGAAGGTATCTGGATGTGCTCTTAAAAGAAGAAAATTAATCAGAATGAAGAAATTTCCCTTAGAGTGCCGTGTTGTGTAGTAAACAAGGCCTGAATTATTAACCCTGCACATTATCAATATCCCTGTAACCCTTGCCTCTTTTGGACAATCACCTTTTAGGAGAGCAAAAAGCCTTGCCTGCTGACAGAGAGAGCATAGCTGATCATTGCATATTAATAGCTGGCCACTTCACAAAGTAAAACTTACTGGTTTAAATTGCTTTCCCCTTTAAAGCACTTGTTTCTAGGGTAAGTCTCACCCCTGGTGAAGGTGGAATAACACAGCTGTTAGTTTCACGTTAAATTTTTATCAGTTTGGGCACCTGGAGATCTAATTCAGCTCAGATTATTAGTGAGAATTTCCTAAATTGTAGTTTGAGTCTCCTAAACTCTCTAGGCCAGCGTAGACTCTGCTGCCTCTCTGCAATACTTTCAAGTAGACTGTTATGTACAATTACTGTGTCATGGGATATTTTGGGACACAACACCAGAGATTTCTGGTTGAAATGCTCACAGGCGTGGTAGGCTATGAAGCCCTGCCCTTTCCACGGAGAACATTTTGTTTATGGCTGGGGTCATTTTTACCGAACCCAGTTTTGTAGAACTTGTCAGTTGCAATAAGAGAAAGAACGACTTTACATGAGAACTCTTCATCATCCTTCCTTTCCAGTCGACAGATGACCTCCAAGCAAACATCATTTTCAAGCCCCTCCATTACAGTGAAGTTGACTTATTGTCATGTCATTATTGCTGGCAGTTCCTCTGCCTCCACTGTGACCACTCAGAGGCTCGTATCAGACATTGAGGTGATGTTACCAACTTAAAATTTGCCCCCGTAGAAAGGTTGGCAATTTTATGTACCGACCATGTAATGGTACAAACCTATTTGCTTTATTACTCCCCAGCTCCCAAAATAACATCTCTTTCTTCTCTAGTGCACAATCCACTTTGAAAGCACAGGTAATTTGTATGAACCTGATGGAATATGTTACATACATGTGGCTTTCAGTTGCTTGTCTTCCCTTCCTTCCTTGCCCCAAAACCATGAGGGGAATTTAAGTGCCTTGACAACTGATGGGGTTTTTTTAATTAACTATTGAAGATGGTTTACATGCAGTTTCTCATTCTAGGTGAGACTTAATTAATTTCAACAGGCTCTTATTTCCCAAAAAAAAACCCCAAACAAACCTATTCTGAACTCAATTGTAACAAGTGTTAAAATAATTTCAAAATCAGGGTTTTCTCTCTGAGAGCATGTAAGATTTCACTTTAGCCCACAAATATTCTCATACAACTACTTCTGTTTTTCTGATTGCTGATTTTATTTGGTTCACTTCTTCCTGTCTGGTTTCTGACTTTTTTTTTTTCCTCCAGAGTCTGTCTGACATCTAAGGAGCAAATCACAGCAAATAGCTCCTGTCTTGTCTAGCTAATTGCTACATTGACACTATGAGCAACAGCAAAAGGAATAAGATGGGAATTTGAGCAACAATAATGTGAAATGCTTGGTAAAACAGGCACAAAAGGAAAAAGACAAGACTAGGAAAAATCGAAACCATCAGTGTTGCACTCAAGTCCCTCCTACCATGTTTAACATTTCTTTCTCCTAGTAACAGAACTGATCATCGCAGTGCTTCCTCAGGACTGCCTGCTATATTGTATGCCACAAATCAGAACATTTTGTTAGCGTTGGTCTCCTTAATTACTGGCCACTGCTATTGCAATAGTAGTGTGATGCATTTATCCATCCTCTTCTAGGAAACATTTTTCTTGTGTCCTACTTGCTTCTCTTACCCTTCTTGGCAATGTGCAGTTTAGGATAAAATGGTTTTGTCTATCATAGCAAAGTCACATGTAACTGCTGCCAGCTTGAATTTTGTGTGGAATGCGTTTTAAAGGTTCACCAAGCTTTTGCCTTGATTGGCAAAAAATGGAATGTTCACTCTGAGTGTTTTCCATTTTCAAGAAACAATCTTCAAGCATATTTAGAGCTCCATCTCTTGTACCAGTCTGGATCGTTATGGCACAGGCTCAGATATTAGGACTCTTGGCAATAGCTAAGAAAATACATCTGGAGTGTTGTTCAGCTGGGCTCTAAAAGTTTAGACTGGTAAATGCAACCCCAAATCTGGGTATCCTGGACCAGTAAGCTCAAATGCACCGAAAAAATTGTTTTTAAATGAGGGAGGGGCTACTAAAAGTTGGACCATCATTTTGTGGCTTTGTAAGATAAGGTCCTTGGTGGCAGAACCAGTCTGAAGTGTTGGTTGCTTCCCTTTCCTCTTCCTCACCACCCTGTCTCTTCCTATTGTTTGCTCAAACAGATTTCTGCCTGAGGCACTGTTGTTCCCATAACACTGTGAATGTGATGAAGGAATCAACAGACCTGCTCCAAGAATGTTTTTAGTTGGTCATTCTCAAGCTGGGCCAGTTCTGTGCTAGGTTTGCATGAAGGTCTGGTGTGTGAGGAGAGCTGGGCAAGCGGTGGCAGTGGGGCAGCAGCCCCTTAACACAGCTGATTGTTCTGTGGTGTGGAGATTTTGTGTCACGAAACTACAGCTGGGGAGAGGACTGCCAAAAGGCTGGGTGCCACTAGAGTGCCAAGAGAGCCCCCATCCCTTGTGGTTTTCAGAGTTCTATTCATCCATTTGACAGAGTGGCACTGAATTAAACACTTGACTGTTAAGGTCAATTAAGTGACCTCATTTGCAGAAGTGTAGCTCCTACGTGTGTCAGATTCAGGGTTAGAAGCCAAATTTCTGGAGTTACTTTCGTAACACATGAGGCCAGGTTTGCCTTCTTGCAGAACGACACCTGGCAGAAAGGGGCTTTGTGCCTGCCTCAGGAAAATCCTGCCTGCCGGCTGAGGTTTGAGTAAGGAGATTATCTCTGCTTCCTCACCTGTAAAAAGATAATTACACTGCCCAGCTTTCTATAGAACCTTTGCATCTCCAGATAAAATATACTACAGAGAGGCTATACTACATGAATTATTCAAGCTAAATTAAATTAATGAAGACTGTGGAAACTCAGTTGCTTTTGTTTCTTTTTTTAATGTGATAGGTTCGGATTCTGCAGTGGCCTTTGTGGTCTCAAAATATTCTGAGAGCACTGCTAGCTCACAGCTCTGTTGAAAATATTTTCTTCATTGTCTGAAAATATATTAATTTAATTATTGACAAGTCCATTTGTGAGAGAGCTATTGAAGCGTGACCAGCTCACCACAGTGTTTCCTCTAACCATAGAATGCCACAGGGAATGAAAAATGAAAAGTCAATGCAATCTCTGTGAGACAGAGAGATGGATTTATGAGGAATTACAGGCTGGTTTAGAAGGAAAAAAAATTATCATTTGGACAACAATGTAGGATTATAAGGACAGGTCTTGCAGTGTCCAGGAAGGACCTAGACAGAACATGTACAATGTCACCCCAGGATGCCTTAAATCCTCTGCACCAGTGCTTTTGGGTTAGCTGTGCTACCATCCCTGCTGTGGGCCTCTCTAAAATCCCCTCTCCCTTTCTCTCTCCCCAGGATGTCAGCAGATACCTCCTGCATGAAACTAGGCAATTCTCACCCCATAATTTGGGATGCGGGGCTGCCAGCACTAGTCTTCTGGTAGCCTGCAACAGCAGCTTAACTGAAATAAAATTATTATTTATTTTGCCAAAAAGTTGCACAGGTCTTTGTAGGACAGATTCAAGAGAGGTGCCTTACACATTATATTTGTACTCATACTTAATTTTCCTTGGTGGAGCATAGGCAGACATGGCATTTTTCCCCATCATGGAGAACTGGAAGCTGGCTATCAGGCTTGCAGCCTGTTTCCTGTGATTCTTTTCTTTTTTTTTTTCAAACATATCTTTAGCCTGTCAGCTTTTCCTGGCTCGCATAATTCCCTCCCCTTTTTCAGAATCTTAGAGGTGTTAGGGACTCCTGTGATGGCAGGCTTGGCTACTGGAGGAGTCTCCCAGCCTGTCTGGGTAGAGACAAGACATTGTTATCCTCACTGCTTTGAAGCTGAGTACCTGAGCCTGGCTTAACCAGGTCATTATTTTACTTTTCCTTGCTCAGATCTGTAAAAATCCCATTATTTCCTGCTTTCAATTAATTCACAAATCCAGGCAAGCAGCAGTAGGAAATGTGGGGAGGAGACAGGAGGAGCAATATAGCATTAATCAAAGGGTCGTGCAGGCATTTTTCCAGTTTGCCTCACTTTGTTACCACAGAATTCCACGTGATCCTGAAAACAGGGATTCTTGCCTAGAGGTTATAATAAACAACCTGTCATCTCTGTGTTTCTGTTTATTTAAATTAACAAAGGGATAATTTCTGTCTGGCATGCAGCAGAGCAGAAAGGCAGGAGGGGAGCAGGCTTGGCCATGCCACCCACTTCCTGCTACTTAGGCGACGCTGGGTTGATTCCCAGTGCCAGGCAGTCCCTGCTGCCCCCTAAATTGTGCCTGAGGCTGTGGACACAGCTTGGAGAAGGCCTCTGTCCTGGGGAATGCAGGGGTTTTGTGATTTGTTGCGAATTAGCTGCCTACCTACCAGCCAGGCCAACAGGTTTATTTTTCCCAAAGGCAGACCTCAGACCCAGATCTCAGACCCAGACACACACTGCACTGCTGGAAGGGACAGAGGGAGGGAGCATCACGTGTTCAAGGTGAGGTTTTGGCAGCTGCCAAGAACATCCACTGCTTCTGCATCACTGGCATGAAAATAAAGCTGAATGCAGCCTACCTAAAATCTGAAAGGGAAGGATGAGGTTCAGGGAGACCCAGCTATCTATTTTCACTGCCTTCTCCCCTTCCTTTTTGTGTGTGCTTCAGGTTAAAAGCAACTGTGGTTTGGAGTAACTTTACTGAACCACTAAAAAGAGGCAAACTGCCAGGGGAGGACTGTCTTGTAGAGCCCAGCTCAGGTAGCTCTGTTGTGTTTCCATGGCAGAGTAACGTGGGGCTGTGGCCCAGGGGTAGTGGGACTCCAGGCTGTGCTGTGAAGAGGAGGCATGTCTTCCCCTGTAAAGGGATTCACAGCCTCTCCTCATGGGATACATCTTCTGTGTCTGTGGCTAGGCTGTGCCTGCCTCCCAGCACTCGGAGCCAGCTGCTAGCTACAAGGGTGCACGGGCTGTGGTGTGGCTCTGTAGCTGCTGAATGCCCACAGGGGAACTTTTAGATCAGGGTGCAATTAGAGTACATGTTTTCCTGTGGTCTGGTCCATGGTGGACAGTTCTGAACCTGCCCAACACCTCAGCCACGCACAGTGAACCAGAAAACAAAGGCATTACATTTTGGGAAACACCATGTCCGTCCCCCGCCCCCAAAATAAGTCCCAGTCATTAGGAATGTGTCTACAAAACCCATTTGATATTTCAATTTTGTTGAGGTGAAATATGAACAAAGTGGTGAGTGCATAAGGATGTTCTTGGTTAACTACCTGGTGAGGTAAGGGTGTTTTTTACTCTCCTTGTTTCCCATGCAGTGAGCACAACAGAGTAAGTGAGTTCCTCACACTCATTATTTGATCACCTCCAAAAATAGATTCCTTCATATTTCATCTACCAGAAAACTTGCAGAGAGAGAAAAGACCTACTTTTCTTTTTTTTTTCCCTGCCAGTTGTGCCTGAAGCAATGTCACACTCTAAGCAACTACTGGACGGCTTTCATACTTTCTCCTGCTTCACAAGGAGTTGGCTACACAGATGTCAGGGCCCTGAGGGCACCAGAAGCCTTACTGCACCTGCCCAGCCTTTGCTGGATCCACCTGGGGCCAGAAGCCCCATTTCAGCCCAGCCTAGGGTCAGTCCCTGCCCCACTGACACCACAGCAGTGCTGACTGTGTTGGGATCCCTCGGTTGTACATCGAAGCCTTGTCTCTTGTCCTGTCTCCTACTTCCTCTCCTTCAGCTCCTGATGGGAGCTCCTGGATGGTCCTTGGTCCTTTTTCTTCACTTCCCATGTCAGGGCCATTGGTGGACTTTGTTACAGCCATTGTCTCTGCCCACCATGGCCAGACCCTGTAGACAGCACCCACTGGTGAGGGCATGGCCTGTGCTGGAATCACCCTCAGGTCCCAGCTCACGCCGCTTTGGGAAGAGCTCTCCCGCACTGAGGAAACCAGCTCTGACAATACAAGGGTGGAAAAGTGATGGCAATGAACCACCTTCATCTTGCAGTATTTGTGTGTGCGAGCAGTAAGGAGCATTACTGACTCTGTGCTAAGTGGACAGGAAACATCTGCAGCTCAAGTCACATGCGTTGTGGTGGCTTTGCACAGGAGCAAAAGAGAAGAGATGGAGCTCCAACTCCAAGGTCTTCCTTTTAGAGCCATCTAAGAGTTTTAGAGCCATCTAAAAGTCTTTAAAGCACCCATTTAACTATCTGCAATTTTAGTTGTATAGCTTACTAGTTACCTGTTTTGTGATCATGCCTGGCTCTTGGCAAATAAAAGGCTAACATACCCAGTCCTCTCAAGCCTTTCCTCACTTGGTACGGGATTCATTCCCCTGACCATCCCAGACAATCCTCTCCAGTTTGTCAATCTCTCTCTCATACTGGGGGACACTGTGCTCCAGCCATGGCCTTGCAATTGCTCAACCATGAGGAGGTCCTGCTCCCCTCAGCCTGTGGTTTCCCTCTGTACAGCACAGCACAGCCCAGCCCAGCTGCCAACAAGTCTGGGTCAGCCAGGCCGAATGAGATGTTCCTGTTTTCTGTGCCCATTCACACCCTGTCCTCAGAACTGTTTCCAGATGATCCCATCTTTCCTGATGATGCTTAAAAATAACAGCAATGCCCACCTGTGGACCAGACATGCATCTCTGTGAGCTGATCACAAAATGGACACAAAGCTCAAAACCAGCTTGCAGAATACAAAGATAGTTATAGTGATGACAGATCTTGTGACAAGTCACCTTGCTGTTTCTCAGTTTTCCCAAATATAGAAACGCTGACATTTCTATCTTTTCTTTAAAAAAGAGTTGCATACCTTATGAACAAGAGAGCTGAAGCCAGATGAACCTCCATACCTTTCTTACATTTTATTACTTGTCAAAATAGCATTTGGTAGAAGCAAGACTGCGACAGAACACAGGTTTTTATAAATATTGCCTAAACTGCACCCCTAACTTTCTCTGCTTTCTTTCAGCCTCCTTTCTATTTCTTATTCTCTCCCTTTCATCATTGTAATTTCCTTCTGACTCTTTCTTTTATTTCTCAAAATCACTGGTCCTTCTCCTGGTTAATTTAAGCTTCTGAAATAGCTATGAAAAAGCTTATTTTCCCAAAGAAAAAATAAAATGCTGACATCAGACAATAAATCACTTCTAAGAATACTACTACTAGTATTTCATATTCAGCAGTAAAAGACAGACAAAGGGCAAAAAGAAGTTAACTTTTTAGAAGTTATTAATAGAAGCGTGGTTTAAGAAAAATAAAAACACACACACACACATATAAAAGAACAAGTAACTGCAAAATACCTTATAACTGAGAAACGGACATCAGGAATATCAGATTCTTAGTCTAGTTCTTCTTTCTCCTTATATGAGATAATTTTTTGTTCAAGCACAAAGCAGATATTCAATTTGTCTTTGATTGACCGCAGTTTTCCCCACTGATATTGAATCAGAGAATATCCAGAGGAATAAATTGAGGCTATGCATCGGAATGTGGGAAAACAAAGAGAGAGCAAGTATGACCGAAATATTAGGACTTATGTTTTATATTTGCAAAATCTTGTATTTTCCAAGTTCTACTCTGAGGTTGGGATTCTAGTGACTTAACCATAGCCATGCAGTGCCATCTCAATCTCTGTAGAGCGTCACACCAGTCCCCAGGTGCTGGTCCAAGCTGTGTGGCAGGTTTTGTGCCATGGCTCTCAGCCTTGTGCAGATGTTTTGTGCACCTGAAATGCATGGGTTCCTCTGTTCAGGCACTGCAATTGCAAAAATGTCAATGACAGCCACGCACACTCCCCGTGTCAAAAAGGACTGATACAGACCAGGAAACTTGCAGGCTTGTGTCTCTCAGCTTACATTGTGTGTCAGCAAATTACTTCAATAGTGCCATGAAGTGCAAAAGGAGATGGATGCATTAGGGATGAGCATGTGAAAGGTCGTCCCAGCACTGTGCACAGCCAAGAACAGGTCCTAACATCAGCCCAGTGCCCCTCTGAAGAAGGGGAAGGTCACACTGTTCCTGCAGTAGTGTGAGCCATGCCAGCCTGCTAAGCGCTACATGGAATCCCAGAGAAGCAGGTCAGCACAACAAAGAAATGCAACCCAGATACCTTGTTTATCTGCCAGGGAGTGAGAAAAGATACTGCTGTTGGTTTCAAATTAAGATGTTTTAGTACTCCATTGCTCTCTGGAGAGTTTATTGTATTCATCCATCATTATTGGTTAGCTACCTGTCCTGACATACATCGTGTGTGCTTTAGAAAGCTGAGATTCTTGGCATTTCCCAAATTCCTAGCATTTAACACTGATTCCTTATGGGACATCTGGATTTGCAGTGCCTTTAAGCAGTCACAAGTATTCCTCCTCAGCATTTCATGTAATATTGAGAGGATGAGGTACCATAATGAAATGAAATACAGTGTTAGCACACATTAAGAAATCACAGGGCTTCCTTGCTGGACACTTATCTGATTGATTTTGGAATCCCACAACTTCAAAGAGACTGAGTAGGAATGACAAACTGGAAATACCCTTTTCTGTAAAAGGAAGGGACATACCTACATTTCATAAGTCATTGCAATCCAGATTGTGAATGCCATCAGAAACAAAGGATGTGCAGTCTGTTAATTACAGATTAAATTTACTGACACAACATTCTTGGCTGGGAATACTTACATCACTGGCAAATTACTGCTGTCTTTAACAATGCAATTTACCAGCTACAAATTTTTTGCTATAATCTGCCCAGCGGCTCTGTGTCCAAAGGTTTGCCTGCCTCATGTGGCTGCTTGCTGGATGAGTGGAAGGAGTGGAAAGAGAGAAGAGGAGAACGGGAATTTTCAAGGGATCTGCTCAAGCATGCATTTATCCATGATGCCAAACCCCACCATAATCTGCCTTGTCCCCAGTGTGCCTTTACTTGGTTCAACTCAGGTGTTACATGGAGCCCAACTAAGCCAGAAGAGGACTCTTGCCCGACCAAGTTCACCACCCTTGGTTTAGGCTGTTGTTTTCTTCAAACAGCCTTTTTCCATAGAGGGGACCATAGCATCCACTATCAGAGAAACAGCACAATCCACTTTCTCTGGAAGAACCTCACAAAGAAAAAGCAAATAAAACCCAGAGACCCATGGGCAGAGATGCATCTCGCTCCTTGTCCATCTCAGTGAAGCCTAATGGAGCATGGCTGCAGGTGGAAAGATGTTGTGGAGGCACTTTTGTTCTGTTTACACTGTGGCAAACTTTGTTTTCCTTCCCTCTATGTAACTTCACTTGTGAGTTGTTAAATCTTCCTTGGCAGCTATGGGGGCTGGGGGTCTGGGGACAGAGGGCTCCTGGCACTTGAAGTGAGTGGATGGTGCATCCCGCCTAGGGGAGGGCTTGATGCTGAAGGCAGCCCACCTTGCACAGCCCAGCATAGACACAGAGGTGGCAGAAATTTGTTCCACACTGAAGAAGAAATTCTGGGTACCAGAAATTTCAGGTTTACTTCGGCCAGAATTGTTTCTGTAGTTTTGCTGGCTCACCTCCATGCCATAGGATGCACAGTGACAGTAGTGCCTGGGGCTGCCAGCCGTGCAAATCTTACAACCTCAGAAGTTGCCTCCCAGGATAGAAAACTAGCATTTCTTCTGTTCCAAACGCTATGTGACCACATTTAAGTTTTATTTCCTTTGTCTTTGGCTTCTCTGAGTGTCTGTAATACAGGATGGTAAACAAATGCACCAGTTTCTTTATAACAAGGCAGTGTGCTGACTAATGATAAAGGCTGATTGCATTTATCTTCAGGCTTCACTGGGGTGCTTTGGGGGATAACCAACCTCTTCCGTACTGCACCTTCTTTCTTTAGTTTCAACACATTTTGGGAATGATCAATGTCTCTTACTCCTCTCTCACTCTTTTTTTCTCCTCTTCTGAATGTCCAACTCTCTTTTTTTCTTTTTTATTATTTTACATTTGCCTCTTGAGAAGGTAAAAAAATCCATGGACTGGTGAAGCATGAGGTTCTTTTTTGAACTGTTTTGAGAGGTGAGTATGACATAAGTGAAATAATTACTTTCTCAAGTAAAATTGGCTCCCTTCTGACTGATTACTTTTTTGAAGCTACATTTCAATACAGCTCTGATCAGACCAACCGTTTTCCATTGCAGTATTTTTGCCTGTGTGTTATTTTAAGATTACCATTACCATGGGACTTGAATTCATTTGGAACTCATTAATAATCAGTATAATTCCCTTTCATTAGAAATCTCTTACTGGAGTAACTGCTTGTTGTGACAATTCCCACAAAGTCACCATCTTTGTAGAGATGCAGCTGGTGATGATGAAATAATATGTAACTTTGTATTAAACAAATATTCCCCAAAATAATAAAATTCCTTAACATATTCCATGCATAGTTAATAGGAGATCAGAAGGATGAAAGATACAGATAGGATCATTTTCTTGGATATCAGAATTCCCTTTTTTAATGTGGCACAGTAGAGGGATTTTATGTTGCATATATAGGCATCTTTCCCTGCACAGTGTATTTTTTTTGCCACGTATAATGGAACTCACAACACGAAATGCTGACAAAGCTGATGAAGACAGCATCCTTCCCAACAATAACACAATGGCTTGGCAGTTCATCATGTCTGAGGAGCAGATTTTGTAATCAAAGACATTGAAATCTTGTGAAAGGGAGGGTTAATAATAAAAAAAATAGAACATTTCCTTCTTGGAGCATGGGCTGCAATCTCTGTTTTTCTCTAAATTTTCACTGATTGAATATACCTGTATTTTGACCCTCTTTACAAGTTAGTGTTTTTGTAGAAATACTTGTACCAGGCTAACAAAGCTGTGCACAAGTATTCATGCAAGGGGTGTCAGTGTGTCACATTTCCCTGAACAATAACAGGCTGCAGAGTGGGAAGAAATTTTAAGCAGCTTTGAAAGAACATGGAACAATTCCTTTGTTTTGCATGTCTTCCATGTGTATAACGACTCTGCCATGTGCCAGAAAGCTAACACAATAGTTCAGCTAAATTTGGTGAGACTAAGAATTAAGAAAGACCCTTTTCTACAGCCACACTTCTGCTGCTAAGTTTTGAATTATTTTCTGGAAGACAAGGAGGAAAAGAGTAGTCAGCTCAAGTGGGTCTGGAAGCAAAACCCCTTATTTTAAGGAGAATGAGGACAGCAACAAGGACATGTCCTATGAGCAATTAATTCTCTGTTTTGCTGTCCAGCCTTGATCCTACGTCAAAGATGGGAAGTGTCTTGGGGCAAAAGTTTCTTTCAAATGTGTACAATTACTGGTGGCATTTCTGTTGCTACAGACCAGGCCTTTTTCCCAATAAACTCCTGATTGTCTCTAAGAGTGCTTGAAGGATCTGCTTTCAAATTACTTCCCTCATTTCTTCTACCTCTGTGACTGGATGCAGTAGAAGGCTGCCATTCCTATTGGCTTTAAATGCTTGATCCATGGGAAAATAACATCCACTGCACTAGTGGCTGGACTAAAGTGGCAATGGCTCTGTGCCAGGCAGAAGGGCTGCAACTCATCTGTCCAAGGATAATGCGGACAATTCTCTGCAAACTAGTCATCTAAACCACTCTTTGGCCCATAGCAATGAGTATTCTCTTTCTACAGGGGGCATTTTTACTGAGTTCATCTCAAATAACTGGGTTCCAGTTCCTCTTTCTGTGCCTTAGGGAAAACCTGGCTGACACCTTGGGTATGGGCAGCTGCCCTGTGAGAAGCACTGCCAAGAGAATTCAGTCCCATCCCTGATGATGGTGCCATGGACCTCCCTTAGCTTTTCAGCATGAGAAGACAAAGCTCCTGATAAAGCAAAGAGCTCCCTTAAACCCTTTCACAGCTCAGATGCATTGTGAGGAAAGAGACCTTCATCCTCCTAATGAGCAAATGTGTTCAGAGTAAACGCACTCCTTGAAGGGCGTTAATGCTTTCATCACCACTGGCTAATGAGCCTGAACTTGCACCTTGTACTAGATACTAATCAGATTCCTCTCTCTGTACTCTCTAAAGCACTGCAATTTGAGCTGCCAGCAGGCAGTGATGCTATTTAAAAATAACCGCACATGGGGGTTCTTATTCAATATTTCCGTCACAGGAGTTGGCAAAGGTCTAGTTCCAGGCAAGACTGGGGCTCATTTTAATATGCATTGCATTCTTAATTTCTTTTAAAGTTATTATTAACTTATTCCATTTACAAAATCAAATAAAAAGACTTTTAACTGAAGAGTGACTGTTTCTTGTATAATGTAATTTGATTTTTCTCTCCTCCAAATTTCAAATTACTTTATTCCTGTTCTTTTTTTTTTTAATCATTTGCATAATCTACAACACTTGCAGGACTTTCTTACTTTGCATAAATCAATTTCACTTCTTGTTCACTTCATCACTTTGAAGGGGATTCTTTTCTGCTTTACTGGACTTAAATTAATCCTCTGGAGAAAACAGTGTCATGACACGGCCAGCATCAAAATCTGCATAATGAAAGCAATTTTTTCCATTTAAATTGGCACTCAATAATATCACTGCTCATTAGCAGACTTTAGATCTTTTATTTCATTTTAAGTGAGGACAAGCATTCTTACCCTAATATGAGTTTCTTGCATAAGAATTTATTCAAAGACCTTTAAATTTATTGCAGTGTAAGTTAGGTGCCTAAATACCTTAAAAAATTAGCCTGTGTGATTTGTAGAGTATTAACACTGCTACAAAGACTAGCAGAATTTTCAGGCTTGATCAGAGTAGTGGTCTGTCTCATCTGGCTTCTCTCTGGGGTTAAAACTGATCTGAGAAGATGGTTGAATAATGGATAGATGTGGAATCACTTATGATGAAAGGGGAATTTCTGACTAATTCCAGGCACTCAGGAGATGCTTGGGCTGGTGATGATCTTAGATGAATCTTAATATGAAATCTGTACTGAAACTCTTGACTGAGAAAAGTGCTCAGTATAACCAAAGGAAAGCTTCAGAAAACAACAACAAAAAAAAAGGTCTTAGCCTGGAAAGGGGTGAGATGCAAAATCTGTGTTCCTTGATTCCTTGGAACCAGCAGACAGCTGCAAAGCTTCCACATCTGTTTCACTGGAAGTCTCCAGGGCTAGTTAGCCTTCCAGGGTAGATGCCCTCACACCTTCCCACAGTCGGCAGGCTTTATCATTAATAATTCTGTATTTATCTTTCACAGTTTCAAAAGAAATATCTGTGTTTGGGGGAGGAGGGACACTTCTTGCCCTTGGGCCTGTAACACAGCTGCAGGATGGTGCAGGCTGAGCTCCCGTGCGCCTGCAGCCTTGCTCGGGCTCCAGCCCCTGGGGCTGCCCGTGGCTGGCTGGGCTCTGTGGCCTTGCTTCGGGCTCTGACACGCCTGTTGTGCTCCACTCAGCTCAGGCCTCGCCAGACAATGCTGCTCTTTAATCACCGCAGGCAATCTGGGCGCCACACTGGCCTTTTCCATTCTGCCCTGTCACAGCTCCTCGCAAAATACATGTGTTACTGGTTTTGGTCCAGGTGTCAAAAATAACATTCTCTTTCTTCTTAAGATGAAGATTATTTTCTTTACTTCACCTGCAACTCATTGTTTCCATTTGAATATTTTACAGGATCAAGTAGCAATGATATCTGCTTGCCTTTTGTTAAGTTTCCTGCATTATGAATGAGATGTTGCTAAATACAATGATAAAGAGCATTTAAAGACTCAGAAGAAAATGTTGGTTCACCTATATCTTCTGCATAAATGTGTATTTTCCAGTCATTGACTATTTCATTGTCATTGCTATGATGTAGAAGGAACACAACAGAATAAATTGAACACAGGAAGCCTCTGATAAGAAAATATGTGTTTCAGAAGCAGCATTGAAGGTTATATTTAATTTGGTAACATTTGTGAAAGACTTTTTTAAAATTATTTTCCTGGATGGTATGTATTATTCCAAAATTCATGCCTTTGATTTTAGAAATTGTCAGAGGAAATGAATAATTTTCCCATACTTTTTAAATGTCTTGTCTGTCTTACATATTCAGTGCCAAATAAAAGATTCTGTTTATGCAAAATTTATTTATGCTAAAATCTGAAAATTATTTACATGCTAGAAAAGTGGAAGACATCGTGATCTTTTTTATTGCAAAACATATTAAAAACTTAACTTCTGTCTGACATATTTCAAAGTACACACTTCTGTTTTCTCTTCTGTCAGTCTTCCCCTAATTCCCTGATCTGCTGTGAAATAAACATAAGAGCAAAGAAACTGCTTTTGACCCTGGATCAGCATTATTTTCTAGTTCATTTATCAAAGTTTTTCAAATGAGATACCTTGGTTGGTCTGATGTACAACTGCATAGAATTAATTCTTTTTGGAAAATGTATCCTGTTTATCCCAGTATCTTTTGAGAGTTGCATTTGGGAAGGCACTTACATTTTCTGCACTCATTCATGGACAAGATGCCTAGAGCTGGGTCAAGAGGAGAAGAGTGGGGATAGTGACAGTCCATTGTTTGGACGCTGGGAGGGTGGAGAGGGGGAAGCTGAGTTTGATTCCTTCACCCTGTGTTGTTTCAAAGCTTATGTTGCATTTCCTGGATGAAATGGATAGTGCCTGTAAAGGCATGGTGTAACTTGGACCTAAATCTTCCATTTCCTTGGTAATTGTGCCAAACCCTTGGCAAAAGAGAGTAGCCGTTTTACTGACAGGCAGCGACCTTGCTCAGCCTGTCATCCAAAGGGCTCAAAAGAATGTTGGTAAAGTATTTTATACACTGCACAGCACTGGCCTGTGGACAGAGCCACCTGCCAAAGACAGGCTGCTCTCTGATCAGCGTTTTTTTCCGTCAGCCTTGAGCATCCTCCTGCTGACAACATTATCACTAGGTGCTCCGGGTCCAGGCTGCTGTTTCCTTAGTCCCTAACCCTCTCCAAGCGTTGTACAACAGGGCTGGTGGTTCCCCTTCATGTCTGTACTTGAAATATTTAATTTCTCTGGCTGGGAATTTTTTTCCTTCTACCAGCCCTTAGGTTTTCAGCCAGAAGAAAACCATTTGATCATTTTATGCCATTGTAAAGATCAGAACCCTTGGGGTGCAAGAAGCACATTATACTGCTAACCGTTAAAAATCCTACTGCAAAAAAGTTACAGACCTAGTAGAGCTGGAGCTCCTATGGTCAGGATGGAAACTCCCTGTCTCCCTGAGGTCAGCTGATCATAGCAGTTGGAAGCCAGAAAAAGATCCTGCTACACAGCAGTCACCAATCTCAGACCCCAATATTGTTTTCCTCCTTCTATTTGTATTAGGTTTTCAAATACAAGCAGAAAGCATGCTCTTTATCCCAGAAGTTTTCACTCTAACAGGTTGTTAATGAGCTATCAATTACTTATGCAAAAGGAAATACACACATACAAACACATAAAATACTATTCCTTAGCTGAAGGTTTTCTGTGCATAAATGTTGGGAGCTTTACCTTCCTCACCTGGATCACTGGCCCTCCATACATCTTCATCTACAATGACTCTATTACAAGGTCTAGCATGTAACACTTGAAGAAAGACTGTATATCTGAGGATCACGGGCTCATGCTCTAATCTCATGCAGCATTGGCAGTTCTCTGGGTAAGTTGATATGTAGCACTTCTATGCTATTGAGCAGTCCCAGTGTATTAATCAATCATCAAGCCCTCTTGTGAGGCTCACTAGCTGTTAATCTTATTTCTAGAGGCACCGTCTCCTTCTTGACTGAGGATTCTTGAATTACAATGGCTAAAAAGCATTTCTGTCCATTCACAAGAGGACCAGAAGCTAAACTTTCTCCCATCCAGCCTTTGTTATTCACACAGTGAGGACTGATCATTGTCATGAGCTTGACCTCATAATGAAATCAGTGACCTTGAAGGTGGCACAGGCAATACAAATCCTCTTGTTCACCCCAAGTTTAGAAGCCGTTTGCCTGACTCCTTTGATCAGCTTCCTCATAAATGAGGAGCCCCCAGCAAGACCTGCCTGAACCACTTAAATTGCTCCCTCCCATATGTCGCAGAAGAATCATTTGTGTGGCCCAGGAGGATCAGGACACAGATCACTAAGCTCAGTGCTTGGGCTGCTATGGATCCTTTTCTTTCCTCAGGCTCCTCTCCTACATTTCTCTGCATATTCCACTCCCCATTAACCCTGTAGTTGTCCCCGGGGCAGCCTCCAGCCTGGGGACTAGCATCCTCCTTCCATCCAATTTCCTTCCCTGGACCACCTCCTTCTCTGCCACCTGCCAGAGCTCCCTAAGCACAGGCTGGGCTTGTGTGTGCCGCCTGAGCAGAGCAGCACACAGAGGTGCTGGTAGTGGAAGTAAAAACCAACAGTAAAACAGGATAGAGGGCAATGTAGAAATGTGAAGAAATGTAAAAGCGTAAAACAGTACAGAAAGGAGATTTTTATTTTTTAAATGAGTTGCTTTTTTCCTGCGTGTGCGTGTATACACATTTGTGTGTGTGACTCAACCACGTCCAACAAGCTTAACATGTTGGAATTATCCTGGCTGCTAAGGGTTAAAGTATTTATGAACTTGTTAAGAGACAGGAACATTATGCACTGTTCACAATGTTTAATTTTAACTGCCATGCTAGAGAGAATCTTTGATTACATTATCAGATTATTCTCATTGAATGTTAGTTGTTGTATCTTTTTTTTTTGACAGTGCTATTTCTGTGTTAGAAAAGATATTCCTCCTAACTGACTGGAAATGGAGGACACTAATTAGCCAGGCTTTTCATGCAGAGGATTTCAGCTGCTGAAATCCTAGGCCCATATAGGGTTAAATGTCAGTCTAGAAGATTAATGACTTAACTGAGAACATTTTATCACAGATACAGAAAATAAATCCCTTTCCCGGATAGTCACAGACCGTGTGTACCACTGAGGAAGAGAACTGTGCAAACCAATAAAACCTGACTGCTCCTGCACCAGCAAACAGCAGCGATAAGACAAAAATCATTACGAGGATCAAAGTCGCTGAGCTCCTTGCCTAGCACTGATGCTGCGGGGCTGAAATACGAGGTGTGCTGCCTACCTGGGGTGACATTCTCCATAGGAGCTCAGAGCCTGTGCCCTCACCTGGCTTTCTCAGCACAGGAAAGGAGGGATATGTGCTTTCATGCCAGGTTTATGTGAATCAGAGTATCTTGTGCTGCTGCACAACAGCTCTGAATTAAGCCTTGGGTATCTGGTTTTTCAAATCTCCAATTTCTCCTCCTTCCTTAAAAGTACAGAATCTTCCCATCATCCCACCTTTCCCCACATGCTTTCCCTTCCTTACATGATTCAACATAGCTGGCTGTGACTATAATAAGATGCAGCCAATGATGCACCTACTGACAGTCAGTGGCATCCATAGAACATGCAGGAGCAAAATGAACAGAAATCTCTCCTGGAGCACAGACATTTAGCAGTGACAAGAACAGTGCGCTGAATATAACACAAACGTTTGGCTGCAGGAGTTTTAAGGCTTGCTTGCCTGCAGGTAAGGAAATTCATTTGATGTTTAGATTAGGTTCGTGTCTGCACACTGTAAGTACAGATTTAGTGGCTTTTTGGCCAGAAATGAAATCAAAGATGCTCAAACCCACCACCTTTGAAATGTAATATTTTCCAGGACTAAATCCTTAAGGTTTTAATTGTTAAACAGTCTAAAGTTTGTCTTGATGAGGACAGAAAAATAGCACTCCTTCACTCACAGAAAAATGTGCCTTGGCTGGGTGGGTGACTACTCTAAAACTACTGCCTCACTCTGAACATTGACTTGTTCAGGGGGAAAAGTGTATAAAAATAAATCCTTCAGGGCAAGAATTGAATCATCTCACATTACACTTTCAATTTTTCAATGCAAGACTGCTCTGTAATTTTGCAAAAGGGACTTTCAGTAGTAGGAGCCATCTTTACTCTAGCAAGATTCCTCAAGGAAAGCCCTGTACACCAATACCACAGACATATACAAAACACCCACCTACTTCAAAAATATTTGCAAAAATCTGCAAAAATGAGGCACTGAAGAGACAGTGTGACAGTTATTTGTACAACCTGAATTCCACTTGCATGACTTTGTGGCACAGTCTTACACAACTTTCTCACTTGGTCTTCTGCAGTATGAAAAGCATGGGAGAAGGTAAGGCACTTGCTGAGAAGGAGGTCAATATTTTATTTTATTTCCTTTTTTCTCCAGTTTTTAGCCCCAGGCTTTGTCTATTGCAGACGTTTCAAACCAGTTCTGATCTATTTTCCCCTGGCCTTTTCTTTAGCCTTATTATTACTTCTGAATATTTCAGGTGCTGGTTTAGTTGCACTTCCTTGTAGATGTTGCCTCTACAGTGGGTGGAGGGTTGAGGCACTGGGAGATGAAGGTCAGGGTGGACCTATTTTCCCTTGAGCAGCATGCAGAAGAGTAGGTTAACTGTTCAGGACATGTACTTCAGCTGCAGGTGTTGTAATAGAGGGGAAATGAAAAGGAAGAGCTCCAGGATCAGCCCATAGAAAAAGGGGAATGTCAGATACTTGGCAGTAGGCTGAAGTGACTGGACTTTGCAGTGATGGAGGAAAATAATGGAAAGCTGATTCATGAATAGCCAGACTCCAGGTGGTAGTGCTGCGTTACGGAGCGCCTGGAACAGAAGCTCTGCCTGGATGCTCTGGGGAGCTCCAGGCTGGGCCAAGTCAGAGGAATTTAACCTGTCCCAGTTCCATGTATGGATTTTGCTTCCCAAGAACAAAGCCTGTGCAAGAAGACTTGCCCCACCACGCAGCCCAGCACAGCTGCCTGTTCCTGTCACCGCTGGAGGGTCTCCTCATCAGGTCCCACCAACGGGAGAGCTGCACTGCGAGGGGTCAAGGGGTAGCATCACCTTGTGTGGGGAGGGCTCCTGCTGGGAATTTGAATCCTAATTTTCCTATACTGTTCCCTGAAGTAATGAGCTGCAGGAAGGAATTTTCTTTTTATAGAAAGTTACACAAAGGAACCACACAAGTTCTTTGGTTCTGTCTTTGCATCCCAAAATATACAACTTTCTTCTTGATACTGTATGATCTTCAGTTACCATACAAAAATAAATTATTTGCAGGAGAATGTGGGCAAGCTTGAAACTTATTTATCATCCAACCATTATAATGTGGTTGATGATCAAACAACCTGTGAAGCTGAGATAATTTTCTTCATCTTCAAGTAGCCACTGGAAAGCCTCATTACATGCCTGAAGTTGCATTGCTTAGCAACAACATTTCAGAAATTCAAGTTATCAGCATGATCACTAATAAGACGGTAAGCTGCAAAAGAATCCTGAATAAACTAGATTCATTTGCATTTCAAAATAAATGAGAGTAAATGTCAGATTGTGTTCTGGAGTATATGAACTCTTCTTAGCACAGATATATTGCGTTTACTCAAGCATTTGTACAGTAGACACAAATGTGAAATGTTTCTAAAATTTTGTGAATGCAGGATGTCTTTGGGCTCCAGATATTTTACCACTCCAACTGTTAACTGTAGCTCAAGAAGCCTGCTATTGGTAAAACATGCTGTCAAAGTGCGGCACACACAAGAACAATTAGAAGTGTTATTTTCCATGACAGGACAGGAATATGGATGAGGATAAAGATACAATTAACATGTTGCAGTGTACAGGATCCATAAAACCATAGTTTTGGGAACACTTTTTTTAATTTTACAGTTCCTCAGGGAACAGATTTGTTAAATGCCATATGCAAACTTCTCATGGCCTCTGTGTCAAAATGTAGACACTTAAGAGCGGCATGGTTCACAAATCCAGAGTAAATCTGGGATGCATCTGTAGCCCCAGATTTCTTGTGAAACATACAGAAAACAGAGTTGTGGGAGTGTTGAGTGAATGTGAAGTGAACAATAACCCAATATTATTGGTGACATGTTGCCTTTCTCTGACCTGGTTGTGGTATTGATCAGCAACCAAGACCAAAGTACCTGTCAGTGATCATGAAGTTGGTTTGAACTTGTTCTCATTTTGTCTCTAGAGAACTGATCTTGAAACACTTCCTTCATTTATTCACCCACAGAAACATTATTTGGGGGAGAAACCCCATTTATTGCTGGTCCTTTACGGACAAGCCCCACTTACCTTGAGGGCAGAGAAGGTCTTACCTACCTACTTGTAGTTAGTAGGCTCCTTCTCTAGTCAGCATGCGTATGGATATTTAGGCACTTCCAAAGGATGCCACATCCCATTGGTGTGAAACTTTGTCTGCAGAGGAAGCCTCCCAGCCAGCTTTGACTCATTGCTTCAAAATGCACACACTGAACTAAAGGAGAGGACCTTTTTTTTCTAAGAACACCACTGGGACAAAGTTAGATATTGGAGTTAGATGTTTCCTGCTCCACTTTCTCCCAAGAAAAGAACAAGGCTCATCCTCCAGGCTTTCTTTTAGTATTAGTTGCCAGCAAACAAAGACAAATTTGAAACCAAGTTTTCTCTAGTCTAGAGGTCATTCAGTGGGAGATCTCTTTCCCTGCAAGGGGAGAACCTGTATCCAAATGACAGGCAAACATATCTGAAAGGGAGAAAAAGAGCTTGACCTTGCAAAAAAGCCAGAGGTGAGGCTGTTTGGATACTTCAAGAATATGAAGATGCCAAGCTTAAATGCCACACTTCTTTCAAAGACTGTTTTGAAAACATTTTTTGTACAGTATGGAATTATTGGTTTGCTGTAGTATTCAGGTCTTTTCCAAACTAAAGATCTAGTCTACAGTTATTTCACCCTGCAAGCAGTTATTATTTTAATTTTATATTTTAAGAAGGAAAATAAATGCATGTGAAATGGTATTCCACTTTATTTCAAACCCTAACATTGGAAATTGTTTGGAAAATGCTGTAATTTTGAAAACTGTGAAACCCTTTGTATTTTGACACCCACACAGCACTTCTGGCCTACAAAATAAGGTAAGAATGGAAAATAGATCATTCTAAACTTCAGTCATGTTTAATGCTGAAAATAAAACATGTAGACAACCTTATAATTCTTATAAATAATGATTCCAGGGTCCAGAGCAATAAATTTGAAAACTGCGGTTTATGATAATGTATTCTGCAGTGACAGTAGAAAAATAGGTCATCATTTTGAAAAGGAGAGAAGCTATCTGTCATGTTGAACACACTAACAGGAAATCTGAAGTAGTTTCAGGGGCAGTTAGTCCAAGATATTGCTCCTCTGACCCCCATGTCCCCAAGCACAAAGTGAGTGAAGAGTTTGTGGCCTCCACTGTGCAGGCAGAGTTACTGCATGTGTCCATCTCAAGGCTTGTTATGTCTGGTGTTAAGAGTCCATCTATCTGTACATCTGTATCACAGATTATCAATCTGGGTGCCATTACCAAACCACATAAATTTTACTGTAAAAAAAAAAGCAAAAAGAAGGAGGAAAAAAATGAAACTAAAGAAATATGTTTAAAGAACTGGAGTGACTGTCCCTAGCTGTGTGAAAGGCATGGTCAGCTGCAAGTTCCTGCAAGGTACAAGCTACCAAAGAACAGTGAATCATGTTTTATGTTAAACACAGTTGCCCCCCATAGGTCTAATCTGCCAGTTTTTCTGGCATGTAACTAACACTTTAGTGGCTGGACTTCAACAAAAACCTGTGGATTACAAGGAAAAGTGTGTTCAAACTGTACCTCTCCACTAGCACTAGGTGATGGTCAAGTCTCTGGCAGAATCTGGTTTTACCTTTGTTTCCAAGTCTCAAGGATACATTTATCCCTGTAGGTTTATGGAGTGGGGGAGGGGGCAGGTTCAGTTCCACACAACTAGGGCAGGATGCTGTGCTATAATAAATATATAGCACGGGAGTCTGTGCTATAATAAATATTTGACACAAATCTTTTTCTAGCCAGACAAAGGCAAAGTTTTCTTCACCTAATTTGCTTTCCAAATTGTCAGTGTCTGATTCAGTGTCGTCTGACACTTTATTTTTTCTTTGATAATTGATTTATGTCCTGTACATTTTATCATTAAGTTAAAAAAGAGGAATTCACTAAATCTCATTTTATTATATTTTTGTTTTACTTTTTCCCCTTCCACACTCCCTTTTCAGCAGACAAAATCATCCTCAGCCTTCTCTTTGCTTTCAGCCTTGTTTATCATCTTTACTCGGTGTTCCTGAAAGTGCACTGCTTATTCAGTATCTCAGGAATAGTCTTCTTCTGCACTGATCTCTGCATAAACTCACAGTAATTGGCCTCCAGCAGCAAATTTAAGAAGTTTGTGGAAAATCTTGCATTTCAACACTAATTTTGAAATAAAAAAGTTAGTAGCAAAGTCAAGTAAGAGACATTGTTACAAAAGTAAATAAACTGATTTGTCTTTAGCTGACTTTGCATCAAATAGATGCCAATAAAAGGTCCAATAATAAATGTGCATCATAAAAATTTTACTTGAAACATTGAAAAGGACACTTTTGACCAGAAAAGAGGGGGCTCTGCTCACCAGCACTGAATATCTAAAGGTTGGTTGTCTCAGCCAGTACTTGGGACTTTTCTTGTAAGCAGCCTTGAGCAAAGAGTGCTTCCAGAGCACAATTCCATGCCCTAGTCCTGGATATTTTTTTTCCGTAGAACAGTGTCTGCACTCCTCCTTGAAATGAAATATCTGATGTCTGTTTCATGCATTCCATTAGCTCCTTCTGTGTAAAGATATGTATTAAGAGTCCGAAGATATTCTCACAAAGCTCACCTGGGAGGAATTTCCAATCAAATTTATAGAGGTAATATTGCTGAAAAGAGAGGCCCATCATACAGTGGGATTGTGCTATGCCTGAGTCATGCTCTTGGTTAGCCCTGGGGATATTGGTGAGTGAAAGGCTGGACATGACCTGGCAATGTGCACTCACATTTCCTCCAAGGAGGAAAACAGGCAGGTGCACTGGTCTTTTATAATGGGAAAACCCAAAGGAGGAAAGAATTGGAGGAAAGAAATCCCTGAGAGCTGATCTGTCAGAGACTTCTATGTCCTCTCAGTCTTGCAGTGGGAAGGAAACAGGACTTATTAAGTCTGGGAATTCCTTACCCCAGGCAGTAATAGCAGCCTATTTGGCATTATGGATTTATAGATAGGTAGATAGTATTTTTCACAGTTCCAAAATGGACATTGTGAGATTTTGAATTTCTTAGTACCTGGACTTCAGATATTCTAGAGGAGCAGAATTCACTCCAACTTTTATTAGCTCAGCTTTACTCAGATCTATTTAAAAGTTAAGTAATAGAAATTTCTCATTATATGATATACAGTAGTACATGGTTACCATTACAGTATCATAAAAATCAATATTTACTACTTTACATCAACATCATCTCGGTTAGATTGGGAGTGTGAATACTTAAGTATGGAACTGGGCAGCTGAGACTGGATATAAAAATCCATTTGGGTTTGAAGGAAGTTGTTATCAATGCCCAAAGAGCTTAACACAGGATTACCTCATATTTTTCATTCAAAAGCTATACTAGACTGCTCTGTGGTGGACCTGAAGAGAGCAAGCTGCTAATAATTTTCATTTGGACTGTTTTCTCATGGCTATCTTGTGGTCTGACTAATAGGACCCCCAGGGATTTTGGTGTTACTGCATGGATTTCCCACACACTATATGGTATGGGTTTGATTTTTTCCAGAGTGCAGATGGTTTTAGTTGTTAATCTCTGCAGATTCCTGCTGACCTCTTGTACGTGCATGGTTCTCTCCTGAAGAGGTGTTTCAATCTGCCTTGTCTGTCATTCCTCTTGCAGCAATTGGAAAATGTTTTCAGACATTCTGGAAATCGCCTTTTAGTGGTGGGCTCAGTTGCAAGAAAATAAGAATCTCCTCCTTGTTTTCTTGTGTTTTTCCCAGGGAATGCAGTTTCTGACCAGTAAGAATATTAATAAAGGTTGTGGGAGGTGGTGGTATAGGGCACAAAAATACTTCAGAAAATGCATAGTTCCTACTTTAGCAGTTTGTATGTTCTTGGTTTCCACCTTATTCTGTTTCTCTCACAAATAAACTATACTTTTTCATTTATCTTTTACCGAAGACTAAAATTCACTTTCTGTATCATTTCTAGACACACTTTTGGGGAGCAGGGTAAGGGAGCATACTTCCTTTTCTCACAAGAAGGTATTTTAAGCCTTTTGCTGCAAAATAATTATTCAGGTAGCTCCCCAGGAGCAATGTTTATCTTCCCATATTCCCCAGACACAGACAACCTTTTACTATTTCACATGGGAGACTCTTGAGCTCCATCTTCTGGAAAATGTGGGACAAGCTTGTTTTTCCGAGCTGGTTCCCGTGAAAGCTGGGCGGGTTTGGGGCAGTGGCCAGCAGAGCACTGCAGGGCAGATGTGCCCAGGCTGCCACCCAAGGCGAACACCCCCCTTGCACCTCCTTTTCCCGCGTTCTGGAAGGGGAACCAAAGCTTTTGCAAGACATTTGGAAAATACAGGGACAGTTCCAAGGCAGGTACCACCCAACAGATCTCTTGGGCTACAAGCTTTTGTGATTATTTTGATACTGCGTCATTACTGTGTCAATTAACTATTGTGTCATGGCTGGGTGGAATTGGCCTCGCACACACATTACTCTCAGTTTGAACATGGGCATTAACATGTTTCCTCAAGCCAAATGTGAGCATACATAAACATCTTTAACGGTGTTTTTCAGCCTGTTGGATGCTTTCCACGTTTTGGCTTCACTGAGGTACAGGTGATTTAAGCATTCCTGGCTGGCACTGACAGGCTGTTTCTCTTTGTTACAGGAGAGGCTGAATCAACACTTCACATGATGCTCTTACCTTGATCTCCCTTACTCAGCAACCCGACTTTTTGTGCTGATTTCAAAGCCACACGATCAATTGTAAGAATTCCCCTTTGTTTTTTCTGGACCATTCCTCCTAGACCAGAGTGAATGCAGCCTCCCTCCAACCCTGCCCTGAAACACTGCACAGATGAGCAGTCCAGGCTGAAATGCTGGCACAAGCTTTGCCACAGTGTGCTCCCTCAGGGACCACTGCACCATCAACCCTGAGCCAGAGGGAAGCAGGGGGAAGGTGGTCTCCAGGGAATCCTGAGTGTGCTCTGGTGCCAGCTGGTTGTTAAAATTGTTTATGCTGATTCTGTCCCAGAGAGGGATGTTGAAGCAGGACTGTCCTCCTCATGCACATGAGGGCCAGCACATGCTGAGGTACAGGGTCGGCACCCAGGGATCCTGTGGCATTTGAGCATTTTTGCTGCATGGCACTGGGTGTCTGGGGATCCTTTGCCCCCTGTGCACTCCACAGGGCCACAGCTGTAGTATTGCATGGGAACACAGTTGCAGTAGTGCAAGGAGCACAGGGTCTGAGGGGAGTGAGAAAAACCAGGAGATTTGGTGAAAACTTCTTGTGCTCTTCAGCAATAAACTCAGTCCTCCCTTGGGGCATGCCTGGAGAAATGCACTATCATTGCTATAGCGCCCAGAGGCACCAAAACTTAAGAAAGGCACATCAAAAAGAGATGGTTATTGCCCAGAAGAACAGGATGAAAGCTGGACATAATATGGGCATCTGTAGGTAGAGAGGTTAGGTCCCTAAATTAAGGCTGTTTAGGAAAGGGCAAATTTTAATTTTAAACACTTGACTTTCACAGGAGATGGATGGGATCAGGAGGGAAACTTAATGCCTTTAAAAGAAGTATGTATCCAAAATTCCACTGAATCCAAGAAAAATTTAGATTACTGTGGATGTCATGTAATCCAATCTGCTATTCAAACCAGAGTCAGCTTCAAAGTTACATAGGGATCCCAAGGTTGCCCGGGACATTGTTTAGTGAAGTGTGGCAAATCTTCAGGGTTGCAGAGGCTGCACCCTGCCTGGGCCCTGTTTCCAGCATGTGACCCACTCATTGAGACTTCTGTTTTCCCATTTCCCCCATACGTGGATGGAAAGTCCCTTGCTGCATCTTGTGACTGTTATCTCTGGTCCTATCATGGTACGTGTCTGTCTACCTGTATTTCCTCTGGCCCACTACTAATTTGTAACTTAGTTTCAGAAAGCATTCTTCATGCAGAGGAGAGCAGTGGAGAAGTCACAGTAGCTGAGTAACAGCTGCAGAGTCATCTTCAAATGTTTTGTTTCCTTCATCTAATTCTGGGAAAAAAAAGGAACCGAAACAGAAAGAAGCAGCGCTTTTACTGCCTGAATGTCAACAGCAATAAAATTTAAGCTTATCATCACCCTCAGAATAATTCAGTAATGTTTACTCTCAACACCACCATTACAATATTATGTAATAATACCAATCACCAACCTGGGGGAACTAAAGCTCTTCTGATACAGAGTGCTGACACTTGATCTGATACTAGAAAATCCTCTTTTATTGCCATGACTTGAACTCTTCATGAACACACATGACTTCCAGGAGAAATCAGGGTGCCATTGGGCCCCCTGGTTATCACATATTTAACTTTGAATAGGTGCCCACTCTATTTATATTGTGTGCATTATTCTGATTTAGTGTGATCAAGTTGTCTTATGGCAGAAATAGAAGAGAAATACCTGGAGTTATGTCTGAAGGCTAAAATGAAGGTAGGCTTTTGCGAAGAGTTCATTGACTGCATGGATACAAAAATCCTCTACTGAACAAGTGCTGGATGCCTGCAGAAGAAATAACCCTTTCTGACAAATAATCTCTGCATTGCAAATACCACAAAATTTTCCTCTCAAAGAAGGGAAGGAAAAGAGAAAAAGAACGTGGGTCTTTACAAATACTGTTACACTTTGACGTTACTGACATGAAATTAGTGAAAGTTCTAAGCCCTTACAAGAAAGGGGAAATCAAATTTGTCTGAGAACTGAGATGAAAAACACATTTTCTCTTTTCAATCAACAAAATGCAAGGAGTGAATTTTCCTTCCTCCCAATTTTTGGCAACATTCTCCCAAATTAGGAGCACTTAAGCTGATCAACATCTGCACAAATTATTCTTGGTCCCCCAAGGCTTTCCTCTAAGGCTTCCCTTCCCACAGGACAAGCTGCAAGCACCTGGGCAGGGGAATGTGGGTCAGTGCTGGAGGAGAAAGGTAACCTTTCTAGAGATGCTAGAACAAGGGGTCTCATGTCCTGCTTCATTCAGTCTTGTCTTTGGGGCTCTTAGTGTTGGCTAAGTGTACGTGTGCAGCCCTGGCATGTGGTATGGCCTGTGAGCACAACCATACCAGAAATGTTATTAACAAAATGTTCTTATATCCCCAGCACCCTCAGGACAATCAGGTAAGTGAAGTCCCGGACAAAATGTTGGTTGAAGGAAGAGATGAGAGCACTCTTCCCCTCTCTGTAAAGTACGCAGCAGAGGGTGCAGTCATCTACCTTACGTGCACCTACACAGAAAGATTGATTACCTGAGGAGGGCCATGCAACACCTCTTCTATGAAGACAGGCTGGGAGAGCTGGGATTGTTCAGCCTGGAGAAGAGAAGGCTCTGAGCAGACCTTAGAGCGCCTTCCAGTACCTAAAGGGGCTACAAGAGAGCTGGAGAGGGACTTTATACAAGAGCAGGTAATGATAGGACAAGAGGCAATGGCTTTAAACTGAAAGAGGGTAGGTTTAGATTAGCTATTAGGAAGAAATGTGAAGATGGTGAGGCACTAGAACAGGTTGTCCAGAGAAGTTGTGGATACTCCCTCCCCAGAAATGTTCAAGGATGAGGCTTTGAGCAACCTGGTCTAGTTGGAGGTGTCTCTGCCACCACAGGGGGTTTGGACTTGGATGACCTTTAAAATTCCCTTCCAACCCAAACCATTCTGTGATTTTATGATTAGACTCCTTTAGTAAAATAATAGCAGTGTCCCAAATAAAATAGAAGTTTTCTTTTTCCTTCTAAAAGGCACGATGTTTCTCAAGAGCTCAGGGAATGCTAACTGATTAGAAGTGTCTGGAAGTAGAGCTGGGAAGGGCAGCCAGTGGAGGGTGAAAGGGAGAGGAAGAAAAGCATTGTGGCCTTGGGGTGAGGTGGGATGGCCCCAGTAGAAGACAGACCTGCAGAAGCAGTGGGGCCAGGGGCTGGAAACTTGGGAAGAGGGAGATTGTCTTCTGTGGCCTGTCCTGAGGGAATCATGGCTCCCACATTCCCCACAGGTAGTGGGATGGTCTCAGGTGGAGGGCAGCCTGGGGAGGACTTGCTCCTCCAAGGAACTTCCTCTCCTACAGAACTCTGGGTTCCCATAATGGAAACCAGAGGAACTTTAACCCCTCTGTGTTGTCTTTCCCGTGCCATCCACAGTCTACAAAGTAGCTCAGGCCCTGCCCTCTCTCCCTGCAAAGAAAACAAGATGAAAGCCTCAGCCGAGAGTGCTGCTGGCATTATCCTTCCCACCACAGTTTCCTCTCTTCTTTTAAAAAGTGGTGCCTGCTGAGGGTCCAGGCATCCCTGTCCAAGGCTTCCCTCCTCACCACACTTCACACAGCATTTCAGATGGGTCAGGCAGGAAATGTGCTGTTTGCTGCAGTAAAGCAGCCAGGAATATAGATTTTTCTAGCCCTTTGAGGTGGTTTTAATTCATTTCCATTACTTTCCCACAGCAGAGGCAGGATTGCTTCCCTTGTGAATGCAGAGGTTTTCTACCTGTGTGGCCTTGATCACTTCTAAACTCAAGCATTTTGGCAAGGAAAAGGTGAAAAACACATTTTCTTTTCCCCACAGCATGAATCTACCAGTGTTTGCTTTTCCTGAAGCCAATATATCCAAAGGAAGAGAGGTTTTTAAAACCTGAAAAGTTGGAAATGAAGGCTCCTTGCCTTTTCTTTTCTAGTGCACAGAAATACTCTCCATCAGTGATGAATAAAGTCCACATGGAATTTCAGCCAGTGGCTTAGGTAAAATTTCTTCACCCAGATCTTAGCTGGTGTAAACATTCCTGCTTAACCCTGGGTCAGAAGTCTGAAGGGTCAGGAACAATAAAAATAAAACATCTAGACAGACCACAAATATATATTGCTCCTTCTCCCCACTTTTTTTTTTTTTTTGGAAAATAATTTTAAGAAAAAAAGTGAAAAAACTGTTGTGTAAAAGAAAACTCCTTTTTTGCATTGTTTGTGGCTTGCTGGCCTGGAAGTGCCCTGGGAAGTGCACTGCAGTGGTGATGCTGTCCCCTAACACATGTTTCTTTCAGCTATGTACAAGTTGTCTTCCTGACTTCAGAGCTCTGTTCCCCAAAGGCAGTTTCTCTTTTGCCTACTCATCTCTTTCAATTGCTATCTTTGTTTGCTTTACCTACATTTTTCTCCTTTCTTCTTTGCTGGTTTTTGCAGTAAATTAGTGTGCATGCTTTCCATTACATATATCATTTCAAACACAGAAATTTTCAATTCATTTTGTATATCCTAAATCTACTTGAGAAGCATCATGCCACACTCGAAATCCCATTTTTTGTGACATTCAGAAGCAACATCAGCAGTTTCAGCTACAATCCATTTAATTACTTTTTCTTTGATTAAGACAAATTTATTTCCCAGAGTTACGTGTTTGCACAAAAATACAAAGTACAGAAAAATCCTAAATCAACAAAATGACACTGGTTTTGAAAATTACCCTGGCTGCAAATATTTACCACTTGAACATCTGTCAGAGCTATATGTCCTAGAAACATTTATACTGAGTTTTATCCTAATGCAGATGGAAGGAAAAGAGAGAGAGGGAGCTTAGAGGCAAAATTACACAGCATAAGAAACACAATCTAATAGAGTGTCTAACGTACATGGATATTAATCTCCTGCTCTTTCATAAATAATGTTCAAGGTTTCCTCTGTTATTCATTTGGGTTTTTTTAAGTTTCCTTCCTCTGTTGCCTCAGTTCAAGAGGTTCAAGAAAAAAGAGATGCTGGTAAATTTCTGAACATAATTTCAAATAGAGATAAAATGGATATTTTTTTTTACAGGGGAGCCCAGATACCAGGCAAACTCAATATTACTTTTTATATGGAAAATTCCACAACAATTCAAGAACATGTGTGCACACCTGGGAATCCCAATCTGTATTGGCTCATCCCAAATGATCCAGCTGTTATCCAGCTGACAGCCTTCTCTTGAGGTGCAAACTTTAACTTCAGTTTCTATGGCCAGAATACCAAATGAGTGAAGAGCTTTCAGCTCATGTTGTAAATGCAGTGTGCTCTCAACAAACATTTTGAAAAGAAGGCATTGCCTGAATGTTCAGTCACTGAGAATAGGATTGTCCTAATTGAATAAAATACTCAAAAGGCCTTCAGGATGTTACCAATTCTTCAAGCTACAACTTGAGATGATTTTTTGGCCCTTGAGGTGCAGAGCATGTCAGCACTACTTTCAAGACAAATGTTTAACATGCTTAAGGAGATTTCTAGGTTTGCTGCACTAAGAACCTAAGAATGGCCCTGCTGGGTCAAACTCAAAGTCACTCAATATGTTGACTGGCAATGGCCTGCAGCAGGTGATTAGGGGAGACCTATGTGACAGTATATGGTACCATTCCAGCCCCTACTTGTATTCAGCACCTGAATTGGAGGTGTTTTCTTTGCATTTCTTTTAATTTTTGTTCAGAAGTTGGAGGCAGGTTTTAAATTTCACAATGACCTTAAGTCAAGTAAGGAAGACCAAGTCCCTGAATGGCCAAGCTGAGGCACGGCACGGTCAACAGAATTGCCTCTCTCAAAACTCAGTGGGACTCAGAGGCAAAATTGGACTGGGGAACTGGTGTACTCTGACCACAGTATGCATGCCCAGCTAGAGGACAAGACATGACTTCAAAAAAAATAAAAAAGGGCATCTTCTGTTGGCATCTGAGTGGCAGTAGGGTTATTTTCCAAAAGCATGTTTTCGAAAGCTGAAGGCTACTTTGGACTAGGGGTTTTTCCAGTATGAAATGGGAGCACATGGCCAGTTTTCACAGCTTCCTTTTTTTTGTAGGAAAAGTAGCTGCGAATTTCTAACCCTGTTTACAGTAGGGATACAGGGAACAACAGTCTCCATTTTCCTTTGTACCCACAGCAGCCCTTTGATTTTATCAGTGTTGATTTATAATGTTAGAAATTCTAGTGCTAAACCCAGGAATGTCAGACATTTCCCAAGACTCCTTACAGACCCAGCACATTCTCCATAGCTTTGAAATCTGCTACACTTGGGCAATCTTTTCTTTTTCCCCTATAATTAACTATTGCAGCACTCCATTGACCACAACTGCGTAATAGGTGGTCTTGGCTGAGTACTAGACCACAGGACCTGTAGCAGCAGGATCCAAAGCTGGGAGCTCCTTGGAGAAGGAAAGTTGCCCAAAGCACTCTGATGCTTGTGGTTTCAGGTTTGCTGTTGCTCTGGGCAGTGTAAAGCAAGGTACTCTGTTAAGGACAGCCAAGGCTCCACACAAATTTTTCAAAAATGGTCAGTAATGTTGACTGTCCCAAGAGACCTGAGTTTCTGGAAGAAGATTCTCAGTGCTTCTTAAAAACTCATATTTATTTCAGGCTGGGTCCCTGAGAGCATGAATGGGTCTTGGAAGTTCATTTTTTGCAAGCAAGTGTTTTTTGGATGCCAACTCAGCATTGTGCAAAACATAAAAAATAGTATTATGCTCTAGTTATGGAAAAAACCTTGCCTTTTAGGGTTTTTTTTTTCCATTTTATTTATTTATGGGGATGGGGATGGGATGTATTAGACCTGCAGTTTCTCTCAGCCAGAAAATTTTTATTCTTTAGTAATTTAAATTTCTGTCTTATCTCTAAACTTAACACCTTGCTATACCCATCCCCACTCACAGTTGTTTGTTGATAAAAAAAAAAAATGTGCTACTGAGCAATTTGTTTTGAACCTGCTCATTTTTTCCCTTTAAATATCACTAACTTTCATTTTTTGCATGTTTGCAAATTCTGCAGTATAGGATGCCCTCCTGTTGCCCTTCTTTCTGATATTAAGAAATTTGCTCCATCCCTTTGCAAGTGACTTTCTTCTATCAGCCTGCAAACAACAAAAGAGGCTTTAAGGATAAAAGGAAGAGGAAGCCAGATTCACTTTTTAATAGTCTGGGGACTGGACACTATACCCTAGAACGGTGGAGCTTGACTGCAAAAGCCCAGAGATGATGGAATTAAGGTCACACATGTAATGTTATGTTCCCACAGGACAGCCCCGGGTGAACTTTCATCACGGGTCTTTTGCTAAAAAGATATATAAAAAAAAATCCCCAAACATGATCTGGAATCAATATGATATTCTTTCCTTTTCCTGCTTTCCACTTTGCTGCTTTCAGTCTGACAATACCATAACCTTCACAGTCACCTCTGCAGAAATCCTGCTCCCTCTGGAGCAGCAGTGGATGCTCTGCAGTCATTTGCTTCTTCGCTAAAGTCAAATAACAAACGTTTCACATCAGAACATTTGTACCTTCTGGTTTATGCTTTTTCTGGCTGGTTTATGCTTTTATTTCTGAAATCCACAGAATTTTGTGCCTTAAAAATAGTAAAGATTTAAATCAAAGAATTTAATTTTCTCAGCATATTAAGGCTCAATTGTTTTCAACAATTCTTCCTAGAACTTCCTCTTTTTAGAGCAGTGATGGTGCCCTCTATGTTCACATTAACTCCTTAGCACTTAACATTAGCACTTCTTTCTACACAAATGTCTTCTCTTAGAAAGCTGGAGTTTTGCTTAAGATACGATACACTCTAAAAAACCCAATTGCACAACAATTTACTCTTTGACCCTTCAGACATAATCTTCTTAGATGGTGTGATAATATATTCTTATTAATAGAGTTGATAATCTATTTAGGAATATTGTGGTTCTGCATCAATAGAAGTACAACCTTTTTTTCACCTGGAGAAAATAAACATATATTTTTGGAAAGTATTGTTCTGAACATGTCAAAGCAGCAGTATTTATTCAGTATTTGTATGCAGTGAAAATTGAAGGTGCAGGATGATCATGCTCCAGTATTCATTTCCTGCATAAAAATAAACTGTGCACTACAGATCAGAGAGATCAGATGACATTTAATTGATCCCAATTCAAGAGGTGTAATGATCAAGATAAGCTGACACAATGCCCTGAAGAATAAGACTCTGAACAATTTAAGGTCAGAATAATGTTATGATCAGTCGCTTGTGTGCCTGTTGTCAGATAATATGTTCTGGCTGTGGAGATTTGAGTTACCTGAGCCATCTCTTTTACAACCATAATAAAAATGAATAAGAGTAGGTTATGTCTCCCATTCAGTGATTTAATGTCAAAGCTGATGCTATCTGGTGGTAGATGTCTTACTGTAAAAGTCCTGGTGACCTATATTTTCTAGTTGTTAGTTGCTTACAAAACAGTAATTGAAGGTAGAATTGATTCTTCCACATTGGACAGCAGAATGCTGATGACTTGTAGAGGAGATGTTCTCTTTGGGTCAAAGGGGTCAAAGCAAGAGCTGATCCTTTGGGATACAGTAACGCTGGGGCTACCCATGCAGGTTTCCCAAATATGCTCCCTTTTTTTCTTCTGGATACTTTGTCCAAGCAGAATTCGGGCATATCTACCATCCATCTCGTCTTTCTGGACCAGTGACCTTCACCCTAGAGCTACTGCATAGTAATTCAAACCAGGTGCTGTCCCTAGGTGATAGGAACAGGCATGATGCTTCCATGAAACATGCAATCACAAAGGTTTGCTGTTCCTGTGTCGGCAAGCTGCATTAAGCCTTGGGCTGACAGCCAAGGTTGCACTTCTGGTCCATGCAGAAACCATGGACACAAAGTGACAGGTGACAGCAGTGATATTTCCTGGGAATACAGGGCTGGTTACTGCCCCAGGCACAGTGTGCTTTGAGATAGGCCAGGGAGAAGGGTGGCAGCCAGAGGCCATCAAGCAGTTTATGCTGCCCTGGTAGTACTGTGAGTGTCGGGTGTAGTGTGAGGAAATGGGATTCCAGCTCAAAAACATGACAACTCTTGTTCATGTTTCTCCAATAAAGATATATGTAGTACCCTTACAAGCACTAATACCAATTCTTCAGGTGGTGAAAAATGCAAACAGCTATCAAGTTCTGCTACAAGCAGATCCATTCCTATTCATTGTACTAAGGTTTGGGATCAGATGTGCAACAACTTTAAGTGCCTGAAGATGCAGGAGGCTGTTATTGAAAGCAATAGGAACCAACAACAAGGTGATTTGGAGTTGTGATTAGAATGGCCACAGCTATACTGGTAAACTCCTTAAAAATTGAAAAAGGTGGATAAACCTGCCCCACACACCAGAAACAATACAACAGTGAGCCATAACAGTTGTGATGGCTCAGACAGATTTTGGCAGTGTTTGAAGTGGGAGAGTTTTGCCTAAAGAGCATTTACACCTTCCCAAAAACTGTTTTAGCTGCATACTGCAGGGGGAAGTAAAAGATCTCCTGAAATCTCCAAAACATAAATCCATTTCCAGGGCTTTATAAGATGCTATAACAAAATCCACTCATATCACGTAAAGAAAGGCCTGTGATAAATCAATACCTTAAAAGAGCCTGTCTGGGAGCTCTGCACATTTTGAAACATGGCACATCCTCAGATGTGGCTATGTGCCTCACACACTTGGGGAGGATCTGTGCTGAGCCTGTTTCATGCCCTCTATTAGCAAAGGCTTGGCTTTTGCAGCTGAGGAGCCAAATCCCTCTCTGCCACACACTGCCAGCGGGCAGGCGGAGAGCACAGTTCCAGGGCTGTGCTCTGGTGATCCGGCAGATGAGCCCAGCAAGGAGTTAGAGGAGAGGTTGCAGCTACAGGGCTAGGTGCTCCCATGTCTCCTGCGGGGTCTGTGCTGTGAAAAGGGCTGGAGAAGGCAGGGGGCTGATGAATGTGCTGAGGCTGAGCAGCCTTGCTCTGCCCTCAGCTACGGCACCCTGTCCATCCATGCTGTGCTTAGTTAACATCACCTCTGAATGCCAGCATCTGAGATGCACGGTACAGCCCTTCCTGAAGCCAGAGCAGGTCTCCCACTGGTCCCTCTGTACCTCTTTTTGCCTCCTTAGAACACTATGAGAAAGAGTTAATTTTATGAATAAAACGCCTGTGACCCTGAGACTTCTATTCTTTTTTCCTATAGTTATCTTTCCACAGTTTAACACAGCTATTACAGTAATGCTTTGGTGGCTTGCCAAGGGCTGCAAACATCACGTACAAGGAGCTTTCTAACAGCTTGCAGAGATGATTGTTCCTTTCTTGTGTTGCTATCCTCGTATATAACTCTGACCTCACAGGTTTATAGCACAGCAGGGCAAATATCAAGTTCCAGGAAGTGGGGTGGAGTGCCTTAAGACCTGAAAGCATTGCTTCTGCTTTGTGACTGGGATTGCAGCTTTGCTGTCCACTGCCACAGATGTTTACAGTTACTTTTAGCAAGGCTTTAGGAGGTGTTTCACTGATTATCTAGCCCCTCACTTCAAGAAAAACATTTTGGTGCTGAAGTGTCCAAAGCAGGACAATGAAGCTGGTGATGAGTCTGGAGCGTAAATCATATGAGGAGCATTTGAGGGAGCTGGGGTTGTTTAGCCTGGAGAAAAGAAGGCTCAGGAGAGGCATCATAGCTCTCTACACTGCCTGAAAGGAGGTCTTAGCAAGGTGTGGTTCAGCCTCTTCTCCCAGACAGTTAGTGACAGGATGAGAGGAAATGGCCTCAAGCTGCTCCAGAGGGGTTCAGGTTCAACATCAGAATGAATTTATTCACAGAAAGGGTTGTCAAGAATTGGAACAGGCTGCCCAGGGAAGTGGTGGAGTCACAATCCTGGAGACATTCAAGAAATGACTGGACACAGCACTTAGTGTTATGGTTTAGTTGGTATGGTGGTGTTCGGTCACAGGTTACACTTGACGATCTTGAAGGTCTTTTCCAACCTTAATGATTCTGTGATTCTGTGTTTCTAATTTAATTTATTTTTAAGTCCATACCTAGGACAACCTAACAGCTCTGAGAAGCTTGGTGTGCAAAGTGACTTCCACCTTCCTGGTCCCCTAGAAAACCAGCACTTTACAAACATGAAAAAGAGCAGAAATTAAGAGCAAGCTTCTCCACAACCTCCCTCACACACTGCACTAGCCTGTGTGCAGTGCAAACAGCTGCAACCATTGTTCCCATCTCTGTACGTGCCTTGTGAAGGCAAAAGACCCTGTTAGCAGTCTCAGCCACAGAAACAATCACAGGTCTTGCTTCTACTGCAGGAAAAATGGATTAATTTGACCGTGGTCACAATAAAAACACAGGATAAATTGGGTAAACACAATCTCAGTGTATCAAGATTTAAATGCCACTAGCAGTAAAATGAGGGAGAGCAGGAAGCAATAAAACTCAGCAGTATTAAACTCATTATATGGCACAACTGTTGTGGTATTAATGAGCTTGTTTTGCACATAGTGTGTGCAATGCAGCTGAGCTGGTGTCAGTATAATAGGTTTTATCTTTTTACTCCCATTCCTATGCACTTTTGAATTCATACTGGAGATGATGCATAAATTGAAATTTAATTTTCTTTTCTCTTTTAATTGAAAAGAAAGACATCCCCCAAAAACTCATCTTCCAGCACTGCTGTCACCTCCCACACATTTCACATATTTTAAAGATTCACTATGAATAAAACCACACACATTCAAAGTAAGTCAGCTTTTAATTTATTTTGGAAAAAAAAAAAAAAAAAGGCTTTTTAGTGAGGGTAGACTACTTAATTGGAAGAACTTGAAAACATTACTAGCAAGAGCTGCAGCACCACAGGCTCCTACTGGGAACCTGTTGCATGGAGAGGAGCTTCCTCCTGTGTTTTTGCCTTTATGAGGGGATCCTGCAGGATGAAGGGCCTCCAAGGAAAGAAGCTAGTCTTCAATGTGTTCTTGTCAAGCAAGTTTGAGTCCTGTGAGAGCAGAAGGGACGTGTACGACCAGGTGGAGGCTTTCTGCCTACACTGGAAGAGTGGGGTTTTCCAGAGGTGGGGAAAAGGTGACAGGTGGTTTTGTCTCCCAGCTGTGGCTCCTTGCTGATGCACTGGCAGGCACCACCCTCACCTCTGCTTTCCCCCTGAGGTATAACAGGCAGGCACTGCCCAGCTCCCTCCTGGGCAGTCAGAGGACTAAGTCAACACAATATTCAGAGGAATTGCTCTGAGCTGGAGGAGGCTGCAGACTTGCAGAGCAGAGATTGTTGTAGCCAGCCTGCTAAATAAAATGTGGTCAGAAGCAGCTACACAGAGATAATTGGAAGGTAGTGATCATCATCAGACATGCTGTTTTATGCGTCCTGAATGTGCCTGCACAGAGAGGCTCATCAGACTGAACAGGGCTTCAGTAGCGAAGCCAAGGGTTAGGAAATGGTGCTGCCATTGCTGGACAGTCCTGCTAGTCCTGTGCCACCATCCCTGGTGTTGAGGCAACGGGATGGGCAGTGAGCTAAGCCCGCCCCAGAGCTGACACAGGGTTTGCCAGTGAGCTCCTGAGACAGGTTGCATGGGCTGTTAGCTGCTGCATGAAAGGGATTACAGGTGTTTTGATCAGATAAAAGTACCTTAAAATATATAAGCCACTCATAAAATTTGCAAGTTGAGTCTGTGAAAATCCAAGCTTCTGCTATAAAAGATAGAGAGGACCAGGAACTGCTTCTGTTGTAATGAGACTGCCAAGGCCTTCTCCAGGGCAGTTTCCCAGACCCTGATGTTTCCTCTCCAACCCTGAAGGGTGTAGTCTGACAGTATCTAAGGCAAAACACTTGGCCTCATCTCTGAAACCTTCCCGAGTTTCCTTTCACACCTTAAAGCCCCCAGTTCAGGGTATTGAATTACAGCAGCCCAGCTCTGCAAGAGAGACTTAGCAGGGATGAAGTGCTGGAAAAGGACCAAGAAAAACTGAAACCCAGGTTGGACTAGGTGATCTCCAGTCACCTTCCTCCTGAGCAAAATTTTGTTGCTATTCTGTAATTCTCATCACCATCTTACTCTGTTTTCTTTTAGTGTCACTGTACTACCAAGAATCAGGACCGGCACAGCACTTAATTCTGTGTAAGACCTTGTTATTTTCATAATGCCAATATCTTCTGGGGTTCCAATTCCAACAGCATGACTCCTCTGTCATGCTAAAAACAGGAGACTCTATTTGGATGTCAACTTTAAATATTGCAAATTGCAGAATGACTCATAACATCGGTTTAACAAAAGCATCCTTGCACTGCCAGATTTAGAGACAACCCCCCTTGGAAATTTCATATTCAGACACTTTTGTGCTTGCAAAAACATACTAGGCACCAACAGAGTAGCAACTTTTGCAGAATTATAAAATATAAAGCCTAATGGGAAGCTTTTAACTTTGATAGCTGACTCAGAGAGAAATTTTCCATTAAAATTGCAACAAACACCTGCAGCCAAGTAGTTTGACAAATGTTTTGTTTCAGTTTGTCAGCTACTGGGCTTCTAATGTTCACAGAATCACTGAGGTTGGAAAAGACCTCCGAGATCAAGTCCAACCTTTGACAGATCACCACCCTGTCAACTAGACCACAGCATTAAAGGCCGCATTCAATCATTTCTTGAACAACTCCAGAGACAGTGACTCCATGCCCTCCCTCCCTAGGCAGCCCATTCCAATGCTTAACCACCATTTCTGTGAAGAAATTTCTTCTGATGTCCAGTCTGAGTCTCCACTGGCACAGCTTGAGGCTATGTCCTCTTGTCCTATCACTGTTACCTGGGGGAAGAGACCAACCCCACCTGGCTACAATCTCAGGCAGTTGTAGAGAGTGATAAGGTCTCCCTGGAGCCTCCTTTTCTCTAGGCTGAACAGCCCCAGCTCCCTCAGCTGCTCCTCACAGGACTTGTGCTCCAGACCCTTCACCAGCTTCATTGCCCTTCTCTGGACACGCTCCAGCCCCTCAATGTTCTTCCTGTGGTGAGAGGTCCAGAACTGAACACAGGATCCAAGGTGCTGAGTACAGGGTGACAATCACTCCCCTGGTCTTGCTGGTCTGACTATTTTGATACAAGCCGGGAAGCCACTGGCCTTCTTGGCCACCTGTACACACCGCTGGCTCATGTTTAGCCGGCTGTCAACCAGCACCCCCACTACACAATAACATAGTATAGCTACCACCATGAACTGTATTACAAAACCATTTATGAGTCATATTTTGTTACATTAAACATTCCCCCAAAAGTGTAGTTTCTCTATGATCCATTAGGGTCTCCTACTATACGTCGGCTTTTTGGGGGGACAAGGTAGTATTTTTGCAGGCCAGAGAGATGTATAGAAAACTGAGAACTGACTAACTGCACACAGTTGGAGAAAATATGCTATATTAAAGCAGTAAGGCTTGTCAGGGAGATGAAAGAACCCTGGCTTGTGTGTACTCAGCCAGTTACACAGAACAGCAAAACCCTCCAGGCAAACAGTTTCATTAAATATTAATTTGTGAAGCACTTCAAAGTTTAGGTTGAGGCATGCTTCTGTATAATACATCATATTATTTATCATCTAAAAAAGTTGTTTTGGACGCAATTAGGGAATAATCCTACAGCTCTCAGCAGTGATTCAATGGAATTCAAGGAGGTCTCACATCATTTAACAAAGACAAACATACAGCAGAGGAAGGGCTTGCACGTCTCTCTCCAGTTTGGCAGATCAGAGGAAAAAAAAGTTGTGGGCTTTAAAATGTGGCCTTTGATTGATTTGCTTGAACATTTCAAGCCTATCAAAGTAGCTTAGCTCATAGAAGACAGCTAGGAGTTGTTTACACTCATCCATGGTGTGCTGAAAAATGGACAAATGGTAACCTTCACAGCAACATTGGTTAGGTTTTGCATAGCATGTACAACTCAGCCTTATTCTCCCTTCCTCACCCTTGAGGTGAAGCTGCTGCTGCTGCATTAAGTGCTTGGGAGCAGCAAAGAGAACACCTTTCCAAAGCAGAGGACTGAGGGGAGATGTGACCCCAGAGAAGATGACAGCATGGAAGAAGCCAGCATGAAGTAGAGCACCTGTCCCCGTGCCCCCACTGCTCCTCCTGCACAAGTCCAGCCGGCAAAGCAGGACAAAGCCTACCTGCGAGGCAGCTGGTACCTCGGGATCAGCAAACAAAGACTAAAACTGTCCACACCTACCCTCTGATTTTATAGGTATACCTATCTCTCACTGCCAGTGAATAAACAGGACTAATAGTGAAACATTATTTCAACAGTAAAGACAAAAAGATGCAAATTGTCTTAAACATATGGGACTATTTAGGGCAGTTAGGATTTCACATAAAAGCTGAATTCATGAAATACACAGGAAATCAAACTAGCAGGTTATATTTGCTTGTCATTTTTGTGAACTACTTTAGGAAGCACTTACAGATGTGCAAGTGTGTAAGAGTATATTTTCTTCTATAAGGAATGACCTTTACCTTCTATTTGCTTACCAGCCTTCAACTCAGTGCAGCATGCTATGCTGTACACTTGCTAATGCATGCTCATACAAGAAGTCCTAAAAAGCACTATAATTTCAAGAATTGCTTTGTAGGCCTATTTTCTGTAACAGCTGTATTATTGTCCATGTCCCCAAATTCCCTGCTGTAAAGCAACTATTTCAGAATCTCATCTAGCTCCTTTACTAGATCAACTACCAGGCACCACTGGAAGAGAAAAAAAAGAGGAAATATATAGAAACTTGAATCATTTGTTAATGAATAGCAGTTACTGTGAATGGGAGCTCTCACACTGGTGCAATTGAAGACGAATTTTCTGCCATACAGAAAGTTCTAATATTCTTTGCTATTGAAATGGCAAATTAACTGCAGCAAGCCTCCATTGCTGACTACTGAAAACCAGCTGAGGTAGGAGAGCCCAGCAGCACCAGACCAAACACTGCTCTAGAACCAGCTCCAGCTGAGGTTGGAAGGCATCTCTGGAGGTGATCTAGTCCTACACTCATCCCCGTGCATACACACCGGTTTTGAAGGAGACTCCACAAGCTCTAGGGGCAACCTGCTCCACTGTCTGATCACCCTCATAGGAAAACCTTTTTCTGATGTTTCAACATTCTCCTGTACTTCAATTTATGCCCATTGCGTCTCAGTCTGCCACTAAGCACCAAGAAGAGCCTGGCTGGTTTTACTCCCCCTTCCATCATGTATTTGTGTGTTGGTAAGGTCCCTCCTCAGCCTCCTCCAGGCTGAGCAGTTCCAGCTCCCAACCTCTCCGTGTACAACAGATGCTTCACTTCCTAATCATCACAGCCTTTTGGTGGACTAGGTTCAAGTCCAGGTCTCTCTTGCACTAAGGAAGCCCAGCTCCAAACGCAGAACTGCAGATGTCTCACCAGATCTGAGAGGAAAGGATCACCTCTTCTGACATGCCAGCAACACTGTTCCTAACACAACCTGGGAGACTGTTGGCCTTTGTTGTAGGCTGGCTCAAGGTCAGCTTGGCACCATGATTCCCAGAGCATTTTCAAAACTCACCTGAACACAAGCATTCCCTTTCCTTCTCAGCATCCAGGCATCACCACAACACACCCTCACTTCCCCCTGCTCCACAGCAGGACTGGCAGGAGGCCCAGCACAGCTTGTGGCTCAGGACTGACTCAGCAGCAGGGAGAGGAAGCAAGCTTTTTAGTAGCCAGGAACAAGTTTAGCAAGTTCCCAGAACTATCAAAGAAATCCTTTTACAGTAAATGCTTTACTGTGGAAGTTTTCATAACAGCATCTAAGAAGTTGGAAGTGATAGACGAAAAATTTGCCCGGTTCTTACACTACAGAAAGCAATTAAAGAAGAGCACAAAAAATACAACACTTAAAGTTCTCTATTTCCCCAGAGTGGTGTAGCAACGTAAATCAGGCTACAATCGCCCCAGCCAAACCTTCAAAATACTGATGTATCACCATAGCCTGTAGAAAGATTATAGTTTTTTTATTGATTTATTGTTTTACAGATTCAGCTTTCAATAATAAAGTTCAATAAATCGATTCCCTAATCATAAAAACTCATTTTACACATTATGTACAGGTACCCAAACATGTCACAGCAATACCACAGACCTTCACACAGAACAAGCTGGGGAGAGGCGCTAAGGGCAAGGACATACATTCAGAGATCAAGTCGTGGATATGCACAGTGCTTTTGGCACACCTCACTGAAGATTGCCCACACAGGGACAGTAAAATAATCCCAACTAAGTGATAACGTGGATTAGTTCAACTACATTAATTCCAGGAGGAACACTTAATTCACAATTAAACTAGCCATCAGAAGAGATTTAAGTTGAATCAAATGCAGCTGAACTAATCATTTTAGTTTTATTAAGCAACCCCCTATAGACAAACCCTAGGCATTGAGATCTGTCTCCAATATTAAACACATCTTTTTAGCTGAGAGATGCAGAAGTTTGAGGACTGAGGGAACTCAGGTATGAGAAGTATTCTTTGGCAGTTTGATACAAATATAAAAAATACATTACTTTTGAGGGCTAAACTAAGCTTTTCCCATTACTGCCAGCACCAGAACTGCTTCAGTGACACAGTAACACTTACATATCATAACGTAAACACAACCTTGCATTTAATGAAACAAAATTCGTATTACAGATAAACATCAATACTCCAGATACCCTTCAACAGGCTACCCACTCCCCACAAAGAAGTTGAACTTAACACTCAGTGAGAAAACTTGCCCACGTCAATGACAGAGCCCAGGAAACATTGCACAACTGTTCACCTTCTCTGCAATACAGGACCTGGCACACACAAGAGGCCGGTCTACAAAGTGTACTCTGAGTATTCCAGCTCCTATGGAAAGCTATTTGATGTCAAAACCCTCAGTTAATTTATTGAATATCCCTTTCTCTTTTATGAGATAAAGTAGACCACAGGTCTCTTTCTGTAACTGCAATCTAACCTTAGTATGATGAAAAATTGCAGCTAAGAGTTTATGCAATCTGCTTTATAACATTACATCAAGCAACAACAAGTTAAAATACACCATTTCACAATGAGGCAGACATTCATTTAAAATCTGGCAATTCCCTTTTAAAAACAGTTGTTTTCCCTTCTAGTGACTATGATTTGGCTATCCCAAAGGAGATAAAGCCAGGCTCATTTTGGAGAGTGGGGGGGAAGGGGAAACAGGAAACACTTCCAGAATGAAGCATTCAACAGTTCTGCAGCCTGCAGGGCAGAAGGCTGCAGTATTAATGTTTGTCTCCAGTAATACAGATCTAAAGATATTGCTTTGTCCAAATGCAGCCATAAGCTTGCCATTTTAAACTGCTTCCAGCAATAGGAATGTAACTCAAACAGGGCATTCCACCATGAAGACCATTTAGCCAGTATCTCTACTTAGTTATCTCAGTGCTGAAATACTGCAGTACAGCTTCACTGCATCTTCCTTCTTGTCCACTTCAGACTCCCGTTCAAACTTCTAATGCTCAGTCCAGAACAAATACAAATAATAAAAGGCTTAAGCAGACTCCCTTGCTGGGCACACAAGTACAAGCAGCAAATGACACTTAGCCATGGAACTTGGCCCAGCCCATTTTCAAATCTTTCAGCAAATGATGCCAGAGCCTTATTCTGCTTGTTTGCTTGAGTGAGCATGTTATGGGGAAAACAGGTATACAAACAATACATAGTACTGTTTATCCTTATTCCCAATGGAAAACTGACCTGATGCTGAGATGTTGCATTCACTCAGGACTGCAGGAATACTTTCATTCCACCACTTAAAAAAAAAAACCACTGGATAGAGCAACACGGACTGCCTAATCCACTTACCACAGAAGCTTCCATCCCTTTTTATGGAATCTTCTCAGTATTTCTAGAACGTGACAGAACGTGACACCTACAGCTGGCTTAGTCATCCCAGCCAAGCTGCAGTCTTTATTTTCAGTTAACAAAACCAACCTCTCTAGAATTCACATATTATATAGTAAATATATCTGAAGATAAACCATTAGCTCTGAAATGCCTGAGCATGAAGAATTAAGAAGAAACAAAGATGGGAGTTCCTTCTTGGTTTTAAGGACCTCCAGGGCATAGAAGTCCTATTTACATTGTCCTGTAGATTTCACAAGACTTAATTCTTGCACATCCATTTTGACACTTGAATGTCAAAGTGAGGCAATTCAGCTTTGTTTTTTAATAACTGTCTGTCTTTTTCAAAGATCAATCTGTGAATTGTCCTCCCCACAGATTCTCAGGCATTCACACAGACTCTCTAGAAAGGTAAGACACTTTATTGAATTTTTTTGATAAATTAAGAAAGGACTATGAACCAGACTTATGGGTCACAGGTGCTTGTAAACAGACATCAATTCCTTCCCACAGAAAGCCTGACTCCATGCACTCAGCCCGAAGTCACTTTCCCCAGCGTTGCTCACAGGCTGCATAGTGATGGAGGGCAGAGAAAAAGTCTTCATAGCTGATGTTTACGTGGGAAGGCAAAGAACTGAGAAAGCAATTTAGAAACATTAAAATAAGCTTTTATAAACATCACACTATTCATACAGCCACTCAGGAACATCACTAAAAGAAAGCTATTGTCTGAGTAACCCTGTGAAGTTGTTCTCAACATAGTTATTGTCACTCATCTATAGTAACTAAACCAGTCACCCTCTAAAACCAAAGCCTCCCATTAGAGCACACAGGGCCCTTCAAATCAGTGAAAAGCTGGAGCAGCACAGGTGTGCCTACACATTTCAAGGTGCTATAAATGCACTCAGATTTAAGAAGTTCAGCAAATCTGGTCAGTTCAGTTATTGCTAAAATTGAAAAGTAATCCATAGGTGTGATCTCCTTATATTATCCCATTTCCCTTGTATCCTAAATTTCCCTGTCAGAAATCTGAAAGCCACAGAAAATCAACACTGATGTAAGGAACACTGTCAAATGGGACTGGACCACAGACTAGGTGGTGACAGAAGTTGTTCCTTAAACCTGAGGCATGAAGCCTGCTGTTGCCTAGTCAAGGCTAAAAAACCAACAGTGAATGTTTTGACAGGTTTCATTTAATAATTTTAAATGCCCTCAAATCAATCTCCAGACACTTGTTCAGCTGGATCTCTTCTTTTGGGCAGTTCCATAAACTACGTCATAAAGACTCGTTTGGCTAGATATTATTATTCCAGTGTGTTTCACAACATTTATAAGCAACTCACATGATTTCTGTCAGTCTGATGTGCCACGGAAGGAATCCTAATGTGCTGTCCACAGGACCAAACTTCAAGACTAAATCAGGATCAGGAAATCCATTTGTACCTGTAATAACAAGTTACATTAGGTTTTATTAACTTCATCAGAGGATTTGTTTTAGTTCTAAACCCTAAGGCATCTGCTTTTTCACTAAATGCTTTTTTTTTTTTTTTAATGAAGGTCCCAAGGACAAGTTAACAATTAAAAGCCCAAGAGGACAGACTGGTCTTGCAACACCTGAATGACCAACTCAGCAAAAGCAGTCACTGCAGGCCCAGCTGGAGTGTTATTTTTACATCAGGTAGTTTTCAAAGACTTTGGACAGAAGTTACAGGAACAGTTACATTGTTTTGAGTCACAGCAAACCTTAACAATGCTGTTTAATCTGACTTGTTCTAGTTTTGTCTTGGCAAACTCGATTTTAGTAGCACAGAACATGCTGTACCCTGACTCTACCTACTATAGTCCTTACTTAAACTATGTGGAGCTGCTGTCAAGCAGAGTAAAAGGACTATTAACACCAAAAAAAAAAGCTTAAGGAGGTTTCACTGAAGCACACCTTGGTATTACAGACCATCAAGAAAAAAAACACCCTGTTAGATGACTTGTCTCTTTCTCAGTATGGGACTAGACAAATTTTAGAACCAACTCACTATGAAATTTCAAGCAGACTGCTGCAGCTGACATCTTTCTGGTTAGAGGAAGAACAAGGCAGTATTTCATTTTGTGTTACTACGTGGACAACCTGACCCATTGCAGGGCAGAGCTAGATAGTACTGATGAACTTCACTAATAAGAGTGCCTGCACTCTTACTACCGATACCTTTAAACCCCAGGCAGCCATTTCTTTCATGACAGCATGCTATTCATCTTCAGAGGCTGAAGACAATTAGTGACCAAACACCACTGCCTCTGTCTCCCTTCCATATACTTCCGCAATGCCTAAGCTACTCCAGGCTAAAATTGACAGACAGGAAATAGGCTTAGAATGAGCAGTCTGAGTCCAGCTTTCCCTGCTAATTCTAGCATGTTGATTAGAGCAACATGTGAAAACCAGCAGAGCACCCCAAGGGGACCCAAGAAACTAAACTGCTCCTCTTGCACCTACCTAGCTCATCTGAAAAGCATTCCAGCAGTCATAATTCTGTTTTGCTATAATGCTGCAATTAGTCATGATTATTGTAGGCTATTTCTTGTCACCCCTTCCATTACCCACTAATTCTTCAAGCTAAATGCAAGAATGCTTATACTGGGTAATGACTACCTTTAGCAGATAAAGTTTAATACAGCCTACTTGCTCCAAACTTCAGATGTTATTTCTCAATTCTTTCCTCATTTGCTTAAAAAAAACCCACCACTAAAAAAACCAGTCAAGAGCCTTTTACAATTTTCAGATTAGTTGTAGAGGAACTTAACTTCAGGAATAACAGAAAAGGAAACTAAGGTCACATTTAGCTCCGCCCAGGTTTTGAAACTGAAGCTAGAGATTTTTCAAAAAGTTCACATCCTCCCTCCCCACTGAATCATCACAACAGTCATCCTTTTACCAGAGGTAAAGAAGCTATTTTCCCAAGCATGTGCATTTCTAAGGAAGGATGAAGTTTTTAGATAGGAGTATCTTGTGCCACAGTCCAAATCTTATCTCAAAGTCAAGAAAAAAATTGCAAAGCAAAAGCCACTTATGTGTTCAGAAGCTAGCATGTTAGTATGAAAGAGCTTTGCAGGGAAGCAGTGAATACTTAGAAGTGGGACTCTGGAGGAAGTGCAGCTTTACTCATAGGCTGATTCAATAGCTGAGTACTCCTCAGCTGGTACAGCAGCAGGATCTTCAACACTGCAATGGCTTTTCAAACAGGAAAAGACCTTCAGAGAGCCCAGTTAATGCTAACATTTCCTTCTGGTTCCTATCTGAATGAAAATGAAAATGCACACTGTAGTATTACTGTCAGAACAGCCTACTAAAAACCACAGTACTGTGCCTTCCACTCGGCATCCATTTCTCCACCTAAATGTATCAGCGCTACAGATAATTTACATGTGGAAGCTCCCTCAGAACTGCTAGAGTTACAGCAGTCAAGTTTAGCACACACAAGATAGAAGGATTTGGGAGCAGACTTTAAAAAACAAAAGAGGCCAAAAGACTTGCACACTCAAAGGATGGGAATCTGGCAACATCCCAACTAGGCAAGGAGTTCTGTGAGGGGAACATGAAGGAATTTTAGACCTGATAACTCTACCTTTCTCTTTTCCACATAGATTTTACAGGGCAACTTGAGTAGCCTTAATTGGTAGCCATGTTCTTTGCTGGAAGGCAGACAGACAGCAAGTAGAGACAATATTAAAATGCAGCTGGCACCTACTTTTCTGAAAACAAGCTGATTAGCTGAGGCATTGCTCAGAAGAAAGTACTCTTACACTGCAGAAAACTCAAGCTGTAAGAATTAAGTGCATGACTGAATTAAGAACAAGAAAAGCCACATGACAAGCTAGAACCATACCATTTTAGGACTAGGCTTCAATAACTGCACCCTAAACATGAACAAAAAGTTTAAAAACTACATTAACAGGTATTTAAATCAAAATGTGAAACCCCAGAGATTTACATAAGGCACTATGAATGCAAACCCTAAAAATAAAACTACTCAAGTATTGCTTTTCAGAACACACTCTCAAATCAGTAATGCACAGATGCTTACATTCAATACTGTTCCATTAAAAATGCACACAAACGAAATTTGCCTACAAGTAAAACAACATTTCAAAAGCTGCTGCTAAATAAGTCATGAAAGAATACTTCACCTCCAACAATGTCCTAAACATTAAATAAACAAATTAATAAGTAGGACTAGTTACAGATATTAGCCTTAGTTATTAGCCACATACATTAAGTGGCCTGTTTCAAAGTTCATAGTTTTGACAGATTAGATTTCTCTTCCTGTGCTCAGCTAGCATTTAATACTTCAAAAATAAATCTGCTAATTTTAAGACTGGACCTAATACCTTTAATATACCCAGACAGAAGATGCCCAACAAGTTTGAAAAGCTCCAGTTAAACATCACTGGCCAAAATACACACACGGGTAACAATTGTCACCGGTTCTCCATTAGTGACTGTTCTGAAGAAGTGATTGTTAATTTTCTTTAATTGCCTTTGGGGTATAACAGAATAGATGTCCTAAGTTCTTCTTCAGGTGCCTTATTAAATACACTTAATTCCACTACGGGAGGATGCTAACAGGGATGGAATTCAGTTAGAAGTGACCAAACTGCCATGGAAGTCCATTCACAGAACAATTCAGCTGACCACCCACACGAAAAAGAAGAAATCACTCTCTAAAGTCCAATTAATGGGAACCACAGTACAATAAAGTGCCTAAAGGCATCCAAGTTCAAGTGTGCAATCTGAAACCTGAACCCTGCCAAGCTAATTACAGATGCAATTAACATGCACAGATCACCTAGGCAAGCTGAGCAACTCATTATAGCTCCATAGTACCACTGGAAAAGTGGATACTAATTCTAAACTACTTCTCCCAGGTGTGATATTAGGGCAGTCCTGCCCTTTTCATAGCTATTTCATGGAGCCACACATCTCAGTGCAGAGTCAGTAATCTGTATGAATTAGTAATGATGATAACTAAGCTAGTGTGGGTTATACAGCAGCAAGAGAACAGCAAGTGCTCTATCATTTGCACTCAGGGTGGTAGTCAGGCAGCAGGAACAGCTTAAATCGCTGTAACCAGATCTGGAAAAGACTCTGCCCACCCACGTTTGCAGCCTGCAACTTGCAGGAAGTTAACCTAAGTTAGAATAGCCTAGTTTTAGGTGATCCCAACAGTACTTTTTTTAAAAAGCTCATTGCAGAACATACCAGAGAGGCTGTAAACTCTGAAAAGCCAAAACTCTACAATTTAGCTTAATATTTATGCTAAAGAATTTTTTCTGCTTAAAGAAGCAGCTCAAAAGGCAATAAACCAGTAAGAAATTTTTAACAGAAGCCTAAAAGCAATAATCATAACTTACTCTGATAGACTAAGCATCGAGATGCATGCATTCCAAGCTACAAATATACTAGAAACTAAATTGTTATGAATTGAGTACTCTTTCCCCTCCTTCCCACAGACCATATTATACTTACTACTTAATAAGTTGTCTAACATATTCACATCCAGGTCTGAATGTGTTCTTTGCTGCTGTGCTACCAACTGACAGAAGTTCTGAGCAGCTTTGACTATGTCTGCTTTTCCATCTTCCGGAGACAGCACCTTCAATGTAGATTGGCAATTTAAAACTGAAAGTACAAAACATAGTTTAAAAGCAACAGAAACAGAAATTGTTTTGTATGTGCTTTAGACAGTCATAGATACAGTTGAAAGTAACTTGTAGTTTACTTCATATATTACAACTAGCCACAGATATACCTCATCTATCTCTTAGAGAAGTGGGTAAGAGTTTCCTGGATTTGCTGTATTACTAAAACACAAGCTTAAGACAACTACTCAGAGAAGCCTTGTGAGAAGGGGTTTAATCCAGTCTTGAAATGTAGTTTTCCAGGAAATTTGGATTGGTTCTTACACTGTCAGGCAAAGCACTGAGAGGAAAGGTGCTTGGATAGCAACTTAAGTGGTTCAGGGAAAGGAAAGAAAAAACCCCAACAAACTAATTTCTACCCTAGAAGAGGAAGGTGTTTTTAACAGCGACTGTGTACATTCAGGTGACACAATGATTAAGCTGTGCCAAGATCTCTTTCTCCGTGGGAGTGTAGTTGGCTTCAGACCCTCTGTAGCTTCGGCTCCAGAATCCCAGTGGTCGGCCCCGAGTCTCACCAGGCACCTTCTGCCAGAGGCTCCAGGACAGACCATTGTTCCCGGCTGCAGAGTAGAGCACATTCTTCACCTCTGGTCCTGTCCTGACTGGGCCAAGGGCTACGGCGTGAGCAATTTCCTGTTTGATCTGAGTGAAGGCTTGCTGCTGTTCAGGGCCCCAGTGGAAATCATTCTTCTTGCAGGTAACCAGGTAGAGAGGACTCACGATCTGGCTGTACTCGGGAATGTGCATCCTCCAGAAACCTATAGCACCTAGGAAAGCTTGTGCTTCCTTCTTGTTGGTCGGTGGAGACATTGCTGTGATCTTATTGATGACCTCAGTGGGAATCTGACATCATCCATCTTGCCACTTTACTCCCAGGAACTGGATCACTTGAGCAGGTCCTTTGGAGGCATGGTACCCCAGAGAGAATAGTCTGACAATGGGACTCATTTCAAGAGCAGGCTTATTAACACCTGGGCTAGAGAACATGGCATAGAGTGGGTGTACCACATCCCTTACCATGCACCAGCAGCTGGGAAGGTTGAGCGGTGTAATGGACTGCTTAAAACCACCTTGAAGGCACTGGGCGGGGGACTTTCAAAAACTGGGAGATGCATTTAGCAAGAGCCACCTGGTTAGTTAACACTCGAGGTTCCACCAGCCGAGCAGGCCCTGCCCAATCCAAACCCCTACAAACAACAGACAGGGATAAGGTTCCAGTGGTGCACATGAGAGGTATGCTCGGAAAAACTGTTTGGGTTAATTCTGCCTCGAGCAAAGACAAACCCATCCGTGGGGTCGTTTTTGCTCAGGGACCAGGCTGCACCTGGTGGGTGATGCAAAGGGATGGAGAGACCCGATGCTTACCTCAAGGGGACCTTGTTTTAGGGTGAACTACCCATGGCTCTGCACTTGTATCAGTATCAGCATGTATATATGTATATAATTTGGGTGATGCATGTATTTATATGGTTAAAACGGTTAAGTTTCATGTAACATGTTAGTACGGGAAAAATTCGGGGTGGATAATGTTGGGGTTTTAGGAGTTCTCCTGGGGTTTTTTTTCTGTTAAAGGAATTTTCCCCACACATGTTGCCAGGGGGACAAATTACTGGGTGCGTACGGAAAACAAAGGACCTGGCCACAGGTGGAGGGGTGCATCTCTTTCACCTAGGTTTGTGGGCAGTCGGTCCCGGCGTTTGGACAGAGGGAGGCTGCTTCTTTGGCTGCCTTCCTTCTACCAGAGAAACCCCGGGGTTCCCAAGCCTGCCCTCCCTGCCCCGCTGGGAGCCGGGCTGCAGCAGCCCTGCCCCGCTGTTGCTCTGAGCCTTCACTACTCTGTGGCCCTGCTCGACCTGCCCGCCCAGACCTCCGGGGGGTTTTCCACCGCTGCTCTGCAGTTTGGATACATCGCGTCTGCCACCCGGGATTTGTGCTTGTCCCTGCTGTTCCAGTCTGCCGTTCCAGCCTGCTGTTCCTGAGGGTCCGGCCGGACACCAGGATCGGCTGCCCACGGGTTTGTGAAGCCTTTGTTCCATCCCTTCCCGGGATCCCAGGCCGCCAGTGCCGCGTGCTCCCCGAGCTCGCTCCGGAGCGCCCCCTGCAGCCGCGGGGGAACCATCGCACCTGCCCTGCTCACCGGGAGCCGCCAGCGCCCCTGCCGGCTGCGAGCGGAACTGCACCCGAGGGGAAAAGGGCCTGACAGCCGAGAAGGCTGGCACTGGGTTTGTGATTGCTGTTACTGCCAGAGTTGTTGTTGTTTTGTTTGACTGGTTATACACATATAGATATATAATAGTAAAGAACTGTTATTCCTATTTCCCACATCTTTGCCTAAAAGCCCCTTGATTTCAAAATTATAATAACTCGGAGGGAAGGGGGTTGCACCTGCCATTCCAAGGGAGACTCCTGCCTTCCTTAGCAGACACCTGTCTTTCAAACCAAGACAGTGTTTTTAACAGCGACTGTGTACATTCAGGTGACACAATGATTAAGCGGGGGGCCTCCCTCAATCTCATCACAGCATCTTGATGCAAGAGTTACAATAAGGATCTAAGATTGCTACATTGAAGCTAGGAACAACAGTCTAGAATTCACCTATTCATCTGTAATTAATTATGTCTGTGAATTAAGAGGACATTTCACAACAATAATTATCTTAATGTCTACACTGTTGAGACGCAAGAGTCTTCTGACACTATATGACTTGCATCATTGTCAGTTCTGGTAAGGTACCTCAGAAGTAAACTTGCCAAAGAAGCTGAAGGCCACAGATGGTGCACTATAGCTGGCTTGAAGTTAAGTGGGTTAAATACCAAAGTGTCAACACTTTAGACTGATACCAAACTTATGACAGCTATAACCAGATACTTAAAAATAACATTTCTTTAAACTGCAGAACCTGACTGCAAAGGACCACACAGCACAGTCAAGATTCCTAAGAACACCTAAAAACCCCTCAGTTCATCTATCCAAAGCCACCATGATGAAAATAATTGTTCCTTGATATTGCTTGATTTGCAAATTTGCATCAAACCTATGTTGAATATTTAACAGTATCTCTAAATGGAATACACGTAATTTTGTTTTTCAGAAGAAGTGAAAAATTGCAGGTAATAGTAAACTGCATAGATGTCAGTTTGTTGAGTTGAAAATATGAAGCATCTGATCTGACTGTGAAGCAAAATTCTTCTAATTGAAGAATGAAAAATTTAAAAAGAGAACAGAAAACACCTCTGCTTTTCAGTGTCCAGCACAAAAGGTTCCTGAGATTTAAACACACTCTTTCCATCGGCAAGTCTGAGAAGTCTTTCAGTAGTTTGTTTGGTGTGAACGTAAATATCCCAACTTAGGTAAGTGTAGCTAAGTATGCTGGAGTTTAAGCCATTAATAGCCTGTCTACCCCATTTTCTGCTGGTTATTTCAACCTTCACAGGAAGAAAAAGAAATAGCATGAAACCTAGGTTCTTCTACATAAATGCTAGCATCTTAGGCTAAGTTGTTCATAAGGCAAGTTCATGCTACAACAATTAAGTCTATACCAGAAAACTGGCACAAAGGAGTTTGGTATCCTGTCAGCTCTCGTAGGGGGAGCAAAACCTGCAAGCAGCATTTTAAATGCAGCTAAATGTACTACAGCTTGTGCAGTCTTTTTGTAAGTCTTTGAACTATCCTGGTCTTAAAACCTAATGGTTGTTTAGCTATTATGAGACGTATTTAAATATCATGAGTTCTAGTTAGGAGAGCTGTATCAGCCCATCCCTTTAAGACAAAGGCCTGATTTAAGTACATGCCAGTGATTTACTTTATTTTGAACACAATTCTAGCATTTGTCTTAGGCAGCAGAAGAGTAAATAAGTACTTATAGCAGATACTACTGTATAAGGAACATCAACCTTGAAACATACTCCTGCTTTCCACACCTATATACATGCAAAAGCTATCACTGCCAAACTTTTTTTTTTTTTTAACTTGTGCCCTTTACCTTCGTGATGGCACTATACCTTGCTATGACAACCAGCAGTCTTGCTCTTTCCCCTCTTCCTTCCCACTTTGAGGTGTATGTTTGGACAGATGGACGCACACACATTGTTAACTTGACATCAGTCCCCTTACACTTTAGCGCTTTTTCAACTCTCAGCAAAACAATTAATTTCATTGAAACAGTGGGGAGTTGAGGTACACTGATGCATTGAAAGGGTCATGTCACAACAGTCGGTCTGAAGGAAAGATCAGGCCATCCAATAATGATTACTACAGCAAGGAGAGAGCAATGTTTTCCTGTTAGTTTAGAACAAATAAGCACAGTGGAAGTTTAATACTAGCCCAGGAAGGTTGCATGTTTTCTGATAATAATTTCTTAATGAAGAAAAAGGTCACTGTACATAGGAATATGTTTAAGTAAAAGCAGAGTTATGATTGATATACAGCTATTTAGAGGCATACCAAGCCCCTCTTGTAGTTCATCTTACCTTGACCAGTTTTGTCTTGATTTGCAAATTTCACGGTGTACTTGGAGACATCTAGTCCCAAGAGTTCTTGCTGCTGTTTTAAAATTTCATCCATCAATCTTGAATTATTCCTCTTGAAAATACCTTTAAAAAAAAAGTTGCATGTCAGCCAACTCCTAACTGACACTAAGCAGGAAGAAAAAATTAGTCAGTGCCAGTTTCAGACTGGAATTCACAAGTGTGGGTAAGAATTCAAAGCAAGTGCTACTGCACATGACTAATCTGAGTGACCTTGGGAAATCAACTCATGTGCTTTTGTTCTCCTTACACCCAGCCTGACTTAAGTAGCAAGTTGCAATTGCGTAAGGGATAGCTTAAGACTTACTTCATTGTCCTTAGTATGCTAGAAATAGAGAAAGCAATAATCAGCACAGAATGACCAAGTCAGATTAACACCAAATTTCTTTAATGCCCATGTTGCTTAAGTCTGCTACATCAGTAAGGCTGCAGGCTAACAAAGCAAGTCACCACTAAATCAGCATTTCAGGTCTCAGTAACTGTCCACTCTTAAGCCATCCAATAACATGGATTTCCCAATAAGAGAATTTCACAAGCTGTATATTCCAAGGAGTTCATGCAGTCCCTAAGGCCTTTTTACACTTAAATATTTAAGGCAGACACATTTTGAATGCAGGAAATTACAAAAGCTTGCTTCAAACATACTTGGGTTCCTGTACTAAAATAAATTGTAGCTTTTGAGAAACATAACTCAATTATTTCAAATTAAAAGCCACAGTAAAAACTAAATGTTATAGTTTAAGTATTTACAATCCAAAAGCACGGCTAGGCATATTCAATCAGGAACTGGATAATGCTTTTATCACGTGGTGTTCAGAGGTTTTTACTCATCTTCATTCAGAAACCTTATGTCAAACACTTTTGTTGACCAGTCTAAAAAGGCCCATGCACTACTCTTACAAGACAATGTAAGACATGCAATCTTATGATCAGTCTTAAGATTCAGCACCACAACCTAATTGTAGGATCTGGAACTGCTACAACAGTTCCCACATTGGCCAAACAGTGCATAAGCACCAGATTAAGACCATAATACACTAGGAGTTAGTTTGCAATATGAAGTGATACAGTGCATTTATTTAATATGCTAGCCTTTAGGCCTAATGAATTAGTATTTTTCTACAGGCTTCATCGGAGATTTTAATACGTGGCAAAGTATCTATTTTTCCTCTCATCCTGGATACTTCTGGTACAAAAAACCCCCTATTTCATTACAGAAGTGTTAGTGATGTTTGTAACTGATTTCACATGTTTACAGAAAAGCAAGTTGTGGTAAGGCACAAACCTCTACAGAAAAAAAAGCATGTTAGAATACTTTCACTAAGTTTAAACTAAAGTTAAATTGTTGCTCTTCGTGCTCCCGCTTTCTAGTGTATACTTACACACAACAGAAATTGAGAATGCTGCTTTAAATAATGCTGTTTGACACAACTCTGCTTGGCTTGGTCTGTTTCATGCTGGGGTTAGCACAGATTGTCTTCCTGACACCCAAGGTCAGCAGTGCAGCCACTGTGATCACTAATCCTGCACCGTCTTCAAGGAAGATCTGTACAGGGCTGCATGTGCCTCACCTCTAAGAGTCACCTGACTTCCATACACTTTTAAAGAAATAAAACTATGTTCAATATCCAGACAAACATGTGACATAATTAGGAAAGGCTCCCAATCTGGGAAATCAGCTGCTGCTCTTTGTCCCCTTCCCCACTCAACATTAATGATATCAAATCCTTTCTCACAAGAAGTTTTTGCCTTGTCCTGCCAAAGACTGGAAGAACTCATTTAAGACTCCACACCCCAGCTCTAAAGTAAATTAGGACATTGAGGACAACAGGTAGAAGAACTGACCAAGGTGTTCGCTTCTCAGTAAAAAGAGACATCAGATAATGGACTTGGTCCAGCTCCAAAATGAAGGCCCTTAACACACTCAACAGGTACAGAAGACTTGCTAAATAAATGTGTTCTTAAGATTTATCTGAGTATCACTCTTCTATTCTGCTCATTTATCTCACCCACCCCCTCAGTTGTTCAAACCTGGTGACTGCATGACTCCTGGAATAGTGGTTTAACAAACAGGAAGCGACTGTAGCTGTACCATGTAGTTGCAGTATGCCTTCCTTGGAAAGGCCTCCACACCTAAATTCCCATTGATCCATCAACCTTGACATATACGCAGTTTTCCTGAAGAGAAGATCCTGAAGCACAGCAGAAGGTAGTAAAAATTCAAACTAAACCAGATTTTAATTAAAAACCAAGAGCATTTGGGAATATTCCTTCAACATTTTGTCTCTCAGTCAGTGCACAAGAGACTTATGAATGCACATCACTGCAAACACAGTCCTGCCAAATGCAATGTTCATAGGCCAAATTCACATTTGACTTCAAGAATTTTACATGGTTGTGACTCAGCTATATGCTCCTTTCCCTTACAGTATCTCAAAACCCCATTTATCTACAAGGCTCATTTTTTTTTAAACTTTGGAAATGTACACAAGTTAGTTCTGGGAGATGCTGTTGCTTAATTTAAACATGACAAATACAGCAAACAAGTGCATGAGTAGACCAACTCAGTAACAGAATTATAGTGTTCCTAGGCAGTGAAATTTAACTCTTGATTTACTGCTACCCTCCAATTTTGTTCACAGTCCTCCACACAAGCTGAAAGCAAGTCCATAATATGATTTTAACATTACAAAAAAATAATGTTTGACAAAGGGCTACTAAATTTTAGCAATACAACAGCCGTTTGCTGTTATATGAAAAAAAAATTTGGCACTACTCCTGTTTCTAAGATGGAACACAAACATGAAATTGTCACTATTATTTCTCACCACAAGATTTTCTGGTTTTGAAAAGCAGAGACATTGCTTCAGTCAGAACTCTGGAACCTTTACAAACGTGTAAGTTCCTGCAAATGAAGTGTTCTAAGAATTACATGTATTTAAGCACTAAAATTCCCAAAGCAAAACAGTATAAAACTCCTGGTCTTGGTTTGTTTAACTACTGAGAACTTGTGAGCTGTTTTCAGGGATAATACTTGTTTTTACAACACAAGCTGCAAACATGCTGTTGGTCATTTGTTTCTGTTAGAGCTGAGGCAAACCAGAAGCATTCCCACAGTAGTCCTCCATTACACAGGTCCTTTCCAGGGCACACACCTTTTGCTCAGATTTACAGCAGGTACAAGCCATGCCCCTTTGCTTGCAACCGTGGTGTTGCAACATTTTAGGGTTAGATACTGACAAATGAAGTTTGTAATTAAGAGGCTGCAAGTTCAGCAGGTGTAAAAGTAACAAGAATTGTGAAAAGGAAGTAAAAAACTGGCACAGAGAAACACCAGGTGAGGTCAACCATTTGTTTGTCTGACTAGACCACCACAGTCACCAACTGTTAATGCCTTGATGGCATCTCAAAGTTCAACACTCTCAACTGCCCTGCTTTTTAAAGCACCAGCAACTGGTAAAGCACAGAAAAAGAGTTAGCTCTTCCTTGCAAGGGAACACCTTGCCAAAGTGGAGCCTAGTAAAGAACATATCTCCACAACACTTCAGTTATTTGCTTTCTCAACTCCTTTACAGTGCTGACAAGGAAAGAGTTATCAAGAGTTATAATTGTTATCAGGTAATAATCTGTTTAAAGCATTAAAGTATTAACATTTTGAGAAATATCAAATTGTAAGCCACTTCAAAGAACGCATATGAAAGAAATTGTTTTAATACTTGAACAACTTTTGCCTACATCCTGTTGGATCATGCTGGTTGAAAACGGAGGAAAGCATGGCCATTACACCGGACCTCACAGAATAAGGAATGCTAGAAAAAAATATCTTGTTTATTCCAAGAGTCTAGGAAAAAAATTAATTCAAGTTTGAATGTAGCTGAAGTCACTTAAATTTCAGTCAGATAAAGGTCACTTAAGATAGTGCCAACCAAACAAAGAACTTGAGTTAGAACTTAGAACTTCAAAGGTGACCATTCCTCACTCATTTCTTCTTGGAGGAATATTCTGCACTAAGAGAATAGGAGCTCATCAGCAATTTAGATAAAAGATACGTCTTCCGTACTTCCCATTCCTTTAAGGAGATTACCTCCTACAGATTAGTGTTATCCCTTTTAATAAATGTGGTCTGAGAACTCCTCTCAACTTGACACCAAAACGCAATTGTTGAATGTGAAATTTCACCTGGGTGAAGGTCCACAGCAGGTGCCATGTGATACTGGTATCTCACAAGTGTTCCACTGACATAGAACTGCAACATATTTATCTTGCTCAGTGAAATGAACACGCTGCACACTCAGAAAATTTTATGGATTGATCAAATCAGTTAAACTACCAAACAATCTAGAAGAGACTATAAGCCTGTGTTTGGGGCTAATGAAATAATTTCTTTTGCATACTGGAGTACTCCATCCTTTCAAAGAATTTCTAAGACAAAACTGGCCAGAAGCAAAGCAGTTCACTGGAAAGCTAAACCCAGGATGAATAAACTCAAGTTTTCAATATAGTCACACTATGGGCTTTAAGAAACGTTCAACCTGAACCGTCTACCTAGAAGTCCAAAGTACCCAAATGCCAAGATTCAGCAAACTCCCAAAAAAGCACTCTAGATTTGTCCTAAACTATATCAGGAAAGCTTCACTTATGGACAGAAGTAACACTCAAGCAAGCTCTCCCAAATGGCAAAACAATTACCAAAAGAAAGTTAAAGTATATATCACCAGTCAAAAGCTTCCGCTCCCCAGAAGATATTGTAAATGCTATTATATTATTGCATTACCAATGCTTTCTGACTGCAACAAGGCTGCAGTATTTCCTCAGAGATAAGGTCTTGACCAGCATGGCTGGATTTCTACCAAGTAATAGGACTGGCAATACAGAAGGCAACAGAAATAAATTCTTGATCAAAAGCCCGAAATTTTAGTTTGCATTATTTAACCCAGGTTTGCACAGTAGCATTAAGTTTATTATGACTTTATCATGCTGCACATCAATGAAAATTGGGAGAAAGGGCTTCCACACACCAGGGGCAGTAAAGCCAGGCCACCTTGGGCCTCCAAACATGCTGAGGCAACAGAGAATGTCTCAGTTCTGAGCCCTGTGCAACTCCAGACAGGTTGCCTTTAAAGTTACTGGTGCAGCTGCTGTAACAAAACAGTGTCAGCTGGAACACACCTACTTAACTCTGACTCTGAAGAACACCTACCTGTTCTGACCCTACATGAAATACCTTCTATTTAGTTTTGTAAAAAATATAGTCATGCACTCCTATAAACAAATAAACAGCTTATCTAGCACATCTTTAAAGAACTTCATGCTTCCCTTTCCTCCTACAGAAGGGGCAATTAAGGACATATTTTGAATTTAATCCTTCTGCAGGAAACTGACCCACTGTTTCTTGCAGAGAAGGCAACCATGGAAGACCACACTTGTAAACAAGGTTTCCTGTTGCAAACAAAAGAATCTCAGTACTACAGATATGTAGTGAAGGAAAAGAAACAAATTAACATATACCTCACCACATTTAACACTGATCCAGAGCACTCATAATTGGTTTTCCTTCTCCACACAGCCAGCACCAGTGGGAACTTTGACAAATCAAGTGTTGGTACAATTGTACGAACACAGAACCTTACAGAAGCAGCTCAGCAGTCCAAAAGCACCACTCACCATCTGAGAAGATGAAAACAAGTGCACACTGTAATTAAGGGTCACGCTCTGCTACTGATAACAACAAGCTGTACCTGACTTTATTCACCTTCACTATTATCAGTGTTAGTGCTGAGGGTTCCAGACTCCATCACCACTGAGCATCAGATTTAGCAACAGCTGCATGCAACATCCTACTTAATGACAAGTCTATCTGGAAATGGAAATATCCTCAATCAAGGCACCCCAAGGAGCTTAGCACCAAAAGGAAGGCAGCATATGTGCTATTACCAGCAGTAAGCATACACTAGAGCTGTATGAATGACTACTTGCTTGCTCTCTGAAGCTGAAGTCAGTTTTAAAAGCTCAGCTGTGCACAAAGCAGTTGTAGCTGCTATCTTGGACAATCCACTGAACACCTGTGAAGAACATGATGTGTAATGGCAGGCTGTTCTCATCAACCCTGAAAGTTTGGCAAAAGCCACAGATTTAAAATATTTTAGTTGCTCTGCCTTCTTCAATTTTGCTCCAACAAATTGGAAATCAAGCTAGCAAATAAACTAACATATTCTGGTATCAGAGGACCAATAGGAGAACTACTGAAAAGTATGTTTTGAAATCATGAGATAATAGCTGTATTTCCAGATCTCAGAGGTAACAGCAAAACCTTTTAACATGTAACTTTAGAATGAAAAATTAAAATCCACATTCATCACACAACCTGCACTTAGTACAACAAAAACAACCAAACTAAACAAAAGAAAAAAATTCCCAACACCGAAACAAAAAATAATATCATCCCAACACAGAACAGAAGTGAGCAATTTACACATGTAACTTTAGAATGAATGAAACAATACATGGAAACAGCAGCAAATAACCCAAGATTTTTTTTCTGACCTGCTAGCAACAACAATTGTTCTGCAAGGTAATTTCAGCTCTTCAGGGGACAAAGCCTTATAATTTCTGGTCATCTTATTTACAGTCTTGTAATAGTCAGTCTTAAATCTGAATGAATTTCAACACGTGCTGGAGAAGCAGTAGTAGCTTCTCAAAAAATAACATTTCAGACATCGCTACAGCTCTGGCTCCTTCCTGTGAGACAGGAGCTCAGCAACATTGGAGCTCAGCATTGGCTGGTGCCTTCTCCCTCCTCAGTGCTGCACAGGGAACAAGATGAAAACCAAGACGACCAAGAAACATGATTCTCAGCTTGATCTGTACCTCAGTTCAGTTGTCATATGTGTAATTTGTGGAGCACAGTGCTGGAATCTAAAAAGGAACTAAGCACATATGTAACACACTAGGCAATACTGCCCATAGCTTATTTAAGGTTTGACACAAGTTAAAGATCCTGTACAATAAAAATGTCTCTCCAAGCTATGAGGGAACTCTCTCTCTTCCTTGGTACTAGTGTTTGCTCTGCAGCATTTCACCTGGTTGAATGCTTTCCAAGTTGGGAGTAAAAACTGTCAACATACAAACAACTTTTCAGAAGGTGCTGTTCTCTGTGTGCTTGAGATGTTATGCAAATACTTCATATCATTCTTTGACTTCCAAATGAGGAAGTGTTCTCCCTCTGAAATACAACATAATCAAGTTCCACAACAGCCCTGTACAGATGGCCAGTTTAAACTTCTAAGTGACTGGTATTAAGCCCAGTTTCTTATAATGATCTTAGAGAATTTAGTGAAAGTGAAGTCTTTTGAGTCTTTTATCACATAGGAAGGATCAACCATGAAACAGAACTATAAATAGCAATGGTTTAAAACAAAGTGAACAATTTTTAAAAATCACCAATGCCTATGCTCAAGGAAAGGCCTGCATACCTCATATGCCTTTGCACACTTGATGACAAAAGACTTCACCTACTTATGTGGGATGCACTGCTGAACATTTCCTGAAAGAGCACTAAAAGACAACTGTACCTCTAACCTGGCATAAGTTTACAGAGTTCACCTAACTTGCATGACACCTCTAAACAGCCATTGGAAGTGGCTCAAAACAAGTTAAATCCTGGTGTCCAACAGTCTCACCCCTGACAGATCTCAAGAGCACAGGGATCTTCAGCATGAAGTTTTTTTCCTCTGCAGAAGACAGAAACAGGATACAGTCCACCTCATGTATTGTTAGCCCTTCTGAGTTAACAGCTTGTCCAATACAAGTTAGAGATCACCTCTCAATAGCTGGACAGAAAGCTTCACCTAAGAATATCTTGAATATGCTAGTTTTAGCTCCCCACTAGGAAGGGAGAGGTATGAGGAAGACAGACTTGTTCCATGATTTCCTCACAGTATGTGAAATCCAAACTCTGAGCTTATCCTTATGATAATAGGTGACGTGGAATCAACATATCTGCAAGAGCCAGAGTCCAATGGTCTTACACCTGAGACCTAGTAATAAATAAAATCACACAGCAGATATGAAAAAACAGAGCTTTCAGAAGCACAGGCTCAGAGTTAACTCAAATGCCAAGCAGCACCAAATGCAGACCACATAATTTAATTTTACAATACAGACAGCACACAGGACATACATGCTTACGTTTAACTACTTGTCCATCCTGTTTCTTCACATAAGAGTACTTGAAAAGAGATGGCTACTTTCATTCATCCACTTCTCGAGGTTCAGACCTAGCTCATAAACAGCACTCATAAGAGCAGGTAGCCTAGCGCTCTTCCCTACTAACAGTCCGTGCCCTGCACTTTCAGATGCCAGCAGTTCCTGTCAGCCCAGGGCTGAGGACAAGGCTCTAGAAAACAGGCAGGACCGCGTCTGCCCGACACAGGAGCTAGGCCAGAAGAGCACTGGGGCCATTCCCCAGGCTCCCCGGGGCCAGCTCTGCAGCGGCCAAACAGCTGCAGGGGATGGGAAAGGAGCTGCCAGCAGAGAGGCTGGCACCGGACTCGGGAAGACCCCAGGACAGGGCGGCCCCCCGGCTCCACGCCAGGAGGCGCTCCCAGGGCGGGCACCGCCCGGGGCCGGGACTTGGGGCACGCCGGCCACTGCTCACCGTTATGGTCGTAGACGCTGACGTAGGAGATGCCCACGGCCATGCACCACACGACCAGGCTGGCCATGTCCGCGTAGCTCGGCTCCTCCTCGGTCACCACCAGCCCCACGTGCACCGGCAGCTTCCGCAGGGCGCGCCCGTCCGCGCGCCACCGCTGCCGTCCGCGCGCCGCCCCGCCGTGCGCGGGTCCCCGCCGCCGCCAGGCCGCGCGCGCCTCGCGGAACCCGAGCGCGCGGGCGGCGGGCGCCAGAAGCGCGCAAGAGGTGGCGGCGGCGGCGGCCGCGCGGCCGCGCAAGCACGCGAGAAGCGCGCGCTGCAGACAGAGCAAGGCGCGCACCAGCGCGTGCAGCGCGCGCCACGCCAGGCCGCCCGCCCCGCTCATGGGACCGACCGACAGGAGCGCGCGGGGGAGCCTCAGCCGCTGCGCGCCGCCCGTCTCGCCATCCCCTCACGGAGCCCGCGTCCCCCGACCGGCAACCGCCAGCGCCGCCATCTTCCCGCCGCCCCGCCTGATCTTTCACCTCTCAACCCGCCACACGCGAGCCGCTCGTTGGCCGCCGCGCGGGCTGACGTCACTTCCGCCCGCGGAGCGCGAATGACGTGGCCTGTAGGGAAGGGGAGGGCGGGGCCAGGGCAGGAGGCGGGGCTGGGAACGGCCGGGTCGGGCCGGCCCTGCGGGAGGGGCGGGGTCAGGGCGGGGCCGCTCCCCCTGGCGGCCGCTGCTGGCGACGGCCCCGCAGTGCCGGGGGCGGGACGGAAGGCGCCGGGGCGGGGCCGGGGGCGGGAGGGAAGGCGCCGGGGCGGGGCCGGGGGCGGGAGGGAAGGCGCCGGGGCGGGGCCGGGGGCGGGAGGGAAGGCGCCGGGGCGGGGCCGGGGGCGGGAGGGAAGGCTCCGGGGCGGGGCCGGGGGCGGGGCGTGACGTCTCCCCGCTCGTGTCTGGCTCCGGGGCTCCAGACCTCTGCCCGCAAGGCTGGCGAACCTGCGGGCTGTTTAAGGGACCGATCTCCAAGATTCTCCCTCTGTCCCATCCCAGCCTTGGTCTTCCTAGCGTCGGCAGCGCCTTGTTCACGCTGGTGTAGGAAGCAGGGGTGGGGGGAGGAAGCATCTGAATGCCACAGAAGCAGCCGGGCCTCACGGGTGTTTTTCCTGAACTGGAGGTTGCACCCTCAGAGCGCGCTGCAAATGCTCACCGGGCGGTTCCCCAGAGCGGGCTCGGGAAACGGGGGTAGCGCAGCCCCGGAACCGCGCCGAGACACCGAGGCCTCGGGGCTGCACACCCCGATTTACAGTCTCCCACAAAACCTGCGGCTCCCAGGCTTTTCCTGCCTTGGCTTGTAGCGGCCCACAGGTCCGAAGATGGAAACACCGCTGCAGGTGGAAGATTAAGTAAGAGCTAATGCCTGCCCGATGCTGTCAGACTGACGGGTGGACTGAGATGCCACGGAGATGTTTAAAGCACTATATTAAAAGAATCTGCCAATATAAAATTGAATGAAGAATTCTGTATCACGAAAATATTTCTCTTGCTCAGAAAATAACTACTTCCCAGGCTTCTAATACAGACCAGCATTAGCCAGCAGAAATAACACAGTCGAACTGCAAGGAAGGCTTGTGCTGTTTCATAAATATCTAAATCTTTAGCTACCAAAGATTTGGGTGACTGACCATAGAATCATAGAATCATTAAGGTTGGAAACGACTTCTAAGATCATCAGCTCCCACTGTTAACTCAGCACTGCCAAGTCCATGGCTTAACTATGTTCTTAAGTGCCACATCCGCAACTTTTGAACATGTCCGCGGTGATGATTCCACCACTTCCCTGGGAAGTCTGTGCCAATGCTTGACAACGCTTTCCATGAAGAAATTTCTCACGATATCCAATTTAAACCTCCCCTGGTGCAGCCTGAGGCCATCCCCTCCGGTCCTATCACTTGTCACGTGGGAGAAGAAACTGACCCGAGTCTTGCTACCGCCTCCTTTCAGGCAGTTGAAGAGAGTGATCAGCTCCCCCTGGAACCTCCTCTGGGCTAAAGAACCTCGGCTCCTTCAGCTGCTCCTCACAGGACTCATTCCCTAGGGCCTTCACCAGCTCCACTGCCCTTCTCTGGACATGCTCCAGCACCTCAATGCCTTTCTTGTAGTGAGGGGCCCAAAACTGAGCCCAGCATTCAAGGTGTGGCCTCTCCAGTGCCGAGTACAGAGGGACAATCACTGCCCTGGTCCTTCTGGCCACACTGTTGCTGATACAGGCCAGGATGCCATCGGCCTTCTTGGCCACCTGGGCACACTTTGGCTCACACCCTGTTGACCAGCACCCCCAGCTCCTTTTCTGCTGGGCATCTTTCCAGCCACTCTGCCCCAGCCTGTAGTGCTGCAAGGGGTTGTTGCAACCCAAGGGCAGGGCCTGGCACTTGGCCTTGTTCACTCTCACACAGTTGGCGTCAGCCCATTGATCCAACCTGTGCAGATTCCTCTGCAGAGTCTGATGATAAGGGAATGTAAAGAAAAATGAGTCTATAATAGGTCTCTCTATACCGGTTGTATAGCTTAATGTGTTGGGTGACCTAAGAAACCCATGTGTCAATCACATTTGCTTAGGAGACATAACCAAATAGCTGCACTCTGACACCTGAGAAATCAGCCTCCGTGGAGGTGAGTGATTACACAGTTACTGAATGCCAACGGAAGATAAAAAATAATAGAAAGTGCTTTGAAAAGTAATTTCCTGATGTAATTACTCATCAGTTATCATCTGAGATCATGAACTAACTTAAGTGACTGTTTGTAAGTCATTGGTTTTAGTGGTCTCACTAATCCAGCTTTGTTTAGTTTTCAAGCACTTTGGGAACTGCTTGATAAAATTTGTGTGTATATCAGAGTTAATGCATTAATTATATAACATTAAGTCATTTTGTGTGTGTGTGTGCACAAACGTCTGGAAAGTTTCAGCTAGTGAAGGGGGACACTTGCAGTGTGTACTTGAACGTTAAGTACACCTAACCTAAAAGTATATACACAGCATCTTGAGCTATATTGTGGCAAATTAGGTATTCAGATACCAAAATAAACTCTTACAAAAGCTTTATCTCACTTCACCTTATCCTAATATTTGCCAGGATCCATTTCCTGAGAATCTCCCTTCTTTTGTTTACAGCAATAGAGTCCGGTCAACTTGACCTCAGTGTTTTCATTTCTTGCTATTAATTAACTTCAGAACTAGTATTAAATCTCATTAACCAGGACACTGATTCTTCTGTTTATTTCACTTGCTGTGATGAAGATAAGCCTTCTGTGTTTTGCTGGAGATCAGCTAATTTAGTCTCATGTTATTTAAAACAGTCTAAAATAAATAAAAGAGGGAAATGCTTCAGGAAAACTGAAACCGATTTCTCAAAAGCAAGAATTTCTGAACAATCCCAAGAAATTGCTCACATCAGTGTAACTCTGCATGTCGACCTGCAGACCCATGAGTTTAAATGTATTGAATGCCAGACTCCTAGTAATGGTGTCTTGTGGTATTGCAGAATTTTATTTGTAGGGGTTTTATGCAACTATCAGAATGTTCTACTATAAAAGGTCCATACAGAGTTACAGACTGCTTTTCTAAGAGCTAGTAATTGTATTCTTGCTTTCCTTAAACTACATAGTACTAATGGCATAGAAAAACAAATCAAATCTTTTTTTTTTTCTTTTTTTTTACAATATTCAGTTTCACAATGGCACCCTTACTGTAGCCCTTCTGTCACTGGCTATTACCTCTTGTAGTACAAATAGGCCACGAAAAGCTAATGACAGATGAGAAGACTGCTTGTCAGTAGAAACACTGGTGCCAGTGGGCAGCTCTAGACAACTTTCAGGTTCACTACAGATAAACTGCGGCATTAATCTAATTCATAATCATAGTAGTCATCATCTGTGTTCACTCCAACACTGGAGGCCTCATTGGGTTTCATTTTCTTTCTATCTTCTTTGCCTCTTTCCATTGAAGACAGATTGTCTTCACACTGCTGCAGAATCTTCTTGGAAGACATCCAACTTTCTCCTCGGCTTTGTGCTGGCGCTGCACACTGCCCTCCCCAGACATCTGTCCCTTTGGCCACCAGTGCTCTTCTGGTTCTGAGAAGGTCACAGGTGCAGTTCCAAGGGTTTCCATCCAAATACAGATGACGAAGACGAGGTAAATACTCCAAGACTTTGCGATCCAAGAGAGAAATCTTGTTATTCCGTAAATTTAAAACCTGGAGCTGTTTCAAGTCCTTCAGCTCTTGTTCTCCAACATCCTCTATGTCATTTCCTTTTAGATCCAATCTAGCAAGGGTGTCTGGAAGTCTAAATAAAAATAAAACAATACAAAGGTGTTATGTTCATCATACTGTTTCTGTAAGTGGTATTTGGTCCAGGCACATCTGATGTACTAAAATAAAGTTATCACTAAAAAATGCAATCTTCTGCAAAGAAAGATGTTCGTATTGGGTTTGGGTTGGGTTTGTTTATTTGTTTGCTTGTTTGTTCTTTGTTTTTACATTATAGGTGTACTGTGTCTGCACCCTAGAACTGTTTTCCCAAATTACTGCAGTTTTGACATGTACTGACTGTTCATGCAGTTGAATTAAACAGCAGTCCTGTGCTGTACTGTGGAGAAAATTAGCTGTTTAATTTACTGTCAAATTTAAAAATGCTTTTTGTACTCTTCAATGCCAATGACCAAACTATAGCACCATGAAAGACCAAAAGTTTAGACAATTGTGGCAACACTGCTCCTTCAGGTACTTCTATATATGATTTGTTTAAAAACGTTTTTTAGTTCATAAAGAATTATAATTTTTCTTCCATTTTGTTCTCCTGCTCCCATCAGACTCAAAAATTAATCATCACAGCAGTAGTTCATCTGATGATAATCTGTTAAGAAATCAGCAACAGGGAAAATATAAGTGCTTTCTGACAGTCTTTTTAAATAGTACTTTTGAGACTTAGAACTGGTTACATTTGGAAGAAGAGAAAAAGCTGATAATCTCTGGATATGATACTAGACAGGTCAGTATAATTCTTATTTTAATATACATTACAAATTTATATGAAAATACTTTAATTTCAAAAGTCTTGCTCACTTATGACTTTTTAATTTCCCTCTGATATAGTTAGTGACAAGTGCTTAACAGAAAAGCATTGGCATGGAATATCTTTAATAAAATTAATTTGAAAGTATCTTAAAAATCACCTCACTATGGTAGCATGCAAGGTGATGAAATTAAGTCAAGGTTACAGATTTTAAGGAAACTTACTGAAGCTCTCAGGGAAATTATAATAATACTACCAAGATCTATCTAGAATAGAAGCAGTACACCACAAAGGTACCTGGTAATGGCTCATGGGATAGTTTATCTCACTGTAATGATATGAGATACCTTTGAAAATCAGTAAGAGGGTACATCATGACCCTCACTGACTGTTTTTTGTGAAGCTGACTTTGAACCTCTCAAGCTGAAAGATGGTTCCCAGATTTGTGAAAACCTGACAAGTTTAATGTCACTATGTCAAGAGTAGGGCAGTTCTGTATTGTGCTGTTTTTCCTGGGGAGATGAGAATTTCATGTATTGAATGGTGATTCACTTCACAAAAACTGACCTTACCAAATGCTTGTGACTGCAATAAATCTGTTTTGAAAGCTAACCACAGCAGTTATAGTTGCCCAATATGTAATGTCAGAAGGGTAGTCTGGGGTAAAACCCTAGTGCCACTGATGTCAGAGGCAGCGGGAAATCACCCAAGAGGTTTATCCAGACTGATTATAGTCCAAAGCCTGACCAGCAAGTCCTTAAACCTATGAAGAGTCTTATTGTACTAATGTTAGACTTAAACTTTATGGCTATATTGTTTGACTTCAGGCTGTGTTGATCTAGAAAAAATAACGCAACTGAGCACGTGATGAGTGACCCTACAGCTGGAAGAGGAGCCATGCTCACTCAGGAGCTGACCATGACAGCCACACTGTGCTATTGCCACTCTAAGGAATATCATCAGATTCTTCCCTGCATTTTCACCGCACCCTGTGGGATTTCATGAAGTACAGGTCTTCTCTAAAAGTCCTGAAAATACTTGGACTTGTGGATTATTTTCTTCTCAGAAGAGAAAGAAGCTTTCTTTCTCCTCTTTTCTGCCAAAAAGCTGCCAAGACCTATTCACTTTAGCATATCAATCATATTTTTTTAACCTTTTACACCTGACATAGTTCTCAGATAAAAGTCAAAAGTAATAATTTTTTTTCCGTATATCCATGTGTACCTGGTCATCATCAGACAATTAAATTAAGTATATAGATTTTATATTTTGTCATTTCCTTCACCTCTTTTATGTTTACAGCCCTCCCTGGAAATCTGTATTTACTCTTGGAATGAAAGGTCCCCAAAATCTCCTTAAAAGTCATACTATTTAAAGGCTAGTAGAGAACTCCATGCTGTTAATTCTCTTGACTATGAAGGTTGTAAAATAAGATGGATTAGACAATACTAAAGTAACTAGAAAGCATTAAACATTCCTGTCAAGCTAGACTGAAATCAAATATTTATACACCACTAAATCACTTTCTGGTTATAAAGCTGTTGCCAAATAGATTCAAATGCTAAAGGACATGATGCTAAATGAATTGAAATTTTGCTGCATTATTTATTTAGGCTAGTTAAAACTATCTACAAGCCATAAAAATAAAGTCTAACAGTCCAGTTTTGTTAAAGAAGTTGATGTTAATGGAATTACTTCACTATTTTTATGCCATCTTATTGCACAGATTTTTTTAATAATAAAATTGCCACTTTATATCAGAACAGCCACCATTTGGCTTAATATGCCATCCCTGATAATGGCCAGTTCCAGCACTCAGATGAATGTGAGACATCCTCTAAGAAGAGCATTAATGAACACAGTGTGCCCAAGGGATGTTTCTTCTGTACTCTGTTGACTGGAATTTTTCTTATAGCCTGAAGCTCGAGACTTTATATGCATTCCAAATACCTTGTAATGTGTGAATTTAATGAAGCTGGGAATGCCAGTATCACTAAAAAAGTGCATTCTTTTTGATCAGACTCAGCTCCCAAAATCTTAATATTTTAACAATAATAAACTTGGCATGGTTTGGTAGTAACATCAGCTTTAAAATTGCTATCTATCCTTTTAATCAAATACTCTATTATTTTTCTTTTGTGGGGGCAGGTAAATCTAAGTAGCAGTATAACCTTGGTAGTAAGTCTGTTACATTTTCCTAGCAGGTTCTCCTTATTGGTGTGCTAATTAAAAAAAATGGTCTCGGGGCAGGGAGAGATGCAAAATGAGCAGATTCATTGGGGGCCACAGATGTAATGAGAGCAGCTCTACTTCTACTCTGAGACTGTTAACAGGAGTGCTAATTAGTGCTAGTTACGGCAGTGGGTTTATGGTATGGACAGACTTCTACCATGACTGGGTCTGAATACCAATTTTTGGCTCTCGTTCTCATACTGCAGGGAAGGAGAGATGACACCTTGGAACCAGCTGTCCTGAGATTCACTTGCCTCAGCGGAATAGAGCTGAGGAGATTCTGTTCCAGAGCCAGATTGGAAAGCTGCGCACACTGCTGGAGAGCTCCCGCCTCAAACGTGCTGACAGCGTTGTTGTCAAGAAACAAGTGCTTCAGGTCTTGAAGTCCTTGAAAGTCCTGCGCTGTCACCGTCTGAATCAGGTTATTGCTGCAGTCGAGTTTCTGCAGCCTGCCAGGCAGCCTGAGGGGCACGGTGTGGAGCTGGTTCTTAGAGAGCTCCAGTGTTGTTAAGTTAGGAAGAAGCTGGGCACCATCTATTGACATCAGTTGATTTTCTGACAGAAGGAACTCAGACAGGTTTTCTAGGTGTTTCACATCTTGAAGTCTCACCATTTTAAGTTGGTTTTTCTCTAATTTTAGTGACAGCAGGGATTTAGGTAGGTCAAGAGGCACTTTTGTCAGAAAGTTACCACTTAAGCTGAGAAAATGTAGACTTTGGAAAGATGCAAAGAAGTTGGCTGGGAGCATATTCAGTTTATTATCAGCCATGCTCAGATACTTCAGCCTAGGAAGCCTGAGTGGTGCAGACACAGATTCCATGTTGTTGCCATCCAGGATCAGACTTTGTAAATTGTAAAGGGAAGAAAATGCACTCAGAGGCAGAGTTGCAATCAAGTTGTTCCGAAGATCAAGCACCCTTAGTTTCATCAAACCTGCCAAATCAGATGCATGCAGAGCACTTATGGAGTTATCAGCGAGCTTTAAAATTTCGAGGCCAGATGGGAGAAAGGTGGGTATTTGCTTTAGCTGATTTTTGCAGAGTTCCAGGGACTTCAAGGTACTCAGAGCTTTGAAAGTGTTGTTTTCTATTGATTCTGTGCCACTGCATGACAGGACCAGCTCTTCAAGGACTGTCATTCTCCTGAAGTCAGTAAACTTAAAGAGGAAAAAAAAATTAATATGACAGTACATTTATAGATATCTTCACTGGTTACTCCTTCTGGATGCTTGGACAATTGCTAGTATATACTGAAAAACAATGTATTTAGAATGAGAAACTAAGTGGTAATGGTAGAGTTATTACTATAAGTACCTGTGGCTTGCCAGTATTTACTTACATTTCTAGAATTTTGTGGTTTAAGTCTGTGCTGTGTCAGGTTTTGCACAACCACATACATTTGAAGAAGGAATATTCCTTTTATTTCCTCCTGGTGGATAGCCTATATAAAATGGAACACTAATATCCCCAGTGGCAGAAATCTTTGCAGAGAGTAGATGGTTGTTAATGTTCATTGTGCTCAGTGGTGCTTGCTAGAGCAGTTTTGAGCTCATGATACAGCCATTTCCATATATCAGCAGTACTGTCACTGCAGCATGTATTCCCCAGAGGGAGTACACATGGATATCTTTACCTCTTGCTCCTGTGTTGGCAGAAAACTAAAATCTGACACCGACACTTTTCTCTACCCCACTACCTCCTTCTTTTTTAAAATAAAAGCCTCACCTATTAAGATTACCAAACCAAAAGTGTCAGATCAACCTGGCCTGAAAAATCACCTCTGTGGAACAGATTGTTTTTACAGAAACTTAGTTTTTATTAGTTGGTAATAAACAGATGCTTTGCAGTGGTAAATGGTACTTAAATGTTGACTATGGCTAATATCAAGAGGCACACAATTGTTTCATTATTTTTCTGCTCTGTTGGAACGTGCTTGTTTGCAAAGCTTGCCATCTTTTGTCTCAAGTTAAAGCAGCAAACCTAAGTGAATCTGGCAGCTTTCTCTGAGCTGAGATAGGAGGAAGCATGCAGTGAGGGTGAGCCAGAGAGCTCTCCAAGCACACCAGTTGTTAAAACTGGTTTTCTGAAATTGCCAGATATACTTCCCACTGACCTCAGTGACTGAGTCTTAAAAAAACATTTATATGGGAATCCCCCCAAAAAACCAAGATGAGCAGGTGTTCTGCACAGGAATAGTGCGAAGGAGTGTCCTCACCTGTTTTCCCTTCCCATGTCCAAAAACATCTCACTACAGGTCTCAGGAGTACCATGCCAGTAAGAGACACTAAAGTAACACTATATTCTTTATGCTATTTCCCCCAGAGCATGGTATTTTACTCTCATTGGGGGAAGCTATAAAGCCTATTGTACAGCATAACCCCTCATCCCAGTCAGGAATCTGCATGGAGGGCAGTACAAGTCCTTTTGCAGTACAGGTGCTGGGTAGTAATTTTATTCTATAATCCTGGTTGGGTACATTTGGCTATCATACTTGTGTAAGTGAAATCAGTTCATAAAGCTGACTGTTAAAAGATGTCTTACAGCTTCATTTGTCCAACTCTTGCATATTTTTGGGCTGTATCTCTTTATCTTAGCTACAGACTGCATTTTAATTTCTGTTAAAATTAAAACCTGCACAGCTGTGAAAGACAAGTCGGATTTCATTTTGCTGTGGTATCCTTAGTTTATCTTTCAGATTAATTTTATTCTGTCTTGCAAAGCAATTTCTGAATTGCAAAATTTGATGCAATTAGTGAGAGAGTATAGATATGGAACCTCTATTGAAGCAGGTTTCTCTATCAATTATATTTAAATTCAAAGAGGGAATGTACCCCCATTAAAAACCCTTATATTCTCAACAGTAAATAACAAAGTTGTCTAAATTATATATTTTTTTTTCTGTAATGCAGTGTTTTGTGCATATATAGCCATATAGCAATATCAGAACTGCTGATGTCCAGTTTTGGTCATGATTAGGAAGGTGATCTTGTACATAGGAAAGAGCCACATTGGTCAAGAGCACAAAAACATAATCACATGTAATTATAAAACCATCTTATGGAAATTGAAACAATTATGAACCTTCACAATTCAACACATTTTCTCCTGTAAATTCAAAAGCAATATTTTCTGCTTTTCCTCAGTTGATTTCTGTATGTCTCTAAGAGGCTTAATTTTCATCTTATTAAGTGACAGAGTGCTACTTGAAGGTCAATGTATACACATTTACTCTGTAATGATGTTAGACTTCTTAATGTGGATTATTATAATTTCTCTTTTCCACCTATTTGGTATGCTTTGCTAAGCTCTGTGACCGTGCTGTTTTGAGACTTAAACATTTATCCATGCTTTTACAAACTACCCAGTCTTTCTAACATGAATTAAGACATATTTGAAAGCCCACCAGCTCCTTTTTTTTTGCTAGGAAGTGGTGTTTTATTCTCTAACTGGATTGCCTGTAAAGTGATACTATTATAGTTTTATATTTTAAAACATTGATCTACTGAAAGTGGATCTAATATGCTGTTATTTTAATACAAACATTTTAAGGAATTTGTCATTTTAATGACTTTTTCTTTTTTTTGCTTTTCAAGTTGCTGTGTGTGACCTGGGATTTGTTATAAGCAGTTTTTTAAGAACAGTCCCCTATCCTGGGGGCAAAGTAGATGATTTTCTTTTAACAGATAAAACCCCACTTACTAATATAGTTAGAAATAAACTAAATCTTAAAGTGAGAGTAAACAGGTTATCATTGATCTTCAAATCAAGGAGGAAGCAGAAAATACTGAAAAAAAGATGCTAAAATTAATCTAGTTTTGTCTATGACTTTGTTTATAAAGTCTTTTTATAGCAAACCCTGGGTTGTAAAATTACCAAAAGCAAAAATCCCAGCAACTGTTTTCAATGCTGATCAACTCTGTTAAAACAAATACAAAACTGACCTGTGTAAAAAAAAAAAAAAATCCTTTTTTTTCTTTTTTTCTTTAAAACAGACTGATTTAGTATACAAACATATATTCCTTTAAAATTATTATTTCTTCACAATTTTAATAATAATCAATGCAAATTAAGGTGCAGAAGTAATTGAAACAATATTTTTTTATTCTTCTGAGGCACCTAATTGCCAAACTACAGTATTTGTGAATGCTTACACATAAAAGTTTCTTGGAGGTCAGCTGTGGGAAGTCTAGGCTTCCATTCAACTTCTTTAGGAAAGTACTCTATGAGTAGGTAAATAAAGGAATTTTAAAAACTAAGCAAATAAAAAACCCCCAAATCGAACCAGCCAAACAAACAAGAATCCCACACCAAAACCCTAAAGTCCTATAGAGTTCTTTCAGTGCTTGCAGACATGTATTTTACAAGCTGACATGTTTCCCCAAGCACTATAATATGTGCCAGTGGAATTGCTCAGGTGTGTAAAATTAAGCACAGGTATTTATGATGTCAAGACCTCAGAAGTATAATTTGTTTCATGGGGAAAAAAAGTAAAAAAATATACCCAAAGACCCAGTATAATCTCAAGGAAACAGCCTGCATAACTACAGAGACATAGCGTGAAAGGACTTTTTTCCTTTCAGTGCAAAGTCAGTAGTAGCAGTAAGACAGACTCACAGCCAGTGGAATTAATGTATAAAGTGAAAAACTCTCTTTTTAGATTGTTTCCCACACCATTGGTTTTGAATTTATCCCACCACTTCATTCACTTATATCCAGCATTTAAATGCTTTATGACACTTGTCTTTTGCTCTAGTCAGAACCTAAAGGCCACTTTACTTGTAACTGAGGAGTTGCTGACAGGTATGGACAACTAGCCTAAGAAAGGGAAAATGTTTCATCTTACTTGTCTTGGAAAGAAAATAGTGGGGAGGAGGAAGGAAGAATTTGCACAGAAAATGTATTTCCTAATACAGAATTCATTTGACAAATCTTTTGTTTGCCTAGAATATAGCTAAATCACACCAATGTTTGGCTCTTCTGGGTATGTGAGATAAAACAAGAAAACCAGAGATATTAGTAGCTGCTAAAAGAGTAAACTCTTTCTCAGAGATAAACTGTACAATCACTGACTATTTCTCAGTGGGCAACAGGTATTCCAGATGCTGCTCTAAGCTGCCTTCCAGCCTGTTTTATGTAGTCCTGAGAGCGAAATCAAAGATGCGTTTCAGAGCAGTTAAATTCTTCGTAAGATAAAATGTATCTCATTTGAAGTGCACATTTCTTATTATTTGTAGTAAATTGATACACAGTAAGCATGTGTAGTACAGCTGGTTATATTTCCCTTGTGCCCATCTATACAAGATGAATTTATTAAATAAAGGTATTTCAGGGTAAGAAACAAAGAAGTACCATTCCAGAGTGCAGTGCAAAATGATTGCCTTTAATAATGCAAACCAGTGATGCCTCAGGAAACCCCAAATAAACTTTTTCAATAGCACAAATAGCTGGCAGCTTTGGTTAGAAGCTGCTCTCATTTTTTGGGAGTTATTAAATAGGCCTGGCATTGCTTTTATAGAAACATCTCATGCTTGCTTTAGACTCAAACTTACTTCCTCTGCCATTTCTAATCGCAGTTGTACCTAACACTTGCAGCTCCAGAGGGGGAAAAGAGCTTCAATTTCATTCATTAGGGAAATTTTACTAATGACATAAAACCTTTCATTTTAGTGTGAAAAAGTGTTCTATTGTGTCAAAAATAGCAAAAGCTTTTAACAACTTACTCTGAAAGTCAATGGTTATTTGACCATATATAAAAGAAGTCAGCCTTTGGCTGCTAGGTGTAAAGCACTATTTTTTTTGAGTTTCATACAAAATATCATTGTGACAGCATGAACTAGTGCTTGGAGACTGCAGGAATGTGAAAACACTACAGGAATATATTTACATATCCTTAAAGAGTGAGTAAAAATAAAACCAGATCTGGCAGCACTTCATCAGTTTTTAGAACATGGAATAAGATTCTCTCCTCACTAGACACCACCACCATCTGGGAAGTCCAACTTTAAGTTACAGTGCACTACAAAAAGTACTTTTTCTGGATTTTCTTACCTGGAGTTGTTTAATTTTGCTATGGCTGATGTAGAGTCTCCTGGTGGTAAAAGGAATCTCTCTGGGGATCTCTGTAGCTCTGTAGCATTGCACTGACTGGGCAGGGTCACAGCTGCATCTTCTTGGGCAAGTGGTACTTAGAGCACTGTGAAAAGACGAGACGACTAAAAGGTAAGATAAATACATCTTCCAAAACAGGAATTCTGGAATTGCATTGACAACATACAGCTTGAATTAAGCACCACGGGCCTTTTATACCATGAAATTTGATAAAAGGATATTATGACTGTGTATTTTATCCCAGTGAAAAAACAGCAAAAACAATACCCTAATTTGCCTGGGTTAAAATGTTTGCAGGCATTACAAAGAGCGAGAAACTTAAACAGTGATAAGGTGCCTTTACATTTGTAGGTATGTGAAATTAGTGTTATTTATTACCTGACAGCTAATCTGCAAACATCCATATTATCTTCAGTTTCCTAGTTTTGTTAAATGTGACACCACGGAATTAGTGGAGAAAAGATAAAGAGCTGTTTTATAGTGGGGCTGTAAAACCTTTGTATCTTCTGTGACCCAGTATTAGGAACAGTAAAAACTCAACTACAGCCAGCACTGAAGCTTTTTTGCTCTTCGTCTTGCATTATTCAGACTACCACCCAAGACCTCAAAACTCAGGCAGCTACTATTTTAAAGCTAAAACATTCTATTCATTTTCTTAATATCTGTGGTGCAGCTGAGTGCTGCTGGTTGGACGAAAAAATTACCTCTTCTTGTGTAATTCCCCTAAATCAAAATTGAATTATTCTAGTATTTGAAAATTATAAATGGGAAATGCTTGAAAGCATTTAGTATAAATCAAGTGGTAGATAATCAATAAGACCTATTTACTCCATGACAGATGGAGAACAGAAAGATTCCCCCTAGAGTTTTCTCTCTGCTTATTAGTGCTTCTCTGACATATCTACTAGCTGTGCCAGCTGGAGATGTAAAGTTTTGAAAGGCATATGGTTTTGGTTGTGATTATTTTCCTTTGCACTCAAGCAATTACAAACACACAAACCAGTGTACTTTCAAAACCTTTGTATCTTATCACACTGATCTGCTTTGTGCTGTTACCTGCTTGCCTCCATCCTCTCCATCATATCTTCAGGAGTAGCTAATCTTATTCCTTAAATGCTGAACTAGGCTCGTTATTTTTCCAAGCAGAAGATTATTGTCAAGTTGATTTGACAAATAGATAACAGAACGGGGGGCAGTCCTTGATGGGAATGCCTATTGGATGCAGCTGGGCTTACACTGGACAATTGCCATATTCCTTCCTGAAGATCCTTCTGTCTTCTTAATCCGCTACTGTGAGTGCAGAACTGCAAGCCAGCATCTGCTAAACCAAGCAGCAAGAGCAGAAACCTTTTCCGAAAGCAGCCTGTGAAATTGGCATGTTTAACCAGCTATGCAGAAAAATCCTGCCTGACTTATGCCATAGTGATCACTTGAGCAAAAATGAGTGGGTGGGCAGCTTTAGCAACTGTGCATTAAAATAAGTGTTTTAATGTATCTCAATCAAGGGTGTGCTATCTGGCTTGTGGCTTGGACTTCTTTTTTCCCCTACGAGAGTCAAAGTGTTCAGACAAAAGTGTAAATCCTTTCTGCATACTGTCAGCTACTTGTGGTATATTTCTTTGATTCCATCTTCCCACTGACTCAGGTTTAAATTCTGATGTAACTAAGACAGTAATGCTCAGCATTTTGTGTAGGAACTTGTCTTCCTTAAAAATGTCATCAAAAACAACTGCTCTCTGCTCCTGGAGGGTCAAAAGAAATGAAGATCCAACCCTATAGTTGCAGTTTAGAGCTCTAGAGTACTGCAGAGCCAGTCTGCAAATCCCTGTAAGAACCATAGATTGCACCCTTCCCTATTTTGTAAATTTTAGGTCAGTCAGCTGATGTCAGAATTCCCAGCTGTGGTTACAAGGTAATTGCCCCACAGTAAGGTGCAATATTCTTGGCTCTTGGCAATTTTGTGTAATGTCTCTATTCTTGGTCTTTTCAAACTAATGAAAGGAAACGTTATAGTTAATTTCCATTATATTAACAGCAATGATTTAATCGAGAATGATGTTATGTATCCATTAATTTCTCATCTATGTGTGCTTTTGGCAGCTAGGTAATTTAAAGTGATAACTATAAAAGATGATGTCCTATTAAACCTATTCTGTACAAATTTTCACACTGGAGCTGATGTCTTTGCTTTTGCATAAAACTATGACCTATGGGGGTTTTATTGACTTTAGGAGACCTGATGGTAACAGAACAGACAGAGTCCCAGGATAAATGTGCATAAGCAGGAAATTGTGAGCTACGCAACAATAAAAAAAAACCAAAAAACCAAAACCACCTCCCCCCTCCAAAAAAAAAAAAACCAAAAAATTTATAAACATTCCAGAATCTCTGTACTGGACATACATGCTGACCCATGAGATGCACAGCTTTGCAGTGCGATGTTAAGAAGGTGAATCACTGTGGCCATTTCCTGCCAGCAGTTTTTATGTAAACTCTCCCTAGCATTTGGTGGGGATTCCTGTGCAGGACTAAAGGCATGATATACCATTCCATCACTTCTGTGTCAGAAAGAATGAGCGATAGCACCCAAACCTGCCCATGTGAGAAGTCCCAGGGGCATGCTGTATGGTGTGTGCTTTAACCTAAGGTAAACACTTCCAATCAAAACCTGCTAAATCCCAAGTCTGTGTCAGACATAGTCTTGCTGGCATCTGATAAGGAGAGTGATTAAATATATTGGACAAATTTGGATAAAGCATAAGCTTGATTGGAAGTTAGATCTTTCAGGATTGCTGTTTTTATTTCAAATCTGAAGTAGGGCTCATAAAGGACTGTAAACTTTGGTGGTTTTTTTCCAAATATATCAGTTAGCCTAACAAAAATACTATATTTTTGTACAAACCTTGCTTCACACAATATTTCAGCATTACTAGTGTGTGAGCCTTTTCTTTCTTCACCAAAGTCACAGGTTTGACAAAAGCACACATATTTATGTCAAGACATAATTTTTTAACCTAAGATTTAGAAAATAACATAAAAGTAAGATGACATTAAAATGGGAAGAATGAACCTGCAAAACCCTTGTTATGGAGTGTTTAGAAATGTCTGAAGAAAGCCCATAAAACCTCCAGGTGGATCCCTTGTAATGTACATGATGGCACAGACCATGCAAGGGAAGATGCCATTTTATCACAAAAGACATGGAGAAGCTGAGCTCTTGCAATTGGGGTGTGCCTTCCCTATGGAAAGGAAAAATTGCAGCAGAAGCCAGATTAGGGCTTGCACAGGGCTCAGATAGGAGCTTGATCCCTGAGGGATGTCACAAGCAGGAGTTTGGCAAGTAGGAACTGCTAAGTGATGGCGTATGCTCTAAAGAATCCTTGGCATATTTAGGTGCCATATGCTATCAAGAGCCTGCCACTGAGTACATGTGAATTTATAATTATTTTTTGCTGGAGGTTTTCCATTTGGATTTGGACCAGTTTTTCATAGGGACAGCAAATGGCATTTGTCTGCTGCAAAAGTTACCTCCAATCAAGCACTTCCCTCCAGACTGGATCAGGCTGCAAAGGGAAACAATCATAACGTTGTTTTTCAAAGCGTTATGTGTCCCTTAATCATCTATTGAAATATCCTGAAATGCTTTACAGAAATGTTTCCTAAACAAAGAGCCTCAGTGGGTTACACTGAATCAAGGATGTCAGCTAATGGATTCTAGGCCAATTAATAAAACCTAATTAATATACAGATTATAAATTTATGAAAAATTATTTTGTGTTTTAATCCCACAAAGTAGAGTTTCACAACAACAATCAGAAATCTGTCTGGAAAAAAAAAATCTCAATTTTCTTAAGCCAAGAATTTCATAGAACTATTTTTATCCATTTTCATACTATGTAGAGAAGGTATGTTCTAACTCCAGGCAAGGTCATCTTCATATACTGGAAACAGCTGCTGGATGAGTTAAAGCAGATTTTTTTTCCACACAAAAAGGTAGGTTTCCTTTTCTTCCTCCAAGCTGGCAACGTAGAAGAGATGCAAGTGATAACCTCTTAGGAATTTCTTGCATTTCACTTGTCCAGGGCACATTTGCCTTCCAGAGGAACTAGCACAGTGAAGCAGATTGAAAGGAATGATATTTTGTTAAACAGAAATTCACATATTGAGGAGTTTTAGCCATTGCCAGTTCTATGAGTGCTAAGGCATTCTAACCCAGATCAGATGCATCTGGGACAGGCACCCCACAAAAAACAACCCACCTGGAGGAGGTCAATTTAAATAATTTTCGTACACATATGTCACTAATGATGCCATAACTGGCCTTCAAAGTATTGTAGGCAATGGCATCATGGAGGAATGTTTTTTCATTAATGGAGCCACTGAGAGCTCTGCCCATGAAACCAGAGATTAGGGTATGGTATAATGACAGTTTCCTATTAATGACATTACAAGTAATTCCCAAAAAGAGAATGAAGAGGGGGGAAATAAAGAGGGTAGATCTGATGGCTGAGTCTGTTCTCAGCCTAGAATTAAACACACAGGTCTTTTGTATGTGAACAGTTACATAAGATCTGTAATTCATGTATGTGAGATCATGTCTTGTGCAGTACCTCCTAAAAGTAAAGTTGCAGGGAAGGATTATCCAGTCAATGAGGGAACCAAATCATCAATGGAGCTTTGCTAGTCCTGTAGGAAGTAAGTTAGTTCTGGCCCTTCCATTTCCTGTAAATATCTTAAGCTTTTAAAGAGCCTGCTCATAACTGAGCATCCAACAGAATCAGAATGGAGCCTAAACTGCAAAAAATGTCTGCTGTTCAAACTTCAAGGCACAAAACTCTGAAACAGCAGTTTTCTAAATTATACACACTGTGTGCATGGAAAGAGGGTTTCTTGCATGCTGTAAAGCTGAACATTTTTGGCATGTGTTTTATTCATTTGTTAAAACAAAACAAAAATTCAGAACAAAAATAGCTAAGCATAAGTGTATACATAGAAATAAGCATGAGACTAAGATCACAATAGCACTGTAAAAAAGAAAAGCTGGTCTGAAAAGTGACTTGTGAGACTAATAGGGAGTGGATGTTCAGAATAGTTGTCAGTACACTGTTGCACCCATGGACTCACCCATGGACTGTAAAATGCAGCGAACTATGAATTATGTCAGCCTGCAAGGCAGGAGTCACCTAAAATGTAAAAACTAAAATCCCTGGGGTTTGTTAGCAGAAATTTTCTGTAAGGAAAACTGAAAATGTATGGCCCTTCAAGTATCAGTGCAGATGGACAACTCCCTCCTCTCTTTCGGAAAGGAGTGTGCTTCAGAAAGGCACATTCTAATCATCTTCTCTAACTCCTTCTCTTAGGACATGAAAACCTTGCTTTACCATCTCTTATTTTCTCCCATACTTTGATACTGCAAGATTTACCTGTTTCCTCTCCATTTCCCCTTTGGTGCCCCTGCTTGTGACTGCACAACCGCCCACACAATCAAACCATGCAAGATGCTTCAGCACAAACCACACAGGAGGTGGCCTTGACATGTGCAGGCGCCGCAGCCTGGCATGCACAGCTGGGCAGCTGAAATTACAGAGGGTGAACTGACCCTCATGTGCAAACACATGTGTTTATATTGTAAATTCTTTGTGCAGAGGCTGGGGCTAACCAAAGGTTTGTAGAGTATCTCACACAACATTTTCCCAGTCTGGGCATGGACCCTAGATACCAAATCTACAGCAGTGGAGATGTCAATCCAAGTAATTTATTTTTAACTCTTGATTCAGGTATTATTTTGGAATTTTTTTGGATGAAAAGATGTCCTCCTTATGCTTAAGGTCATTTATTCTTTAAGCTTGAAGTAAGTTTTCAGATGATTAATTAGGTACTGCAGTAATCAGTTAAAGTATGCAGGTTTAAATTTATGAAGGACTGTTTGTACTCAAATGTACTTAATAGCAGTGTAATGAGGAGATCTCATGTTCACTATATCTTGTCTAAAATAATTGAAATTATGTACATAAATTATATGTGGAGGAATTATCTGGTGATTAGCTTCACCGGCTCTATCACTTCATAGATAAGGTCAAAGGAGCAGATCACAAAACTTTCAGTGAAATTTCGGACATTAAAGGAAGCAAATCCAAATTCTTCTTGACATATGACTTGCTTCAACTATTTGATTGTTAGAAACGTCCCTTGTAGAAAGGATTCTTACTGCTAGACCAGCTGACTCGGACTACTGCTGTTCTTTAAATGTTCAATTATTTTGTTGATGTTATCAGGGCGTATGCTATAGTTTACTCTAAATTGATATAATCTAATTGAAGGCTGAAACTACTAATCTTTCTTGGGTTCAATTCCATAATTACTGCACAGCTTCCTTACAGAACAGATCTATGGTTGCTCTGGGGGATTTTGGGAGGCATTTCAAGGGTAACTGGAATTGATCAGAATTTTCTAGGGGACCCGCAAGCATTGTTTTGAGATAACTAAATTATTCATGTTTTTACCCTTAAAAGCAAGAGATACTTGTTTTTACTTTCAACCCTTCTTTTACACAGTATTTTTGGTGAGGAATATAAATAGTAGCTAATGCTAGCTGCATTTACTGATTTTCTTTAAAATAGAAAGCGTTTCTTCTCATTTATCCATAAGCCAGCATGTATTAGATAGATAATGCTGCAGGTAAGCTTCTAAAAGGATTGTATTTGAGAAGCTAATCTTTGAGTGGAATAAGCAGAGACAAAACCTTGTTTGAGTGATGAAATGTAAGGACATGCAAAACAAGGTAGCACCGATAAGGGATGAAAGAATTAAAAGTAATGACCACAGAACTTTGATACCACTGTAGATAAAGACAATTATAGATAAAGTGGGACTAACTCCTAAGCTAAAGGAAAAGGATACTAAAAACTTGAGAATGACTGATTCTTTAAAAAGAAGCAGTCATACATAAATTACAAAATGTCTAAGTTTTTTAAGGAAGTACTTGCTATTGATATGTTAGATAGTAACTATGGGAAACTTCTCTGTCAAGATAAGGAGATACAGTTTGAAGGAATGATAGAGATATATGAGCAGAAACTGACAGTGTTTGGCTAAGTGAAACCATTACTGTTCCATTAAAAAAAATGCAAAAAATGTAACATAATTCTATAGGTACTTCTCCAGTGCAGTATCTTCAAGACTCAAAGCCAAAGCTAACATAAAAACTGATAGTCCTGAAATAATTAATTCTCTTGTGTGGCTGAACTAATTTAAACAATAAAAACAGTTTAGCTTTTGATCCAGCAAATACTTTGATTTTCTGTTGGATGCTGTTGTGCAAAAAAGGCAGTTGATACAGCTGTGAAGAATTAAAATCAGGATGAAGGTCAGGCAAATGCTCTGTTGCACCTGGGCTCACTCCAAAGCACTTACACCCTGTTCTCAGCTCCTATTCTGAATGCACTGATTTACAGAGCCAGAATGCTTTCTGTAGGTGTATGTAAAGGTGTCTGTAGCTTTTGTTTTAACCATGGAATGGCTTAACAGTAAGAGAATCCCCCATTAGTTACCCGTTTTGTTACTACTTGCCTCCAATTGCAGTGCAGATGATTTGAGTGGTGCGCTGGTTTTGTCTGGGGTAGAGTTAATTTTCCTCACAGTGGTTAGTGTGGGGCTGTGTTTTGGAGTTGTGCTGAACACGGAGTTGATAACGTAGAAATGTTTTTGTTTTTGCTGAGCAGGGCTTGCACAGAGCCAAGGCCTTTTCTGCTTTTTGTACAGCCACACTGGCAAGGGAAGTTAGGAGTACATGGGAAGCTGGGAGGAGACACAACCAGGACAGCTGGCCCCAACTGATCAAAGCAATATTCCAGACCATATGGCATCATGCTCAGTATATAAAGTGGGGGCAAGAAGGAGGAAGTGGGGGATGTTTGGAGTGATGGTGTTTGTCTTCCCAAGTAACCATTATCTGTGATGAGGCCCTGCTCTTCTGGAGATGGCTGAACACCTGCCTGCCCATGCAAAACAGTGAATTAATTTTTTGTTTGCTTACTCAGCTTTTGCTTTCCCTATTAAACTGTCTTTGTCTCAACCCACGAGCTCTCTACCTTTTACCCTTCTGATTCTGTCCCCAGTCCCACTGGAGCGGCAGCGAGCGAGCGGCTGTGTGGGGCTGGGGTGAAACCATAACAAACAGTAAAGGGCAAGTGAACAGGTTTGTAACAACACTCTGTAAGCTCCTTGTCAAGCCTACAATAGCAGGTGCCAGAGGCAACGTGATATCTGCTGCTAGTGGCGAAGTTTGCTTTTATCAAGCTCTTCTGAAAGCACAGATTGATGGAAGTACAATTCCTTCCTGCTCTGACATATCTCTTCACATTCCAGGTACTAGTCTAAGCGCTGAGCTGTAAAGTGGTATCTTTCTGTCAGTCTGTGTTCCAATCAATTATTTATGCAAAGTGGAGCAAGGAAAGAAGCTCACCCCGGGATGCCCTTCAGCCTCAGGTCTGTGTGTGAGGAGTGCTGGTGCCCTCACCATCATCTTGGTATCCCCTCTGCTGACTGGGGGGTCCCTGTGCTCCCCCCTCTCTGGTGCTGGCAGAATAACTTGTGTAGGCAGGATTAGGGTCCTGGGCTGGGCTGGAGTGATCTGCTTTCTCTTTTGAGGTGGAATTACTACTTCAGTGCAATAAAAACAAGCTGCATGTGTTCTCCACAAGAGAAATAAAGTTAATAAAGCTCCCACTGAAATCAACATCAGAGTGGCAGTATTTCAAAGGAGATGAGCTGTAACCAAGGAGAGTGCCTTGGAGAAAGTACCCATGTGCTTATTCCCTGAAATTTGTTTTCATTTCCAGAACCAGCATGAGCTAAAAAAAACCAAATACATTTTATATGGTTACAACTGCATTTACTGGTGCTTCTAGAGATGCAAAAGTGCTGGGGGCAGTCCACATGGGACTAGGTCAGATATTAAGGAATTCTTTACTCTGGTTGGTGAGACACTGGAACAGGTTGCCCAGAGAAGTTGTGGATGCCCCACCCCTGGCAATGTTCAAGGCCAGGCAGGATAAGGCCTCGAGCAACCTGTTTTAGTGGGAGCTGTCCCTGCACATGGAAGGGGCGGTTAGGGCTAGATGATCTTTAAGGTCCCTTCCAACCCTTAATGTTCTATGTTTCTATGATTTTATACAATACTTGCAAACTCGCATCTTTTCTGAGATGCAATGGGTCTCAGAACTCGACAAGCAATGGATGTGTCCCTGCAAATCCTGCTGTGTGGTTTGCACATGCTCATCACATTGGTGAATACAGCAGTGCAGACTCCTCTTTCCTCTCCTCCTCCCTTATACACATAAACTTAAAAATGTCCCAGCTTTCCAATTCAGCCTGGCTCCACTTCGAATGCTCACAACTGGACAACGTGTAAGTCATAGACATCTTTTACACCGATTTGCTCAAATGAAACTCTAATCTATATTGCAGAAAGTGCTGCAATGATAGCTCAGAAAATGACAAAGCTTTTCCCAAAGCTAAACCCATTGTCATTACTTTATGTAGCTCCACCATCTCTCAGTGTGGCCCTCACCCCCCTGCAACTGCTTTCCCTGTCAGTAGTGAGAGGTTGATTCCTGTCACCGTGGTATGTAAGTCACCATCATCCCACATGCTGAAGTTTTCTCAGTTTCTGTGTGTTCCCCCTGATGCTTTAGATCTTCAGAGGTTGTAATATTGCCATCTTCTAGTGCCTCATTCAAGCAGTGATGCTTATGAGCAAACTTGTGGTTTTAGCATGGCATCTGTCTGCTTCCTGTTGTGCACTTCTGTACAGATACCTCTGTATTTGTACTTCTCTGTTACGTTTATTCATCCTTTCCTTGATGTATTTATGTTGTGAGTTATTCAGGGCAAGGTCCGCGTTCTTCTTCTTTCCTACGTACACATTCTTATTCTTTGCTATATACCAACTGAGCATACTTCTGTATGCACTTTATGTCAATCTAAAAATGGCCATAATTACAATAATGTGCCCGGGACGGGGACGCAGGAAGGACACGGGGACAGTCCCCATCCCCCCGCCCAGGACGAGCCCCTCGTACCCTCACACCCACCTCGTGCCGGCCCGCAGCGCCCCCTGCCGGCGCGGGCGGGGCGCTCGGTGGCTCGGCGCTCGGCCGGCGCTGCCTGCCACACCACCAGGCGGCCCCGCGGCCGCCGCGCACGCGCGTCCCCGCGCTCCCTGCGTGGCTGCCCCGGGAGCGGGGCCGGGAGCGGGGCCGGGGCCGCGTCCTGCGGGGCGGGAGCGGGGCCGGGAGCGGGAGCGGCGGGGGCAGTGCCAGTGCCAGTGCTGTGTGAGGGGCAGGGGGCGGCAGCATGTCGGCGGCGGGTGGTGGTCCCTGCGGTCCGGGCGCGGCCGGCCCAGCCTCGGCGGCGGCGGGCGGTGGCGTGTCCATGTTCCGCTGGCTGGAGGTGCTGGAGAAGGAGTTCGACAAGGCGTTCGTGGACGTGGACCTGCTGCTGGGCGAGATCGACCCCGACCAGGCCGACATCACATACGAGGGGCGGCAGAAGATGACGAGCCTGAGCTCGTGCTTCGCCCAGCTCTGCCACAAGGCTCAGACCGTGTCCCAGATCAACCACAAGCTGGAGGTGAGGGGTGGCACCGGGCGCGGCCGGGCCGGGAGCGCATCCCCGGACGTGCCAGGGTGGCGGCGGCGTGGACCGTGCCCTGCCCCGGGGGCAGCGGGAGCTCCTCCGGGTTTCTTCCTGCTCGTTTCCTGCTCCGAAGCAGCTGAGGAGGGTTCACCAGGCCTCGTGTTTTAGGATTCGGGCCTGACCGCGGCCATCCTCCCTCTGGGTTTGGTAATTCCAGCTCTGGCATGGAGCGGTGCGTGCCAGAGGAGTTCTCTGTGATGTTGAAAGCAGGAGCCTTGGCCAACAGATGCTGCTGACTGGTTTTCTCTTTGCAGTGAGTCAGGACGAGAGGACACAGTCTTAAGCTGGGCTGAGGGAGGTTTAGGTTGGACATTAGGAAGAAGTTCTTCACAGAAAGGCTGCTTAGACATTGAAATGTGCTGTGCAGAGTGGTGGTGGAGTCACCGTCCCTGGAGCTGTTTAAGGAAAGACTGGATGTGGCACCGAGTGCCCTAGTGTGGTTGCCATGGTTCCTGTGTTCGGTCACAGGTTGGACTTCATGATCCCAAGAGTTCTTTTCCAGCCTAATTGATTCCGAGATTCTGTGAATTTGGAAAACCTTTTAAAAGAAGGGACAAAGACAAGATCGAGGTGCTTAAAGCTTAGAGTCAGTAGTCAAAATGAGGACATTGTTCCTCCTTACAAGTAAAAGAAACAGAAAAGTGGATTGAGGATGGACTTTGACAGGTCCTGTTGTTCCTTCACACTTCAAAGCAGATCAAATAGCTCTCTGCCAAGCTTAGTGACTTAATAGCAGAGGTCGCGCATTCTGTGAGGAGAATAATAACTGGCCTTCCTATTGGAAAGTTTTCTTCATGACTGATACAGAGTTTCAGTCAGGGTGGGAAGCAAACGTGGCTCTGGCTTCTGTCCTCCTTCTGATGCTGCATAGAGGCAGGGCTGCAGGTCCTTTGGCCTGTGAAAGAATTGGAGAGCTCTGGAAAGAGGTTCCAGAGAACTTCGTGGTCATTTTATATTTGTCCAAGCTGAGCATCTTTGGTTTAGTAGGTGTTTTTTGTGGTGTCCTGTACAGGTGTGCATGTGAGCTGCCCTCTTGTCTTTCAGTTACAATCAGAAGGCTTTTGATGTTTCTTCCTCAGTTACCTTTCCCTGGGCTAAAGCCCTCCAGTTTCTTCAGTAGCTCTTGTAGACCATACTTTTTAGACTTTTATTGCTTGTTCTTTTAACTTGTAAGTATATAGGAGTAAGAGGGGAAATTCTGAGACACCGTGAAAATATGGGCTTTGTAAGTGCTTCAATAGACAGAATTCCCTTCTTTCAGTCCTTTTTGTTACACTCATTATAATGAAAGAATTTTAGAGTCTTCAAGCAGTAACCTGCTCTTCTGAAGGTGTGCCTTTCAGTAGGAAGTAAAGTAAGTAGATTGTCTTTGGTTTTAGTCAGGTTTCTTCCTGGTATGAAGACATTGTTATGCAAAAGAACCCGTGGAATGTAACAGAGGAGCAGGATTTTTCAGAGTAGAACAAAGATCTCATTAAACTAGGAGGTTTTTTCATCCCAGTCTTTATTTCACTGGAATGCTTACTGTAGTGATGTTCCTCTATGTGTTTATGTTGATATGCTGTCTTACATGTTTCAGTACTGGGAAGAGAGATATATATATATATATATATATATATATATATATATACACATATGCACACACATACAGTACCAACCTATACAGTAGGCTTCATGAAGTATAAGTATAGTAAAATGAGATTTATGAGTTTATGGTAGATAACTAGAATTTATTTTATGGTGGGTTGTTGTGTACAGACATGTAAAACAGCTGAGTTTTCAGGTTATTTTAAGAGAATGGATTTCTTTGAAAGGTTGTTTCAAGCTTAAATATTTTGAAAGGAAATGATGTAACTCAGATCCTGAAAGGTTTTTTGTGTCTAATTAAAATCTTCAGGAACACTTGAAGAACTGAAGATCTGTGCCTAAATCTCTTACGAGTTGAAAAGCAAAGGAGCACAGTTAGCAGTTGTTAATAATTAGCATAATTATTGTGTATATCTATGTGCTTGAGGTAATTGCTTGATAAAAATGATACTGATAATCTAGAGTGAGTGCTTTGGAATTGAATAAAAAGTCTTTGTAAAGTATTTTTATTACTGTGAGTAGTATTAGGCCTCATGCATATAAAGGAGTTTTTATCTTTCAAATAGACCTTTAGAAGACTTTAGTGTTGCCTTGAAGGTTGTTAATTTTAGGACCTCATGTTTATTGGAGTCATAAACTTGAAATGAAAGCTGCCATTTAAAATCTCCAAAAGATGGAGCTGCTCTGTTGGAAATGAGTGTCTTGTCTTCTTATGTGCACAGATTTCTAGTCAAAAGCCCCAGTGACCAATATGAAGACCACAATTTCATAGTTTGAAAGAAATCACTAACATCAATACTGGCGTTTAGGATGTGATTGGTGGTTTTACTCCTTTTTTTGTAATGCGAGTTACTGTACTTCATGTAATTTTTAAGATTGCAATCATTTCTTAATAACTCACCATTGTAATTTTATAGTGCTTGTACATTTTAATACAAAGCTTTTGTCACATTCACAAAAATGACTTCAGTAATAGTTTACTTAAGTACACTTACTCAAGCCAATAAATTAGATCCATCTTGAGAAATACACCTTTATTTGGATTAAAATAATACTTGGGCTGAATCTAAGCTGACTAAGCTTACTCCTGCAGCTGCATTTGACTGGACTTGTCTTACCGGATAAGTGATATTATTTCATAAAACAACAAAAAGTTATGAATATCATTCTGTTGTTTGTGGATACCATTTCCTTCACCAAATTTGTTGAGTCTTACAACAAAGCAGGCAAGAATAAAGAAGTGCAGTTCAGGCTTTGATTTATCTACTTTATTAGCTTCGTACACATTCTCTGATTGGCACAATTGCTTTCAAGAGGCACAGCTTGAGGTTTGGTGAATGGAAGCTCCTGCTGTAGGACTTCTCAAAAAATTTTTTGCCGTCTCGCTGTATACCTACTGCTAGAGAGAGGAATCTAGGTAAAATATTGTATGGAGGATGTTCCTGAATAGTGAAAAAAGCATTCCAGGAAAACAATAGTTTCCAAAGAGGCAGCTATATGTTGGCAATTCTGGGCCAGGTTATTTTTAGAAGGAGCCTGAAGGTATTTCAGATGCACAGGAGATGTATGCAAATAAATTTACTTGTGCTTAAGGTCGTGAAAGTTTATGAACCTACTACTGTGCTAATAACATTTGCAGTCTTAAATTAAACTAATGATATGTTGGGGGGGGATTTGTTTTCATAATTTTCCTGCTGGTCACAGTAGGACAGAGTTGAATTAAGTAGCTTATCAAAGAGGAGGAAATAAAGGTGTTTGGCAATACAAGCCACTGTCATTCCTGAGATCAGCCTCATTTCATTGTGAAAAAATGGAGAAGTGTGTCTTGTTAGTAGGATAGCAAGGACCTCAGTCTTTTAGAATTGGTGACAGACATTTTAAAGGAGATTTTTTGTGGTTCTCTGTTGGAAAGCCATATAAATCAGCAGATGCAGGCTGGTGGTCAGTGTGTGAGATTTTAGAAAATGTTTAACTGAGAAGCAGTTCATAGGTTTTGTTTTTCCTGTTTGACTGTCACTTGACTATGACATTGTCTAGATGTCCATTTCAAAAAATACAAGTTCTGTCTATCTGCAGTTCTGTAGAAATAAAAGAAGTAGGTCAATGTGCCAGTGAAAACTGAGCTTGACTTTAACTCTGGCACTTTGACTGCCAATCTGATTCTGCAGTTTTAAGTGAACAAGCTAGAAAGGAATGTTTGGTGGAGCACACCCTGTATCTTGGCAGATGTGTTAAGCCTGTGTATATGCTAAAGCTAAGGAAAACATGTATGTCTAAGAAGGTAAATGTAGTTTTATGTCCATGATTAAGTTGGAATCAGCAGGTTTAAAGGAACATGTTTCTATAAGCTCAATTCTTCTGTAAGTAACTTGTAACCCATTCAGTTAAAGCACATATAGAATGTTGTGGGTAATATGAAGATGTAATTATGAAAAAACTGTACTGCAGACTGGAAAAGCTAAATTTAGGTGGCTTTATGGGTGTGACTTTCCATAAGCATGCGAGTCCATCTTACAGAACACACTGCAGAGATACAGTCCTGCTCTGTTGTTTGGCAGTACTTTAATCAAGGTAGGACCATACACCTTCTTAGGAAGGTCTGTTTGGATTTTTTTGCCTTCTCTCCTTTATTTTGTAGTGAGAAATGCTCTTGTGGAAGACCAAGATACTTTTTTTCCCTTTGTGAGGTATGTCTATACATACATATAGAATAGCTGCAATAACTTACTTTTTTCAAATGTCATTATAATAAAATGTTATTTTATTAATTGGACTTTTAATACTTTTTCTCTTTTGGAATAGAAATCTGTTGGTACTAGATAGAGTGTGTTTTTTTGAAAAATCAGGTGAGTGAGATTTGGTCCAGCTAATTTGATATCCTAAAATGTGAGCATTTTTTGCATATTCAGGAAATGCAGATTTACATGCATTTTCCAATCAGCTTATATACTAAATTATCATTAGTTTAATACATATAACTTCTATCAGAATAATTATGCCCTTTTAAACTGTGATTATGCCTCTACTTAATTAATATTTTCCTGTATCAGAAGCCTATATACGTCTATGCAAATTTAACTATCCTATTTAATTTTCATATTTTTGTATGGGATAAAGTGTTTTCCTTTCCTGTCTCACTTGTTGGGAGTTGCCAAAGAGGAAGTGAGAGAGAACCAGTATATTAATTTGTATTTCTTAGTTTTCTTTACTGAGTTATGTTGCATAGCTAGTATGGATTTCAAAATAATGGCAATAATGAAACTATTGATATGACTTCTAAGAACAGATTTGTGTCCTCCTAATAAACAACTAGAAGCGTGAGGAACCTGACAAAAATAGTCGTTGTGAGGCAGTCAGAAATTTGTCCCTGTCAGCAAGGCAATTTAAAAAAAAGTAATTTGTTCTTCTGTAAGTAGGTGTAAACAGAATGAGAGAGTCAAGCAAAAAGTAAAACACTAACAAGAAACAGTAGCAGGTATTTTAATGACAAAGGTGAAAAAGATCAGTCACAGGCATAAAAATGTTGGTGGATGTATCTGTTTATGTAAATGGAAACCAAATTTTTAACATGCTTTATTTAAGATGTGGTATCATTATTATGTTATCTTTTAGTTGTTGGGAGGAAAAGTGTGCAGATAATTACATGTCCAGAATGGTCTTCAGCAGAGAAGATAAAAAAGTAGAAATGTTGCTTTGCATCCTTTTAATTTGCTGACCACTCTTCTGAATGTTTTGTCAGGACTAGAATAGAGCCTGAGAAATGGAGTAACTCATTTGTCTTATGCTTATGTCCTTTGTATTCTGTGTGGGATATAATAAAAGTGGGTGAAATTATTTTACGATTCATTTTTGTCTTCGGTATCATACACTACATTTTTACCAAGACTACTTACATAGTTCCACTACTGTAGTGTTTATTTAGGGAGTCAGTAGTCATAAATTTTGTTGCTCATGCTATTATTAGCCACATGATAAAGACTGTTTTGTTAAATTTAATGTTAGCTAAAATTCGAAGTTACATATGTCCTTTTTGGGGTCACAATAATAATGAAATAAAGGTTTTTAATATAATTTAAAAATTTGTCACTGCAGTCTTTTCAAATAATTTCTTGAAACATTTTCGTCATTGACAAGTTGTAAGCATTGTGGTGAAATTGGGGGGCGTTATCCTAAGAAATGTTGGTTTCCAAGTGTACTGTCTGTTCAGAAACTCATTTTGTACAGTGCTGTCACATTGTTTAGTTTTGCAAGGAGCACTGTGAGATTAATAGGGCTCTGCTCTGTTTCATGGTTTCTCATTCAAAGGAGTCCATTAAACTTAATAGGGTTGTGTGAGAAATTGCAGCAAATGCTGCTTAGTACGCTGGAAGAATCAAATAGTCAAGACTGAGGAAGGGTAGAGTGTTCTTCTCTTTTGGAGAGCTGTAGGCAAGGTGATACTGGTGAGATAATGGAGACAAACCTTTCTTCTAGCAATTAGAGAAACGTAATAATTGAGAGCTCCGGCTACTTCACATCAAGGGGCTGATGCAAAGTTAGGGGTCCCCATGAAAACTTGGCAGTATGTGGGTTGTGCAGGCCAGGCTCTGTTGTTGTTGCATATCTGGTGTCTGACTGTGTTTAGACTTCAGGCTGTAGGAGCTGCAGCTGTCACATCCTGTAAATTTGTTTTCTGTCCTGCACTTGTGTAATGTTATGGGAACACTTAAGAATAATGATTTCATTGTTTGTAAAGCGTAATTAAAGATTTTTTTTTTTAACCTGTGTTGCCTTTAAGTGACGTTTCTGTCTTTAAAAAAATGCCCCCAGAATGAAATGGGAAGCAGATATGACATGCTAGTTAAGCAAATGTACAAGATATGCTAGTGTCATATCTTGATATTTATAGTGCTTTTTTGTGCATATGCCGGGACAGAAGCTGCAGAGTAATTGCAGCATTGTAGTGTGTTTCATGATCCTGGGTCTTGCAGCCTCTGAATCAGAAGGTTAATAGTCCTGATCAGGAGTGAATGTTGAAATACGTAAGTGCATATATTGATGAAGTTTATGGAGTCTAGTGTAAATTACATGAGGGCATGCTGCTGAGGAAGTAAAAGCACCTCATAAACTTGATTTGTCTGTGAATTTTGGTTTCATCCAGTAGCAAGATACCTAAGGACCTGTCCTTGAACATTAGCTATTAAATATATATATATATGTACACCAGAGGTGTTTTATTAGTAACAGAATCAATGGAGCTTGGAAATCTCATGATTTGTGGGAAATGGAAGTGTTGAGTACTTTCTCAATTCACCAAGACCTTCTGATTCAGGCATTCCCTGAATGATCTGGGAGTTTCCACATCACAGCATCCTTTCCTTTGCCTTTTCATCTCTACAATTTTTGGTTAGTTGGCTGGACACGAGACAGCAGCTCAGTCTCTAGCTCAGAACTGCACGTGTGCTGCCTGTACACTGGGCTGTCGTCTTCTGCCTCTGGGTGGATTAAACAAATTAGCTAAATATCTGGCTCTTCCCACTTTCCCCTCTGAAAGAGCTCTAATCTGTCACTCTTTCTTACTAGCAGCTGTTTAGGGTAAAAGTTGTATGTTGTAGGAACTTTAATCATACACACTTTTACTCCTTTTGTTTGAATCTTGAAAATTAATTCAGTTCAAATCAACAGGGGAGGAAGGCAAAATAGGGAGAAATGTAGTCATACAGATAAATGATGGCACTAGAAAGTCTTGTTTAGGTAACTGGGAAATTCCGAAATGAGCTCCTAGCTGCTGGCATTCAGAGATTATATGGTGGGGAAAAAAATCTTTTACTTTAGAAAAACAGTTTTCAGACCTTTATGAGTTTAGAAGGCTTGGCATGAGAATGAATCAGGTGTACTCCAAAGGCCTGAAATTAAATGAAAACTAAAGGCATTTGATGAGTGCTTGGTTTATGACTTTTAGTCACTTGTGGCTGGTAATGGATACTTTTGTATGTATCTAGCTTCCCTTTGCTGAAAAATCTGTGAGTTTTCTACTATGTTTGAATTATGCTTAGACTCTCTTTGAGCTAGGTATTCATATACCAAGACGTGCATTCATTGCACTTTGAGGGAATTCAGGTCTTCCTCTCATTTTTATTTGGTGTGGTGAATAGTGGCACTGTCTTGCCCTAGTATGCAAGCCTATGGCCCAGCTTTCCAATTCAGCCTGGCTCCACTTCGAATGCTCACAACTGGACAATGTGTAAGTCATAGACATCTTTTACACCGATTTGCTCAAATGAAACTCTAATCTATATTGCAGAAAGTGCTGCAATGATAGCTCAGAAAATGACAAAGCTTTTCCCAAAGCTAAACCCATTGTCATTACTTTATGTAGCTCCACCATCTCTCAGTGTGGCCCTCACCCCCCTGCAACTGCTTTCCCTGTCAGTAGTGAGAGGTTGATTCCTGTCACCGTGGTATGTAAGTCACCATCATCCCACATGCTGAAGTTTTCTCAGTTTCTGTGTGTTCCCCCTGATGCTTTAGATCTTCAGAGGTTGTAATATTGCCATCTTCTAGTGCCTCACTCAAGCAGTGATGCTTATGAGCAAACTTGTGGTTTTAGCATGGCATCTGTCTGCTTCCTGTTGTGCACTTCTGTACAGATACCTCTGTATTTGTACTTCTCTGTTACGTTTATTCATCCTTTCCTTGATGTATTTATGTTGTGAGTTATTCAGGGCAAGGTCCGCATTCTTTTTCTTCACAATATATGAACTTAGTATAAGATCTTTGAGTATGTCTGAGATCTAATAGAAATAAGTTATTTTTGGTTATTTATTCTAACTATTCTATTAGAATAACTAATGGTCACTTTTCTATGAAAAATGTACAGATGAGAGTTCAGACCATCATATGAAAAATATTATATAAATTAATTGGAAGAGGCTTAAATGATGTCATTTTGTTCTGAGACTCCTGATGAAAAACACTACTTAAGACTTTAAGTACTCCATGACTAAAAATGCAATTAACCCCAGCATTTAAGATAGCATTTATTATATTGCCAATTTAAAATACATATTCAGTATAAGACAATTCATAACAAACTCAATTTTTTGATAATTCATAACTACTGGAACAGGAAATAGGGACTGTTGATTAAAAATAGGACATTGTCTGGACTCTTTTGCCTAGAGGGGTTTTTTTGTATTTTTTTTTTTTTTGATTTTTGAATTTTCCATGGAAGAAATATTAACTGCTTAATGCCATTATTTCTTTTCTTTTATCTCCTATGGGAATAAAAAGAGTAGTTTATAAATTCTTGAGTTATTTCAGTTGAAATTGGTGTTTAATTTTCATAGCTGTAAGACCTCTGAGAAAAAAAAAAAACCTTGGTAAATGGCAAAATATGCCCCAAAATTGACCAAATATTTAGTAAGCCTTTCAAAACTATTTTTCTCGTATCGTCTCTGTGTTAGATTGTTTGGAAGATAAATGCTGGGCTTTGCTATTTGATGAATTTGACCAAGATCTCCAGTTTACTTGAATTGTAGACTTTTATTTAGAAGTTAGAAGTAGCCTGTGTTGATAATCTGAAGCAGTAGCTTCATGTCCTGCCTGCTTGATTCAGGTAGGTCTAGGTGTAGATTTTCATGATTAAATCCTACTTCTGTGACCACAGTTTGGTTGTGCTGTTTGCTGTGCATTGGCTGGGGCAGGGACATGAATGAGGGAGCAGAGAGAAACTGAGGTGTAACCTTGCAGTGTGGTGCTTGCTAATGAGCGGTAATTGCTGATCTGCACAGTTGTATTCTGCCCAGAAGAGTTCCTTTTTCAGCCCAATCAGCAAGTTACAGTTAAAAGGATGTTACAAAATTAAACACACTACCTTCTCTTCAGCCTCTGCCCCTTACTGTTCCCCGGTGAAAGTTTCTGTTCTCTATTTGGTGTTTGGTGGCTCTTCCTGAGCTCACCTTACCATGAAGCTCAGTGGTCTCCTGTGAGTGGATGTTTGTAACTTCTGCCCCCAGCTGACTTCTCTGCAAGTTGTAGGGCAGTTGCAGGTGACGACCAAAATAAATGTCATCTCTTTTTGACAGTCTTGTGGGAGAGTACCTCCAAATTGAAGGATTACTACAGTTGCTTCTGTAGCACTAGTTGATCCTTGTGTTTATCCTGTTATGTTTATACAAATTGAAATACTATATTATCTGGTACCATCTCTTTCTGTAGAACACTTGCCTAATGCAGTGAATGGTGCTCTGGGGAGGAATGGCCTTACTGACAGTGCTTGTTTGTGCTCATCATTTCCTCTGCTGTCTCTGCCCTGTCCCTGGTTTTTACTGAGTAGCTTCCAAAATTGAAGGTAGAGATGTTGAATTTCCAACAGTCCTTCCATATGTTTCCTTTATAATAAATTGGGGGAATTTGGATAAAAAAACAGTGCTAGTAAGAGTAATATAAAGGAAAATTAGGTGAGCTGGCCAAGCCGAGAATGGCAGGACTTCTGTGAAGTAATGTAAATATTTGTCAGCCTTCATAAAAGTAGATCACAAGATTTGAAAGCAGCTTGCTGTGTTTGCATTTTGGTGTGACTCTTGTGCCTGCATCTGTTCCTGGGCATAAATTTATGACTTTTCATAATGTGTAAACAGATTAATTCCATGATATATGCTTATACCATTTCTCATTTTGCTTTTTTTATTTTGTGCTCTTTATTTATCCAGACCTTACAGTACCTGGAGGGAGGCTACAAGAAAGATGGGAGAGGGACTTTTTACAAGAGTATGTAGTGACAGAGCAAGGGGGAGTGTTTTCAAACTGAAAGAGAGTAGGTTTAGATTAGATAATAGGAAAATATGCTTTATTGTGAGGGTGGTGACTCACTGGAACAGGTTGTCCAGAGTGCCCCATTCCTGGAAGTGTTTAAGGCCAGGTTGGATGGAACTCCAAGCAACCTGGTCTAGTGCAAGGTGTCCCTGTCCATGGCAGGGGGGTTGGAACCAGGTCTTTTTAAGGTCCCTTTTAACCCAGGGCATTCTGTGATTCAATGATTCTATGACTAAAACAGCAGGATATGAATTTAAATGGTAGGTTACATGCAGAGTACTGTTTTTAATTTTTATTGCGCGTTTGACAGTTTTTTTGTGATACTTTTGGGGCATCATTCACCCTGCAAAGCTGGTGGCCATCATTCTTGCTGCTTTGTAATTTGCACAGGGAAATAAATTTGTTTTTTCTTCCCACCAGAACTCCAACTGCTCTTCTTTACTAGATGAGGCTGGACAATGTTAAATTGGTCTATTTTAACTGTTCTGCCACTTTGCCATTCTACAGGTCTTTTGAATTAGAGTGGATGAGAGAGTATGTGTGTATATAAAAAAGCAATAAAAGTCAGTATGCTAGCTGTTAGAAAGGAGCAAGACAGATCTTATTTTTTTAAAAGTAGATCTAATAATACACAGTATGTAATAATAACAAAATATTGTTACACATTATGTGAAATTGTGACTGGGTCAAACTGTGCCTTCTTTATTAAGGTCTCTGTTATCTGCTCTGTACTATGTCATCAGCTTTTGTGCTGGTGATATTTTCATTTGCTGTGTTAGTTCAGGTGTGTGTCTGCTTTTGTTAGAGGGTAGGTAAACCACAGCAGAGAGATTTTAACTGTGGCTGGTCACTGGGGACAACAATGCAGCTTTGTAAGTAGCTCATTTCTCTGAAATTATTTGACTCTGTAGTATTTTAAATATCATCTTAACTCTGTAAAAGGCAATTTCTGCTTTAGAGTTCTTCAAGGGTTTACAGATTTTTCAAGTTTTTTTGCAGTTCTGGCAGTTGGAAGGTGAAAATGCATGCAGCTCTGTTTCTTTGGCAAAAAGTAATTGCTGGCCTGATCTGTTCAGGCTCCATGTCAAGGGACAGGGGGAGGTAGTTCTGCTCTGTTCAGTCCCAGAGATACGGACTAAAGGGCATAGCCAAGAGCCTGGAAGGGAGATTGTTCTTCTTGGCAGCCACATGCTGCAGGTTGGCTTGATCCATCTCATCAGTTGCACACTCTGGGTGCTCTGAATCACCTCTGGAAGTGCTTGCTTATCTCTGAATTACTTGAACCTTGAGGAGGCCGTCCATCTAAGTTATGTACCTGAAGCTAGACCCAGTAAATACTCCCCACTGACAGTCAAACCCTTCCTGCTTGTTTTTCATTAACAGATACAGACATTTTATAGCAAGTTGCCTTGCAACTTGAGATTCACTGTTAATTTGAATGTTAGTGTAATGTGGTTAAAATACCTAAAATACCCCGCTTTAATATGAGAGGGCTTTTTTAAAGAATTAGTCACTTCTTCATTTTGGTCTTTACTTCCAAATCTTTTGGATGCAAAAATATACTGTGGGAATTTACCTAAAAATCCCCCGACATCATATTCTGTTTGGTTTTTTTTTTTTTTTTTTGGCAAATAGTAGCCTTAAAGCTTATCTAAATGTAGCTTATCTTATAAAATGCTACTTGAACTTAAGGATAACAAGTAACTTGGTAAACATGTTAGTATTTGTTCTTTCATTCCAGGTATAAACCCTACATGAAAATTGTTTTTAAAATGTTTCAAAACCACTTTTTCAAGAGTTAATATTTATTTACAGTTTTTTACATATGCATTTTAGGGGCATTAGTGGCTTCTGGTTTACCCAACTAATTTGCTATTTCAGTTAAACTGTGGATAATAGCTGTAAATAGGATTATTTGACTTCAGCATTGGGTAAATAATTGTCATTTTGCTTTGAGCAATTTTTTTTCAGTAAGATTTAATAATTCTACAATTTAAAATTGTGTTTACATTGGTAAGGGTGTAAATCCTACAGAGGTTTAATGTCATTGCCTTGTTTTGGAGTGGACATCAGCATCACATGCGGTTGTCTGTGTGAGGGAAAGCTCAGCTGTTGCTGCTTTTGGCAATGTGGTTGTTTGCTGCCTGTTCTGTGGGTGCATGAATTTTGGCAGCTGGGGAGAAAACCCTGCAAATGATGCAGAGTTAAAGCTGGGCTACAGAGGAATGTGTGACAGCAGGTACTCTGAACCTGTATTCCACCATGTACAGCATCCATGTACCAGCAAATGCAGTTATGTGTCACAGTTCTGGTGACCCCATTTAATCTTTGCTCTCATTACTATGATGGATTATATCTTCACAGGCACAGTTGGTTGATCTGAAGTCTGAACTGACAGAAACACAGGCAGAGAAAGCAGTATTGGAAAAGGAAGTGCACGATCAGCTTTTGCAGCTCCACGCGGTTCAGCTTCAACTACATGCCAAGACTGGTCAGAATGTTGATTCTGGGGCTATTAAGGCAAAACTGGTGAGTATGGCAGCTTGAATGTGGGATTATATTATTCTTCTTCCTCTCCTGGCTGAAGTTCTTCCTTGGAAGTTGTAAATAAGCTGATTACAAATTATCATGTTAAAAATACTAACTTTTTTGCTTCTCAATAACATTTATAGTTGGTTTTTAGCAACCATTAAAAATAACATAAATAATATCAGAATAAAGAATAAGGATTTAAGAAGTTATTTTTAAAGAAACCATTTTTAGTTGTTTCTCAAAGTAAAAGAAGAAAATATTTTTGTGATTTATAAAGCTTTTCTTAAGACTGAAGTTGCAAAAGATAATAGAAGAAGTCTGTAATAGAAGAACTCAATAAACTGCACACTTTTTTAAAACTCAAACCTTTATAAAGCCCACCAAAAATTAACAATAATTAATTTATGCTATTAATTGGCATTGACTGATAGCCAGAGCACAGACTGTCTTGTTACTAGCCACTCCACAGATTCAGGCTCTAATACTATGACTTTGTAAATTAAAAGACTAGTGTTGTATACATGTGGTTTCTAACTGTTGGCATGAATCAAAGTCTCTGATTTTCTAAAATTGCTTTGCAGTTTGGTTGCAAATACCTACTCCCAACATGTGTGGAACATTTGTCTATTCTGCTAATTTGTCCTGTTAATTAATGTGCAATAAGACACAGTAGTAGACTGTAAGTCTTAAAGGATGTCTAGGCTAATCACGGAACAACAGGAGTAACCCAAATTTTTTTGTGTTTCAGATTCAAAAGCTGTAATTGATTAGAGCTGTCTTTCTAGGGCTGCATGGCTGTATATTCAGTATAAGAGCAACATTTTCTGGATTGTCCACACATAATTTATTCTGTACTGAATTATAACTACAGTATGGTGAAGTTTATTTAGAGCTCTAAATAATTCTTGTGATGCTTTTAAATAAGCATTAGTTAAATAACTCCAAAATTTTGTAAGTGTTAAACTGCAGGTTTACATGTAGCAAACTTTTTAAGTTAACACATCACTGTGAGTGATTCTGGTCCCCAAATTTTGTTAGTTAGGTTTAACTTCTGGCTAACACAGAGACTAATACTTTAAAGCTTTTTGTTTCTTCTTACCTTGTTATAAATGATTTCTAAAGATCTATTAAATTTCCATGCTACTGACAGCAGTCTTCCCACAGGTGACAATAAATACATTCTACATACATTGGTTCAGGTTTTATCTGTGTTGAAATTGAACTTTATTAACAGCTTAGACTGATATTCCCTGCTCAATTTCCTTTAGTTTTTCCTTTTTATAAATATGAGGACTAGCGATTTGAGTTTGTTTTACTTTGTTTTTAGGGAATTCAAAGCTTTAATGGACAGAAGCTCAACTTTCAACTCTTGTAGATAAAGAAAGCTGTGAAAGTGTGCAAAGCTAGAACAAGCAAAAGTTTTGAGGCCCCTTAAATGACCATAAAATGGGACCTCTGATGTTTGGGTAAATAAAAACTGTTGTGCTGACCTTCTGGCAGTCAGAAGGTCTCTGAGGGCAAAGAAGAACTGTGTCAACAGAATGTGCAATGGGGAAATAAAGCTCTGTACTAGTTGACTTCCTGCTTTCTTGAGGGACAGACACTCCTGTATGTAGACTCTTCAGACTCTTAGCATAAATGTATACTCTATAATCTGTAAAATTGTATATAGTGGTGAACTAGGACATTTTAAGATATTTAGATTGCTAAGAAATTGATAATTGTGTAGTTTAGGCCAAATCCATTTTTAGGAGTGGTGAATTTTCTTAGTGCACTCATAATAACTCTTCGTGAGAGTATGAAGTTGCCTAGTTGAAATTTTTTTTTTTTTTGCATTTTTGCACTTGATGTCTTTTCTGATACTTCTGCCTGTTCTCTATGTCCCTCTTTTAACTCATATTATGTTGTCCTTTCTGAAAGGAAAAAATCTACTATCTGTGTAATGTTATAGAATGGATTTTTCTGTGGTTCTTTCATGTATATTATATTATCTTGCTATTCTTTTTGGAGATTCTTGATATTTTAGGAGAAAGTATTGTTTTCAATACTACAGTAAGGTTAAGTTTTTAACAAGGTTTGTTAATAAATTCCACTGCAAAATAGCAAAACTGTTGCTAAATAAAATTGTAGCAGTGTGCTTGTTCTTTATGCCATCTAATGAAATACACAGTGTGCTGGTGAAGTCCTTTTGGAGTAAGTAATTTATGTTGCATTTTCTTTAAGTTCCTATTGCCTGTTTCTCTAATTATGGAACTCTTTTCTTCTGTCTTAAGTCTGTCCTTTCTGTGGATGAAATGGTAAGTATGCTGATTGCTATTTTTTTTATGTTTAAGCGGTGCTTTTGTTTTGTGCAACAACTTATATATATGTTGGCCTCAGAAACTGGCAAAACAGATCTGGCTTGTTCCTTCTTCCCAACAGTTGGCAAGATGCTGTGTAAAGAATTTCCTTCCTTTGCATTTTGATTTTTCTTTTCTAGATGTGGTGCCCTCTTTCCTAAATCTGTATGTATTCTATTTATTATTGCTACAGCTAGTTTGGGGTGATATCTGGCAACCTGACATTCTGAAAGATTGTTCTGGCAGTATCTCAAAAAATGTTCAGATGTTATACAATTTTGAAAGCATAAACACTGTACACATCTATGAGTGTAATATGAAGTATTCTGCATGTTGTATTTTTTAAAAATGCTTCACTTTTTCCTTTATTTCCCTTTTCTTATTTTTTCATGGGCATGATTTAACTGGCTGGTGTAACAGCCAAAAACATATGAACACAATAATACGTAGATACAAAGAAAAAACAAAGCAAACTTGACTTTTATCTTTTCACAGTGATAGACTTGAAAGGTTTCTAAACAGCTTTTCTACTTCTATTATGTTATATGCTGCATTATTGTTACTCAGTATTTGGCTTTTTGAGGCCACAGGATAGCTGGTAACTAAGCTTTAGTCTTCAACCTTCCTGTGTTTGTTTTTTTTTTAATATTACCAACAGAAAATACGTTTTCTGTTTTCAGAACCTATGCCATACTATGAACACTGGAGAGAATGAAACTTCTATAACTTAAGTTCCTTGATTTCTTTAAACATTTTTGAGACTTTTGTCAAGTCTTTTGACAGTCACTCAAAATAGTACATGCTCTTTCAGTACATCTTCAGAGATTCTGTATTGAAAACCTTTTAATTTTTGTTTTAATTCATGTGGTGATCAGTTGGAGACAGTCCATAGAAGATCAGCTTCTGGGTGTAATTTTCCACCTCAGTCACAGAACAGCAATCATAATAATGGAGAAAAAAGGAAGAAAAAACTTCTATGGGACTGCATTTGTCTTGTATTTTAGGTGTAACATTTAAAATGCATGACTAAAAGTGATTTTATTAGAAATGTAGCATTTGGCTTCCTTTTTAATTTAAATGGCAAACGAAATTCAGAGAAAATCAGTGGAAAATCTGAGTCTGGAGGGCGTTTAAGATGGCTGCTTTGTACAAATACTGTAAAATGTGCTGCATGAAATTTGCTGGTGTAATCAAGAACCTTTGATCACTTCAGCAATTCACTTGTCTGAGGGAGGTTGGACTATGTCTGTCTTAAATTCTAGTCTTTGTCTTTTTATATTTGTCAAATAAAAGATGTTCGAAAAGTGAACAGACAGGGAGCCTGTACTGTTTAGAGCACATTAATGCATTAGTGACAATAGGAACAGAGCTAACAGGATCAGTGTATCTCTATATGGGCTTTGCAGCTACTGTAAAACAGGTGTTATGTCTGAGCTGTGACCCTTCCTACTCCTCAAGCATGGTGGCACTCTTGAATTCTTGTAATTAAAATAGCCCAAGACCAAAATAATAATAGAAAGAATTTGTATAATCTTAGAAACTCCTATTCTTGAAATGTAGATTGGTCAAAATTCTTGGCTTAGTAGTGTTCCTGCAGTTCAGAAAGAGATTTGCTGCCATTCTCACAAGAGAGCCCCAACTCAAAGGCCAGAGACCAGAACTGGCTCTGTGTGACGTGTGTTCTAACATGCGTATGGGCCAGACTTGATCTGAAGGTGGGTCATCATGGGAAGGGCAGGAAGTGAAGTGCCAGGGATTTCAAGTAATCTTTGAGCTGCTCCTCCTGAGCACTGTGCTGGGCAATTCTTGACCAACATGTACATCGGTGTGTACTCTATTCTTCTAACTGATAGAAGTATTTAACAGATGAGGGAGATAGTAGAGTCTGTCAAATTCAGAGCTGACTTTCTGGCAAAGTCAATAAATACTTCCATATATCTATTGTGAAAATAACTCCATTTGGAAGGACCAGCCTTGTTTAATTTCTCAAATGTGGCAGTATTGACCATATTAATGGTTTTATATCCAGGCTTGGAATAGTGACTAGTATATTCACAATTCGATAACAGATTTGTCTTGCCAGTTCTGTAAAATTTCCTATCTGGCCTGTTGCTTCTCTGGTAGCACTTCCTTTGTTTGTTTAACAATGTAATTGGTACAGGTACAGAGAAAGGGTTTTTTTGGGTACTCCAGATAGCTTCAAAAATGCATTATGGTGAACTTAGGTTTTTTTGCTGTTTCAGTTGACAGCCATTTTTGAAAGGAAACAGTATTAGACCATGTGTCTACTATTTTCCTGGTTTGTGGTGGGAGTTTTCCCCCACTTTGTAAATGGATGCAGAGCAAGATATAAAAGATACAAGTAATCAAGCATGCTCTCCTTAAAGTAGATTTTGTAGATTAGCAATCTAATTCCTTTTGCACCAGTACTGTGGGTATTAGAACAGGTAATGACTATGCAGTTTCTGTACATTTGGGATGGAGCAATGTGGGACTAATTTAGATTTCCATAATTCCATTTTCAGAGGGTAAGGCACAGGGAGATAGCTTGCCTAAAGTGTGGTTTTAGTGTGGGTTTTGTTTTTGTTTTGTTTGGTTGGTTGGTTGATTATTTTTTAACAGAGCTATTTTGCACTAATTTTCTTTTAGGTTTGTCAGGGTGGGCATCTTCATGTGTAGAATCCCTGGCTTTATTTATATGGTCTTCAGAATCTGGAAATGTCTCTGGCTGGACATTTCTTGGTTGTTTGCATGAAAATAATTGTCATTTTAAGGACATATGGACTTATGTTTCCATGTCATCATCATCATAATAGTTAAAGAATTTGGTGAAATTGAAATATTTAGTGTCTTCATAGTTCCTCTTCTGTTTTAAAAATAGTATTGTTTAACTTTGAATCTCCCATTTGCAAGACAAGAAAATGTACGGATGATATTCAGGCTACTTAAATTTTGCCACCTTTGCATAGGATAGTATGCAAACCACTAGCTGTAGTGCCAGAGTCCCTGCTTTCTTTTTTATTTCTTTCCTTGCATGCATGTCTTGTACACAGGAGGATAATTTCAGATTGTGTATGCAGAAACAGTAAGTGCTCTTTCATTACTAACTCGGATAAAAGCTTTTTAACATTTTTTTCTTGTTTGGTTTTGTTTTGTTTTGTTTTTTGTCATTATAAAGGAGAGAGAACTTGAAGCTAACAAGAAGGAAAAAGTGAAAGAAGCTCAACTGGAAGCTGAGGTGAAGTTGCTGAGGAAGGAGAATGAAGCCCTCCGTAGACACATAGCTGTGCTTCAGGCTGAGGTTTATGGAGCAAGATTGGCAGCCAAGTATTTAGATAAGGAGCTAGCTGGAAGGTATGTGAAGTCAATCCATGTCCCTTAGCATGAGATGTTTGTTGTTGTTTCCTTCCTTTGCATCCCCAGAGGCAGGTTCAAGGTTAAGACTAAGTAGGAAAAGTCTCATGTTTCCAGTTAATTAACAAAAGGAAGAAGTAAAAATCCCTGGGGTTCTTGCACTGATTGCTGCATGACCATGTGCGGTAGCCACATGAAGTGTATGAGTCTTAGAGTGCATTGCTCTTTCAGTTGCCATACAGCATTGTTCTACTCTCTTTGTCACTATGTAGGGTCCAGCAGATTCAGTTACTGGGCCGAGATATGAAAGGCCCTGCTCACGACAAGCTGTGGAATCAGCTGGAAGCAGAAATACACCTTCACCGTCACAAAACTGTTATTAGAGCTTGTCGAGGTCGGAATGACCTCAAACGACCAATGCAAGCACCACCAGGACATGTAAGTTGAAAAGATGAGCCATTCCTTCATGATTTCTAGACATGAGTTACTTCATCTTTGTGATTGTTTTCACTTCTGTACTGTGTTTTTTTCAAATGTCACTTATAAATACGTTTTTCCTTTGTATGCTGAAGGACAATTCCATGCTGACTAGCAGATCCCTCTAAATGACCACAGAAGATGATACAATTCCTTTGACTTACCTAGGAAATTGAATCTCTGATATAAATATGTATGTTTATGTGTACAAATACAACTTTAACAGCAGAATTTTATAACCTAGGCTTCAAAATGTGGATCTAGCTTATTTACAAAAACCAAGAATAAAGTTTTTAGGATTAGCTTGAACTGAAATGGTTTTTAATTTCTTTTTTTAAAAGGCCATATAAATTGACACTCTGTAAAATAAGTATTTGTAAGTTGTTTTCTTTTCCTCCTAAAGGTACTTCTTAGAACAAAACCTTTAAACAGCATTTCACTGTGAGTGTCTTTGGGAGAACTCACCAAACTTGGCACATGTCCTGTTAATCACCCCAATGTTCAGTGCATAAACCCAAACATTTTCAGTAAAGTGCTTTGCTTTGATCTGTTCTAAATACCTTAGTTGGTCAGATGGATCTTACTTCTTATGTTGCTAATTGCATGTAAAACATTGGTGGACAAATATGTGTATTTGTGATTCTAAGGATATGCATAATGGCGTCAGTGACTTAACACAAGGGAAAACAAACCTTAATTTATTTAGCCTCTCTTTTAGATTTGTGTTCAATGGCTTTTGGTGTGGTTTATTTTTATTACAATAAAAATAAACTCGAGCAAGCAACCTCTTCCTTGGGAGTGTATTACATCATCTTCTGTCATTTGGTTACTTTTAAGATGAGTTTACATCATATTACATTTCAGCAGTGATCAGCGCTTCTCATGTAGTCCCTTAATAGTTTTAATATGTGGCTGATTTTCTTCTTTTGAAGTTAAATTCTCTGTTGTGTATTAATCAGCACTGAAGTAAGTTAAATAATTATTCTCATCAGGGGTGCATAATGAGGAATCTTTTCTGATTTCATACATTTTCTGTAAAGGGGCACTGTAAGTTTGTCCTGCCTGGAGCTAGTCTAAAACTCTGTTACTCATAACACTGCCTGTATATAATTACAAAAACCCCAAATGCTGAAATGCATCAGTTTTGGTTCACACATTTATGTTTGTGCTATGTTTGTTTTTTATCAAACTAGGATCCTGATGCCTTAAAGAAGAGTCAAGGTGTTGGTCCAATCAGAAAAGTTTTGCTAGTTAAAGAAGACCATGAAGGACTAGGAATTTCAATCACAGTAAATATTTGCATTTATTTTCTATGACACAGTAGCATCAAGTTTGTATTCCTACTTCTGTAAACTATGTGGATCAGTAAATGTGTTGTTAGAACACATGAAAAAAGCATACTGAAATCCATAACTATGGTCAGAGGGCTTCAAGACTCATTTTGATAGATTATGAAATAGATAATTGCTACTTTATGTTAAGCTTACGATTTTGACTTAAGTGTAGGGTATAGACACTTCAGCAGATTAACCAGTGGTAATTCCAGGTGTAAGTATTTAGAAGAGCAGAGACAGTCTGAGACCTGACCATCCTAAGATTATCTGTTGTGATTGTAACTTTTTTTTTAAGTATCTGTATTGGCAAGCTGTATAAACTTTTTACAACAAATTTGGAAAATTTTGACTATTATACTTTTATTCTAAATATGAATACTGTTTCTTACAAGTCAATATGGTGCCTGATATGCCTTTTTTAATGAGGTTTTCTACTTTTCATTAGTTTGTATATGATTTTATAGTTTTATTAGTATTCAGAATTGCCTTCTTTAACTCTAAGTACATACTTGAAATTTTCCATTCTTCTGTGGGGAGAAGAATTAAGGGAAGCAGCTCACACATTCTTAAACATTCTTTGTTTGAAGAATGATTTCTAATTTTCTAAAATAGAAGTTGAAATAAGCACTTTAGGAACTACTATCCAAATGTCAATTTTATGTTAAAAGGCATCTCAGTTAATGAAAATTTGCTTTTTTTTTTTTTTGTAATAGGGTGGGAAGGAGCATGGTGTTCCAATACTGATCTCTGAAATCCATCCTGGGCAGCCTGCTGATCGATGTGGAGGACTGCATGTTGGTGACGCTATTCTGGCAGTAAATGGAGTTAATCTAAGAGATGCCAAACATAAAGAAGCTGTAACTATTCTTTCCCAACAGGTCAGTTTGGACCTGTTATCCATAGGCACGTTTAGGTGCTCCCTGTGTTCTGCCTGTTGAATTACCTTGAATTTTAGTGTTTGCTGTTAAGTACAGTGTAACGCTAAGCTACAGTGATTCTTGAGGCTCTATCACCTTACACTTAATCCTCTTATGTTTTGCAACTTAAGGAGAAAAATGCTGGGTCAGTGGTGGTTCAGTTAAACACATGTATTGGCTAATCATTATTCAGTAATGCTGGCGGAAATAATTTTATTATATTGTCCCACAGAAATAACTATTTAGTGACATACACTTTACTCTTATGACGGAACAGCTCCAGCCAAACAATGTTTCTCAAGTGCTTTGTGGTCTAGAATCTTCTTCCTGCCTTGCTTCCCATTTTCAGACAGTTAAAAGCTGTGCTTAATTTATCAGGAAACTTCCTCTTTAGAAATCACTGTTTGAAATGTACTGGCATGTAAGAAATTCGGGCAGTTTTGGTAAAGCTTAGCTATAGAGCTGTACTACTTTAGTCAGTAAAAACTTAACTCAGATACCTATCCAAAATACTCAACACAGCTGTAAATGTGTTCACAACAGTAAAATGTAATTGTTTTAGTAACCTATCTCATCTTGGTAATCCTGCTGGGTAGCTGTGCAGCAGTAAGTAAATTTGTATTTACCACTGCATTTTAGAGAGGCGAAATCGAATTTGAAGTAGTGTACGTTGCTCCGGAAGTTGATTCGGATGATGAAAACGTAGAATATGAGGATGAGAGTGGACACCGTTACCGTTTATATCTTGATGAATTGGAAGAAGGTGCAAATTCAAGTTCTAATAGAAAAGATGCAAATGTGGATGTCAAACCCTCACAAGGTAAATCTTCTAAAATGTGTTACATGCAGTTTAATTCTGAAGTCTCAATATGCAAACCAATTTCTGGAAAATACTGTTTTTATATTCATTGTAAAATTAATCTCTGCTGTCAGTTCAATTAACCTACTAATAGACTGTCAGTTCATCTGGTTGGTCCCTCACTGGTTGGCCTGGTTTACTTAGGTACAACTGAATTAACTGAATTAACTTACGAACTTTTTTCATGGTCATCTTTTCCCAAAGGTTGAAATTCAAATTTATTCTTACCTTTTCCAACCTCTGAACTGGGAGTTATTAATTCCCCTTAACACTTCATGTTGTTGGCTACTTCAGATACATTTTTTTAAATCAGAAAAGTAAAGAAACAGTTCCCTTTGTCCCGCAATACTACGTTCTGCTAAAAACCTGTTAGCTTTAATTTTAGTAGTGATTTCAGCAAACATTCCAGTTTTTGAAACAAGGATCACTGATCTGTCCTTCCCAAGATTGCTTTTTTCCTTAAATAATTTTTCTTTTTAACTTGCAGTGTTTGATAAGAAGCCAGGTATTGATGGACATGAAAATGGAGACCTGGGGAATTCAGCCCGTTCTGCTGAGTCTTTATCCTAAAAACAAACAACCAAAAAATCCAGAAACCTGGACAGATCCCATCTTTGGGAACAATTGATAATCAATATTGACTGCTTAAAGTTGCATATACTAGTGTAGGTTGTAAAAGGATGATTAAATGTCAAAAGGAACTGTATTACTGTTGCCTGGAAAAAAGGCGGTTACCTCAGGGCTTCGTTGTGAGCAATTCTAAATGTGGAAAACTGTCTTTTGCGTGACACACAGAAGTTATCTAACACACAGCATGTGAAATGAATTTCTTTTAATAATAAAAGAGTAATCCCACCAAAGCTTGGGATTTCTAAAATGGATAACCTCAGTACGTTCCACTTTTAATCTCATTGATGTCCCTAAGGAAGCAGAATAATTCGTGACCAGCCCAGTTTTGACCCTTGGATGTTTTAAAGTGACAACTGATGTTCAGTTTGGTGTGAAACATGCTTTAACCCTAGACAGATGGGGGGAAGACTTGTTCCATTGCATCCATGTGTTTTGTATTTAGGATTTTTAAACTGTAATTTAAAAAAACACTTTCTTTTTAAAATTTTTTTTCATTTTTAAAATTAAAAAATTACAGTTTTAAAAAAACCTGTAATTTTAAAAAAACACCAGAGCTTTTATTTGAGCAAAGACTATCAAACCCCACATAAGCAGTGGAGTGCTTGCTAATCATGATCCTTCAGCCCATGATAATCTCATGAGTGAGGTTTTTGGATTTTTTGTTTTTATTTAAATTCACCACCATTTGTTCCATTTAAAACTTGCTCCAAAAGTAGTTAAACAGAGTAGTATGGGGTTTTAAAAGTGAAATTAGTTGAAAAATTACTCACAATTAATGTGGACCCTTTGGTATTTTTTTCTGAGCATCATCAGTTTTGTGTTTGTTTTTGAATGGATATGGTTACTGCCAATGCAGAGTTGTTTGAGTTGGTCATCATTAGCTTGACCTTGTGAAATGATGAGTGCTTTTGATAGGTACTGAACATACTCATTTCACATTAAAATAATCCTTAAAGAAGTAGAAGTTGAGTGCACAGTACTTTACAGGAGGTTCTCAGAATCATACGGTGCCTGGCCCTGTCTGTGTTATGTTATGGCAGTCCTATTAACCTATAATTGTCTTACTGTTGAAGCAAAATGTTACTTCCTTTGTGAGAGCGGTGTATCTTCAAATAGTTTTTTATTGGTGTGCATCTAAAGGCCCCTGGCAGGGCTGCAGACGGGGGAGGTTGAGGATGGTGTCTTGAGCAGTTTCTCATGCTCCATTTGTAGCTCTCTTGGTGAAGTGCAGCACACTCTACAGACAAGCTCTTCGTTGTCATCGCACTTGTTATTTCAGCATGCAGTGCCATCTTTTCTGTTCGCTGCTCTGCAGGCTGTTGAACTGTAATGTGAAATGGTTTTGTATATTGAAAGAGGACCTAATGTGAAAAGACATCTTTGCAAGTGTTAACTGTGTAGGGTATAAATTCATAAGAAAAAACCTCAAAGGCCTTTAGAATAGCATCAATTAATCGTACGTTCTAAGTTGTGATGTAGAACACAGTTACTTTGTCTCTCCTAGGAGCACTATATATATATGTTTATAGAAAAAGCCTAAAAATGTATATACTTTATTCAAAAATTTTGCTATTTATAAATCCCTTAACTTCACTACTTACATGATCATTTTGTGTGTGTGCGTGCGTGCATGAGTTCCACTTACTCAGTGGAGTAACATTATTTGGTTCATTTTTTATACTAGTGTTTGTCATACAGCATACTGTTGAAGGTTTTTAAAATAGTCAAGGCTGTACAGTTTTCACTGAACAGAAACTAGTATTTAAAAATAAAGCTGTGTGAAGAAGAAACAGGTCCCCAGGCATGTTTCTTTTTCCGAAGCTTCAGAAACTTGAGGACACATTGGCTGTGTGTTAGCAGATGAATCCACTGCCAGAACTTTTGCATCCAGATTTGTGTTTTTCCCACAGCTACTCAAGCAGAGTGCACTCTGAAACTGTCTGTGGCCTGGAACACTCAATGTCCTCTCTGTCAGGAAGGGATAGTTGAAAGCTAGGTAGTGGTCGTCTTGTCTTTGAAAATCATCACTGTGTGAAATCTTTCTGCAGTTCTAAGAAGATAGACTTGTCCAACTAGTCTTGGAATTTTTTTAAAAGACATTCAATTTGCCTGTACAGTTTCCCTTTATTTGAGGGAAAAGTGAAAATTTTAATTTATTTGTTCTTCGTTACTTCTTGGCACACTGTGTTTTCTGTACAATGCATTTGATCAGTTTTAGCCTGAAGTGGAAGAATGTTTCTAGCATTATTTTCCTAACATTCCTCATCTGCCAGTTTCATGTGATGCTGTGCTCTTTTCTTCCTCTGCTGGACCTTTTCTCTGCTCTTATTATTTTTATCTCTGTATGAGATCAACAGAAGGAACAATTGCTGAGGAAAATGACTCGGAGTAGACATATCAGGTAGCAGTAAATTATCACCAGATTTCCTTCCCTGCAGTTTTTATAATCTTTGTTTAGGAAGCCCCGGATGGGAGGATTTTGCTCAGACACTACAGTCTGTCTCCACGTACTCTGTACTTCTTACCAGCTGATTTAACGTACTGGTTTATTTGCAATCATACTGAAATGCTTAGAGATTAATATTTAAACTGAGAAAAGTTTTGCAAGTTGAGATTTCCAGATTCAATGGACAAATGTGTATTCTCCCCTTTGTCAGTAACTGGAAGACTCAGTCCTGCTGATTCCCAGAGGTTGAACGAGTTAGACTTGGAAGAATTTCTGAGGAAAGTCAGTGTTCAGACTTCATTTTTATTTTTTAAAGTGTAAAACAGTTTACTTGCAAGTGTATATATATTTTTACTTAAAAAAATAAAATAATATTCTAAAAGTAATTTTGCAATTTTTTTTTTTTTGGTATATAATTCCTTTCCTATTAAAATCTTCAGTAAGACAATTGTATTTTAAGCTAAAGGTGGGCAGTGTTTGTTGGCATCTGGGACCAATGTTAATTAAAAGCATGTAAGATAAGGAAAGTGCTTTATGGCAATAAATTTAACTGTGATCAAAGGTTGTATGTAGTATTTCCTTTGTAGAAGTGTATTCTTGGCAATGAAGAGGGTTTGTATCCGTCTAAATATATGTTAATCCACAGTTGTATCAAACAAAATTCAGATATTTATTGTATTTATCCAAACATAATTACATCATGGGTTACTCTCATTTCTGTAGTAGATAGAACATTTTGCAAAACATGCATTCACCTAGCTAAGCTGAATATAATATATTTTTATTAGCCTGTAAATAAATATACTCTTCTGCATTGCAGTGATTTCTGCACCTAATTGAGAGTTGTATTTCATTTTCTTCTGTTTTTATATGTAGAAGAGACCCAACCCTATGTGTGTCCTTTGTTAAGCATGTAGTCCACCCTGGCCAAAAAGGAAATAATACAGGGGAAACCAAACCAGTATAATGTGAAGTTTGACTCTAATCCAGTCTTGGCCAGCAATGGTTAAGAGCAAATTACATTTTTTGAAAGACACAGTTACAGAATATGTCTCAAATTTCATTGAGATGCATTTCCTGCTGAATGTTTTTCAGTTCAAAAAAAAAAAAAAAATTGCAGTGTCTGGCTGTATAATAATACCATAAATATTCTGAAGCCGTTGACTAGGAAGAGCTGTAAGGACCCAGACCTGTCAAAGGGTTACGTCACTTGAGTAAAATTGGGGAAACTGCCCATTATCTCTTTTTTTTTGGTTGGTGTTTGTTTTCCATGCATTCTGAAATACTCTTACTTTTCCACTGAAGTTACAAAACACTTGCCTTTGTAAGTTAAAACTTTTAGTCCTGATATTAAAGTCTTTTTGTTCAGATTGAGCATCTGTTTTGTGTTTTAAATTGTATTTTAGAAGAAATCATCTCTCACCTATACTTGAGTGGTTGTCTTGCCCTAAAGCATCACGTTTCTCTGAATGAGCAGAGAGCTCAAGTAAAAGGCAGTGGTGTGGTAACTGGTAGTAGTATAATTATGGTAGTGCTTAAGGATTTATTGGGAGTGTGTAAGCAGAGGGCAGTAAACTGTGAGCGTAGGAACTGTCTCAATAGACACAGCTGAGTCATGTTGGATGAAAAGATGTAGAATGTACAATTGGTGAGGGCTGGAACTGTTAACTACTTATTTTTTAGCTCTAAAATTTTTAGGAGGGTTTAGATATGGGTGACTTCAGCAGATGGAAGGAAGAGAGAAAGGAGAGAGATCTTGCTTGAGTTGTTGTAAAACAAGCAGAGGAATAGAGGCAGCTATGAATGAAGATGATAGAAAGAGGAGAAACAAAATTATTTCTTTGTGTCACCTGAGGTCGAAGAAGATAATTCAAAATTTCTTTGTGTCCCAGTGTCCTGCTGAAGGAGCTCAGAGGCTGCTCCCAGTGACTGAGGTCACTGAATAGTCCTCTGCAGTTTTGTTTCCAGAGACCCACATGCGACAGAAGAGAAACGTGTCCTGACTTAGGATATGTGTAAGAAGTCTGGTTTTGCTGGTTAAACCTCAGCTCAATGGCCTGAAAAGAAAATGGCCTAACATATTTCAAGCTTGCCTTTATAAGCTTGAACTTACACTGCGGTAATTGGAAAATATTATCACCTTGTCTAGTGTGTCTTTTCCAACATGATGCAATTCCCAATTCTTTAGAAGTTTCACAGTTGGAAGGGAACCAGGGAGTTGAGAAGCGGAAAACTTGCTGACTTTGAAAGATAAATACTCAATTTCTTTGGATTTTCTTTTCTTGTGGAGGTAGCTGTTGCTTTTAATGCTTCAGAGTAGCCTTGTCTTAGCTACTCTGCCTGGTGTTCCCTTCCTACAGACCTACTTTGGAATCTGCTCCTGATGCCCACTCCTGTGCAGGACGTGATGCTTCTAAGCCAAAAGTTTGAAAAAGGCCAAGTAGTAGTTTTCAAGGATTTTCAATTCCTAGGTGAAAATTAAGCCACTTGGGTAAATTTTCCACACTCCATACAAGTGTTTGATTCAATCAGCTGTCAAAATTATTCACTGTCTCTTTGTCAGCCTTCTGCCTTGTATGCTGAGACTTGTGTTTCCCAGCTGTACCTAGGTAAGCACTGGAACTGCCAATGTTTAGAAGGCTCTGCAGGAGTATGCTCTTCCAGTCCCCGGTGGGAGGTATGTTAGTAGTCCATCTATTGTTCCCAGGAGAACTGGTTACAGTTTTTCTTTGTAACTTTCTACTACAGATAGTGTCACAATTTCCTACAGCCTTTTTTGCACTATTTTTCCTAACTTCCTTTTTGAAATGCAAAAGCAATGCAGCCTTAGCCGGTCCCCCAGCTTCCCCTCCCTCAGTTGTGGGGCCATCAGCTCCCTGCTGCCTGGTTTTCAATGGCTGGGTCTCAATCAGGAGGTTAGGAAAATGTAAGTACAAGTAAAGTGAAAGTACAGGCATTCACAGATATGTTTTGATTGCCTGTAGTGCTGGAAGTCAGGGGTGCTTGGGAGACAGTTGCTGGGTAACTTCCCTGTTAAAACTGCAAGTCTTCAAATATATCAGTAAATCTCTGTAAATCCTGTTGATTAATCTTAATTTACCTATGAACTGTCTAAATACTTGCATAGACGTTACTTCTGTCAAATGAAATAAGTCAGATTTCCCATGAAAATATTTTTTCTAATGTTACTTGCTGTTGTCCCAGTGCTTCTGTCTGTCATCCATTTCTTTAGGGGAATGGAAGCATTAACAGTCATGCTGGTGAACTGGAATAGTTACGTATTTGGCCCACTGGGCTTACACTGCTGGAAATGTCCTTGACTTGATTGCTTTCTCTTCCAATAAGAACTGGGGTGTCCCTGTTCAATCCCTACTGGAACAACCTATAGAGAGTTTGCCACTGTTGACTCTTCTTCAGCTAAAGGTAGGGGAAGAAGGTTGCTGTAGGTTGCCCATGCTGATCCTCTAGTAGAAGTGAAGCCTTTGAGTTACGTTCATAAATGCACTAGTTCCTCTTGGTTTAATTTATAATTTGCATGTTGTCTGTGGTTCTGTGAGAAGGGATTCCCCATGCGTGCTACGATTTAAACCCTGCCGTGTGTACCCTCAGCTTCTGAGGGTGGCGGGTTTGGGCTTGGAACTGAGAAATTGACTTTTTATATATGATAAATGTGAATTTATTTATAGCTGTCAATTGAGTGCTACTTCAGGCTTTTCTGTTTATTTGATACTCCTTTTTTATCCAGTGTGGCAGTTCAGGTGTTCTAATTCGTGAGAGATGTGGGGTGTTATAAGACAATTCGGAAAGCCAGCAGAATTAGGGTACTCCTTTAAGTGTTAATTGAAGTGTTATTTTAAATCCAGGTCACATATTACTAACTTTTATTTTAAAATGAAAGACATGGCAATTCTATGTATTATGACCCCCACTTACTAAGTTAATGGGGTTGTCTTGAGTGGTCTGGGTAAGTAGGCAAGTGTACTTGGGGCTGTGTCAGTTTTATGTTGTTTTCCACACCCAAACTTGTCTATTACTCAGTAATTGCAATTTGTGACCCGAATCCTCTTTTTTTGGTGCAAAGTATTTGCATTTGTATGTAGTGCCAAGAGGGGGCAGCAGCTTCCTTCCAATCTTCAGCATTAACGAGCTTTGAGAAACGGAACCTATTGTTTTGTGGGTCGGTTGTTTGTTTTTTTGTGGTTTGGTTGGTTGGTTGGTTGGAGCTTTTAATTTAAAAGTATAGAATAACTTTATTCATTAGGACTATTTCTAGTAACATGTAATCTTAAAATAATTAACATCCAGTCTAATTGACATCCTGTAGCAACTAGTTTGCAGATGGCACATCTTACAGTTAAAAATTGTGCTCTCTACATATCAGCGAAGCATATGTCCAAACACTCATAAACACAGACATGTATAATTTCATATAGCTCTGCATTCATGACTTGCTAAAAACCACTTGATTATCCCCATCAATTACTTAAAAAAATGAGTGCTCTGCTCTCTTACAAGCTCAGAGACATGGAGTGAAATTTTTTATCTCTTGTTTGTGGATGGGTTAAGGCTTTCCAAAAGAAGGGACCAAATGCACTGATAAAACATGAAGTGAGATACCAGGTAGGTTCATAAATACTCCTGCCTGCACTTTGCCAGTGCCCTTCAATCATGATACAGAACCAGCCTTGTCCTGGAATATTTGCTGGAACAGAGACTGCCCATGGTCATGTCAAACTGGTGAGGAGAAGTGGGAAAAAAAAGGAGATGACAATTGCGTTTTGCTCTAGTCCAGTTTCAGACAGAATCCTCTTGGTTGGAGAAGGAGGAAAGTCAGTTCACATTGACCCACCATCATCTTTACTGCTACTCGTTTCCAGTGACCACCAGATGATAGTCCAGTCTCCAGACCTTGTTTTTTGTCATCAACCAGGTGATCAGTAGAATGTTCAGAGACATATTTATGTCCTTGGTGCTGGTCCTTGTACAGTGATGCGATTGTACTGTAAAGGGGGGAGGATGGACCATGACTTCATATGTTAAAAAGTTACCTATATGCATGAAATACTTACCTTAAAGGAGTGTGAATGCCATCTGCAAGGCCCTTGTATGACAGTAGAGAATTTACTGCAGCATTGTTAATAAAAGCATGGCTCTCTTTGTCTTGTGGCATGTCAAAAAAGGCTTGTGCCTTTTTTGATGACACACTGGAAGCGCTTGGATAAGTGTGGAAGAGAAGGTGCATGAACCATCCACAACCTTTGCACATCCACGTATGACACCAGCATTTCCATATGACAGGCATGCTTTATCCAGGTCACCTTATTCAAATTTTATAAAACTGTCTGTCAGAACAGATGGTGTCACTTAAGGATAAAAAGCTTAGCCATAGATGTGAAGAAAAGCTGCCTCTTCAAGTGAGGTCTGCTAGCTCGTCTTAGTCTTTATCGCCCCTGTCTTTCCCCCCGTGACAGAGGACTTTTCACAGGTTTGTGGTTGGTGTTTTCAGAGGCCTTTACATTTTCAGATAGGTTTGATTTGTTGCTACAGCTCTGGACAGGTGGCAGTGTATCTGTCTATCTCAGTTCGCCCATCTGTGAAATGGGTGTGTGCCTGGGCCAGAGAAATTAAGATGCACAAAACACATTTGTAAAGACCGGTCTCTAGTGAATGCTCAGGGGGTTAAGTCATTCATACCAGAGGTGGGGTGGTGGGTAGTTACTGTCTTTCTGAGTCTTTTCTCCCCTTGTTTTATGGCAAGCATCGCCATCTTCTCTGCTATCTGCCACTCCTCATGGAGGAGGTCTCCTGATAAGCTCCCTGTCGCGGGGCAGGCATCAGCCATTGCTGTGTGTTTCTATACTGTTTGTTTTAAATTGTTCTTGGTGTTACTTTTAAGCCTAGAATTTTGGCTCCCTCCCTACTTTTTTGCCTGCCTTCTAGTAGGCAACGTACATGTGTTTTTAAAGTCTATTATTGTCTGTTGTCATCTGATCTGGCTGAGAGAATGTTACCAGCTTTGAATAATTTGTTATGTTTGTAAGTTTTCTCACTCTTTTTGGTAGCTCAGATTTTGTAGGAGGAAATGCTGAGTATTCAGGGTATTGTTCCTCTTCGGGTTAGCCAATAATGCAGATTATTAATGCATGAAGGGAGCTTTTCCTGTAAAGTCTGTTAAAAATTTTGTGTCTAGTCAAAATTATGGATTCTTGAGGTCTGTTCAGGGTGATTATTCAGGGCACAAAAGCCTTAGTATTATGTCGTATTTGTTGACTTATATGTTTTGCTATGGTGAAAAATTATGTTGTGCTTTAACTCGATTAAGCTGTCTCCTTCCTGGATTTCTCTTTTTTATACTTGTGACTGTACAAAAATAAACAGAATTGTAATCTCTTGGATGTCACATGGCAGAGCAGTAGCTGTGTTGTGAGTGTCTGAGTAAGTAATGAATTAACTCAGGCCAGGACAAGAAGTTACTGAATAACCTTTGCCTACTGTAAATGGCAAAGGTTTTTCAGGACCTAATAGCCGCTTAATGTGAGGCGAAGCCTAAACAAATTGGTGAAGTTTGAGTGAAAAAGTCTCCAAATTCTCATGTCGAGACTATACAATGAGATAGCACAGAAAGTCAGATGTGAGGCATCCTCCTTATCACTGGTAGCATGAGTTTTCTCCAACTACGGATGTCTTCCCTCTTGTCTTTATCTAGTTTAGAAATATTTTATCTGACTCCTTGTCGCGCGTCCTTAATGGATTGTAGGACTGTACCGGGGGGAGCAGGGGGGCTTCAAAAAAAGGAAGCCCTCAGGAGAGGTTTCTATTTTAAGTTTGAAACTGATTGTGCAGAAATGGCACCTTCCTTTTAAATAAGGATGTTCTGTGAAACTCACTCTGTCTTCAATAAATCACGGGCATCACAATGTTAGTCTCGTTAACCCCACGCAGCTATGGCAGGGTAATTTTCAGTGTAGGTATCAACAACACTGATGAGTTTCAAATGAAATGGTAAATTCTGCTTTCACACTGTGCTAGTCACAGTGGAGGCTGGAGGTCAGTACAAACTTACATCATAGCTGACATTGGAAAGAAAAGGTCAGTACACAATTTTTATTATGGAAAATAATAAGGAAAAAGGAATGCAACAACATAACCTTGTCATTCCTTGGGTCTGGCCTGATTACAGGCTGAGGAGCCTTTAAGATGTCCACTTGCTGAGCAAAGCGTACCTAGTTTTGGAGAGAGGGGGGACAGAAGAATACAGATGTGTTTCTGCAAGTTTACTTTTCAGTGGGCATCTGATCCTGCAGGACTGCTGTGAGACCACAGACTCCCTTCTTAGAACTCTCTTCATTTTTTCACTTTTTGTTTTAATCATAGCGATCCACCAAACAGGTAAGCACAGTTAGGCATCTGCTCCTGTAATGGGACCTATAGCCTGATATTCATATCCTGTGTAGAGAATATTTTGTGTCTCAGACAGGGTGCCACTAAAATCTGCCCATGGAGTGAAGAACTGCCAGCTCTTTGGCAGTCAGTGGGAAAAATCTGAAGGATGTCTGTATTAAAAACTTCATCTTCCCAGGTTTTAGCCATGCCAATAATGCAGGCCAGCCACGGGATTCACAAGCTGCTTCTAATGATTGGAATCCAACCTCCTTTGTTTTTTTAAAATAAGGAGGCAGGGAGGGATCTGTCATTTACACACAGGTGTTGAGAGACACTGCTGTGACTGCTGCTGTTTTAGCTCAGTGCTCACAATACTCTCAGATGCCAGGGGTGCAGATCAGCCTCAGGGCTTTCCCTGCCTGCCCCCATCTCTGCAGACTGCTGAAATGAGTGGGCTACTAAGCTGGTTGAACCCATTCTGTGGTTGGTGTCTGGAGAGGGAGGTGAGGCCAGGCCGTTGATCCAGGGAAAGACCATAAAAGGAGAGCAGGTGATGCTCTAAGCAGGACACACCCTGAGCCAGGAAATCCTAATTCCAGTCTAGGGCTAATTTTAATTTATTGCCTGTTGGATGTAAAGATTGTGGTAGGTACTAGGGTAGGGTTTAATATCTGATGCTTATCAGCTAAAAGAAATACTCTAGAATTACAATTGGTAGGAAAAAATGATTTTATATTGAGCATTAGAAAGGTACTTGATAAAAGAAATAAGAATTTGCTATCTACTTGCCAGTCTAAGGAGGTGAGAGCAAAGAAAATTTGTGTTTTTCCTGTGGTATTTTTGGAACCTTTGTTGTAGTTGCTTTTTAAAATTTCAGTTTTAAATATAAGGCACCAGCTGGAAATGCATGCTGTCATTTTTTGGTTTCAGTTATAGGTAGCTGACACCATTTTTTACACTTTCTTACCTCAAGAGCCACCTCCTTCCTTTCCCTTGGTCAGACATATGCAGTTACAGTGCTGCCCCTGTTCCCAGCAAAGTCAGACTTGCTGTCAATAGCAATGGGACAGGCAGGTCCTTAGTTCCAGGAGCAGTTAATATTTAACTTTCCTATGGACTCTGACTTGGCTTTACTGTTCCAAACCACTGGGAGTGCCTGCTCAAGGAAGAAGTTTGGGACCAAAACACCACTGAAAGTCTCCATTGATCAGAGGATCAGACTCTGCTCTCACACAATCTCTTCGAGATGCTGGAGAGAGATCCAGAGCTAGCAGGCCTTCTGAGCGTAGAAATAACCCAAAATGGTGCATACTCTAACCTTCACTGTGGAACAAATGTTTTTAAACCTGTGATGTTTTATAAGGCTGCTGGTGTTAAACCTGCATCTGGCTTTGTCAGTGAGGACAGGCTGATGTAGACAAGCTGGAGTTTGATGTATCAGTATGTAAAAAGCCATTCAGGGGATGGACATGAGGATGAGCACTAGCACTGGTAAGATTCAGGCAATCCTCTTTCATTCCTACACCAGTTCCTCTTTCATTTCTACCACATTAGGATACAGAGACATAGGGTAGGAAGTTCCCTTGCATATCTGCTGCTAGGCCAAGGTGGAGAGGCTCGAAGCTTTTCGTGTTAACCACGCTCAGCAGTCACTAAGATGTGAACCATGAAGCACCACGGCAGTGACCAGGACATGTGCTGCCTCAGTCCCTGTCAGCACCAAGGCATTGTGAAGGGAAGCTCAAGATGATCGTGGATATATTTTAAGCCACCTTTGCAGGTTTGTTGGGTTGTTTTTTTGAGGGGGGTGGGGGTGAAGGCAAGGTGCAAATTGAGACCAAACTTTCCATTAGGATAAATCAACTGTGTTAAGATGGGTTTGAATGACAGCAGAAATGGGCAGATGCTGCCAAGAAGCCTTTGACACTTGTACCATATTGCAGATGTGCCAAGCATGTGGCAGAAGTATGCAAAAAGTTCATTATAATATAAGTAGTGTCATCTGCTGCCTGGTCGCCTTGCATTGCTGTGTTATTTAGCTGCCTCATTAGATGGGGAGTAGGCCTGATTACTGACTTGTTTGTCAAGTGACAAGTCAGGCTAATTAGTTGTGTGGGCAGAGGATTGGTTTCAGGCTCATCAGGAGGGCATCCTCATGCTTTCCTCAATCATATACATCCAGCAGCAGGGTTTGGCACAGGAGTTTGTTTGTGGGCTCTTCTCTGGAGCTTATGGACAGAAAATCTGGGCTAAATGGGGCACTGAGAGAATCTTTTTTTAGCCTGTCACACTGGGGCCATGAATTGCAGCAGCGCAACTGGCACTTTTGCAGGGCGTAAGGAACGTTTCCTTCTCACCCTGCAGGGTATGTGGCGAGAGTGGGCGTGCAGTGATGATCGAGTCACCGAGTGAAGTGGCAGGCCTGTGTGGCTGATTTACAAATACCAGTGTTCTTTATTTACACAGACATGTAAACAACAGAAGGTAAACAACACCGCCCAGCTCGGTCTAACAAACAGGCTGCTGCTGTTTCACTTCAGGACCTGAGGTGTTTTAGACATTTCACAGAAACTGTATTGACAGCAAACACAGGAAGGCTACGAGGTTACCTTGACTCTTTCTTCTTTGCACGGTAATCGCATGCATGGTGCGGCAGCGCTGGGGAATGGCACCACCTGAGGCCGCAAAACAAGGGTATGCAAAGAACCCACTCAGAGCTTGCCTTAAGTTCGGGTATGGCTGGAGTGAGCAGTACTTGTGAGCAGTACCACTGCAGTCTGTCCTCTGACAGCACTTTGCACCCAGAGATCTGAGAGCACTCTGCGAACAGACTGATCAGTCTTCGTTGCATCCTTTGCAAATTATCCCTTGTTTATATACAAGGAAAAAAATGGAGGGCCTTCAAAGAGCGACTTTCCCAGAGCTCAGGTTTTACTGGTCTCGTTTCCCAACCTTGTGCTTTAACTATAGCACCATTCTTTCATCACAGAAGTATATAGCTTCTTGGCATTTTAGGACAAGCTTTTGAATTCAAAGAAATGCCCCAAGCACTGGAGGTAGAAGGGCAGTGGACGGTCCCAGTCATGACCAGGAGCTGTTCTGCTCCAAAGCTGCCTCTGCTGAAAGAGGAGCCAGCTGCTGTGCGATACATTGCACCCAATCCCAAGCTTTTTCAAGTTTGTCCGAAAACAGAACTAAGGGAAACATTAGCTGCAAAAGAAAAACTATTAGAAAACAACAGTGCTGATCTGCTGTCTTGCAAAATTAACTGCAACAGTAACCCATACACACACTGTGTTTTACTTAGTTGAAATACTTCTAACAGAAATGTTACACTAAATTTGTAAGACAGAAAAATGCCTAGTAGAGAAATGAAGAGTTCAGGAAGTATGCTGCTTTGTGCCAAGGAACAAATTTCCTTATAGTTTAGCAGCAAAAGAATCAGCTAGGGCTTGAACAGCCTTGAATTCTCAGCTGTAAATTCACATTTTGGTTACACACACACTTCCTAAGTAAAATAAAATTGAAGGAACTCCCCCAGGTTATCTGGTGTTGGATGTGTCGTTTGGTTTCGTTTGGTTTTTTGGTTTGGTTTTTTTTTTCTGTTATAGAGTGATAACCATGGCTTGAACCCAAAACTAGTTTCAGCCTTTCTACCTTTTTTCTAACATGAATTGGAAGTTAGATGGGCTCAGCTTGTATGCTAGATCAAATTCAAGCATGTGAGAATTGCTGCTAAAAAAGCAGCTGGGAAGTTGTGTTTGAGCACAGTATTTAAATACTCAGCTGCCTTGTCTCATGCACATTATGCAGCAAGTAGTTTAACTTCTATTCTCCCAGTAAGAACTACAGCCCTATCTTCAGTTATCACAGCAAAGGAGATGAATCAACACAACCGTAAGATACACCATTTACAGCTGCCAGTACAGCAGCAGGTAAGATAAAGACAGAAAAAGAGGACTGTTTTTCTTAAATAGGCATTTCTGCAATCCTTTCAAACCCCCAGGTGAAAAGGAAACTTAAGAAATTCTCCTTAAATAAAAGCTATGTACAAATTGCACACATTGCAAATGGAGCACTGAGATCAGTTACAGAAAATAAGATGTACAGTCTTCACTGATAACATCTCTCTTGCTATAAACAGTGATAAACAGCATATGCTTTCTTCAGATGTCAGAACCCAGCAAGACAGCAATATTATGTACACAGGGCTTGTTTGCCTTCTGCCTCCCACAGCAGAGTCCCTCCAAACTCTGTTTTCACTTCAGAAAGCTGTGCAGTGACGCTCCTGCGCACCGCGCCGCTCCTGCTCGGCAAATCACAAGAGAGCTGTCATTGCTGTCTGGCTTATGGGCTTTAGGCAGTCCCTGGGCGTGGAGTAACCCTCGCCCCCGAGAGCAGTTTGCTGGGGTTTCTGGTAGTCTGTGCTGTAGCTCACGGAGGTCAGAACACCATTAACTTTCGGTTTGTCGTAGTTTATGACACTCTGGGGTGTCTGATAGTCTCCGTTCCTGGTGTCGGTCTTACATGAAGTGGAGAAGCTGCCGGCAGTAAGGGAATGTATCTGAGATGAGGCGACAGGAACGTTGTAGCCGTTCTCAGAGGGGAAATTATTTTCTCTTGCTGTGTGCCGCTCTATGATGGGGGTGGCATACTCGGGCTCTTGGCTGGTCAGGGGCAGAGCATATTCGTGCCTGTTAGCTCTGTGAGGGCAGTGATAATGATTTTCAAACTCAGAACTCCCCCTTCTTCCCTCCTCTTTGGTGTCCATGGGGCGAAAAGTAGATCCTTTACGTGTTACCGTCCCAGTCCCGATCATGAGAGGCTGCTGATAATCTAAAAAGAAGTATGAAATGTTCAGTAAGGCATAGTTTGGTTATGTATATAATACTTATGCATAGGTAGGTATTTTATGCTGAAAAACTACTCTGTTATTGTGTCTAATGTGTGGTTATTGGGGATGTGAGGAAACCTTTCCCCAACACCAATCCTGTAGCCTCCTTCAGCGAGTAAGAGTTGCAGAACATGGCAGAAGCTCTTCCATGGAGAAGCTCCAATCTGCCACCTCTTTTCCTACTCCCTCCCTCCCTTTCCCCACCTACCCTCCCAAATAAATCAACATTTCTGGAGTATAGTTTAAAGTGCTAAAAAAAGAGTGAGGTCAACAAAATATTAGCAACAAACTGGACAAAGGACATTGCATGAAGATCCACGAGCAAGAAGTTCTCCAAAATGAGTGTTCCACTTTTGGAATAATTAAAATGCCCAGAGGATTCTTAACGAGCCGGCTTTATTTAAAAGGCATCTCACAGTAGCTGACTGACAAGAAGGATGAAGTTAGGCAAAACGGCAGCCAAGAGAGTCAATGGAAGTGTGAAATGTGCTAAGCCAGCTCAGCACGGCTGTGGGCATGCCAGGGGGGATGAGCTTGGGGGGAGAAGTGGGAACAGTGCTGCTGCAGAAATTGGGCAGTCACCCGGTCAAGGGGGATGGCAGGGATAGACCTGGCCTAAGGCAAATGGCCTGAGCAGGAGCAAGGAGTGAGATGGAGGAAATAGGGCCTCAAGAAGTGCATGTTTGCATCTCTAGTTAAGGTAGATGCCAGGCTGCCATGTGAGGAGATCTGAACTAGAAGGTTTTCTGAAAAAAACAGTAATACTATTATGAGAAAAGTGAACGTTCTAACTTTCTCGCTTTGGCGCTGGTGACAATCTCTTACAGATACATACGGTGGCCTGAACAGCTCTAGTAAATGACACTGCTAAAGTATCGTGTTTTCATGCAGGCGTGAAGAAGTTAGCTCGGTTTCTGTTCTGGCATCGCGGTTCATCTGACATGAGCGTCGAATTCGATCCCATATGTCCTGTGAATCTTTTTGGCAGTTTCTGGCTGTGTCCCAAACTTCAGCATGTAGGGTGAAGGTGTTATGATATTTCACTAAGTAAGTGGTGCAGCTCTCCCCAGCATCGCTGCCGCCATCCCCAGAAATCTCTCTCACTCAGGATGAAGCATCTCAACTTCCTCCTGTCTGCCTTTGGGAACCGGCAGGCAGCTGGGGGTCTGAAGTGAGGGAATTTCATGTAGCATGATAACCTATATGCAAATTGTGTGCTTTCTGCAATTAAATTATTAAACGGCACATTTCTAGGTTGCATTCGCATTTTTGTTTCATGCTTTTTATTTTTAAGGAGACTGCAGGTGAAATGCTAAGGCTGGGAATGTGCCTCAGCCAGGCTGAGAGTTAAGACTTCCCACAAACACAGCAGGAGGGGATGGTGGAGAGAGTAAAGGCTTCCTAGATGTGGCCAGGGAACCAAATAACCATCACTTGTGAGCAATCTTTATTCATTCTCTTTCCTGAAAACTGCTTTATAGGTCTCTGCATATTTATATTGAAAGTTTCTATAAAGGATTGAAACTGCCTTTGAAAGATATTGAGAGCAGCACCATATGGAATTACAGTAACCATCCATTTGTTTTTTAAATGTATTTCTCTGCCAAGCACAATGAAGAAATTCTAAGGGATTTCTAGTTCTGGAGGCTGGAAGCAGCAAACTAATCTTTCTTCAAGAGTGCTGATCACTGATCCCATGAAATAGCTGGTCTCACTAGCCATACCAGACAGACTAGACTAGGTGGGGATAAGATGTGCTAAGAGGGTGCATTAAAAAATCATCCCTTTGGGATGCAAATAGTACTGATGCAGGGATTTTCTCTATCCAAACAGTGACCTGGAGCCAAGGTAGCACAGGAGAGGAGCACTGTGGCTGGCTTTTTTCTTCTCTCTCATCTACCTGCTTCCACTTCAGGAGGCCTCATCTCCCAGATAGTTCAGGCACCAGGAAAGCTGCGCAGGGATCTCAGCACAACTTCCAGCTGTCCATGAAATCCCACCATAAACCGACTAAGTAATTTTTCTCTTTGATCAGCAGCAAGGAGCACCATATTTTGTTCCACTCCCAGAGACATTTGTGTTTAAATAGAAACACAAAAATTAGTCAACAAAAGGAACCAATCCTATCCTAGGCACATTCTTGCACTCCATCCACGCCTGAGTGCCTTCCATCATTACCTTCAGCTGTAACTATTTCAGAGTCAGGAAATTTTTCCAACAACTCCAAGAAAAAAATTCCACAATAGTGGGGCTTTCCCTGCCTAATATATTTAGCTGCTTCACTATACATCTGGGATGAACATGAATAAATCTATTTCTGGGCCCAGCTTGCATAAGAGCTGAAGCCTGTAACATCGCTGGGCCATCCCTCTCCCTGTTACCAGCTCTGCACACAGAGCAAAAGGAATGCATCTGAAGGGGAGCCACTGTTACCTGCCATGTCACTGGTGACCAGATCCAGCTTTTGTGGTGTCTCCTTCTCATTGTTATAGCTGATGGTAAATTCAGTTGACTGATGTCTGGTAAAGGGCTGCTTGATTTGTTTCCAACAACCTATGAAAAAGAAATAAAAATAGAAGGCTTATCAGCAAGTTAAATGCTTAAAAGGCTTACCAGAAAGTTTAATTTTTGGTATACTCATTGCTGTCAATAGATTGAAATAGTTCAAAATATGACTAAAATGGGCTGTTTGTTTAAAAAAAGCCCCCTAAATATGGAGGGTGAAGGAAGAAGTGAATCATCAACTGGGATTTCCAAGTTTATATAAGATATTTTGGCAAGAAGGGCTCAAACTCTGCAGGTGCTTACAGTGATGCCTTAACAAAGTATATTGATAAAATACCAGCTTTAAGTCAGTTATGTTTTGGCATTGAATATCTGGCAAAAATAATGCTTAAAATTTCTCTTTTTTTCAGTAGATTAGTGTGGCTTCCATTTTGTTGGTATCGGAGCACCTGCACTCATCAATTAACTTGTTCTCACAACATCCTTGTAAGACAGAAAAGAAAAAAATCCACAGTGTCAGGGACTTGCTGGAGCCTGTGCCAGGAGGTCTGTGGAGAGGTGAGTTTGGCTCACAGCTTTCTAAGCCACAAGCCTGGTTCACAAGGGCTTAGGAGCTTGATTTATGAAGCAGACATGCAACAAATGAACTGACTGGGTAAGAGGCTATCTCCAATTTCTTGGGATTTGTCCTCATTAGCAAGTGAGACAGGATTATGATGTGACCTTGAAAAATCATATTAGCAAATATGATGTTAAGTACAAATTAATTTTCTAATGAGGGCAAGCTGCAGTGGGTAACAGCATTCCTTTCACTGACGTCAGCACCTGCTGAAGGATGAAATTTCGGAGCTGAGCTATTGCAACAGACTTTTCAAGAGACATATGAAATGCTTAGTGGTTTGGGGTTTTCATGGAAAGCTGAGTTTCAGAAGGATATTCCTCTACAGAATTGATTGGCCAGGAAAAACACCCCAACTGCCAAGCTGATGGGAACCCCATCTAGAAAATGTTATTGAGCAAGACAAAGAAAATACTGCATCAGGGTTTTGCAGTCATGTCCTAAAGCAGTATGCTCAAGCCAATCCTTCATTCAATACAGTTCAGTGTTGTTAGGCTTTATAAGTACAGTTTCAGCCAGGGAGGGCAGTGAGAAGAAAATATTAAAGCCATAAAAAGTTATTATCCCTTGCTCTCTTGGAGAAAGGCAATCCCCTCTGCTGTGGGGAAAAGAAAAGAAAAGCAGCAATTTTCTGCAAAATAGGTATTTTGGAGGTGGGAAGGAAAAGGAGGGCACCTGGGAGCACTCTTACATGCTAATTTATGCACTCTGTATAATAGATCTTTTGTTAATTGCCTTTCTGTCATAGAAACCAAATTATATTGTTTCTCAGGGCACTGTGCTAGGATGACACAAGTGGGACTATCGTTTGCCGTTTCCCTTGTATGAAGACATGAATTTGAATGAGGAAATGTGGATGCTGTTTCACAAGCATTAAAAGCTTAGCTGCATAAACCCCTTCCTGCTAGCCCAGTGGACAGGACAGGACAGGACAAAGTGCATGATTCTCCACTCACCTGATTTCTGAGTACTGGATAATCCATATGAAAGTCCTTTGGCTTCTCGCCTGTGAGGAGAGAAAAGGATTTATAAACATCAATACTCACAGCATTTCAGCTTCATGCCTTAGCTCCAGCAGAGCCTTTTTATTTAGTGGCTGAGGACAAGGCTTCACTTCGAGTTCCTGGAGGTTGCTGTTTACTAGAACATCAGGCATGCAAACCAGCACTTTGACATTTTCTTTTTCTCCGTCTATGTGCAAGTTGTGAGTGTTGATGTTCAGATTTCTGGGGTGGCACTCATCAATTTGATGTGTCTCTGTTTATATGTGTTACTCCAGGCTATGTTTTGGTGTGCTCTGCTGAATTCTTTGGCTATTTTATAGATTTACTGGGAAACCAGGACAGACCTGAGAATTACTGGTGATGAAGCAGCATCACCAGAGCATTGCTTATACTTCCAAATCCCCATCTGCTGACAGAAGCATTTCCTGGCTCAACATGCAAGTGCAGGTTCATAGGAATGGGCATCTAGCAGGAAGCACAGTTAGCAGTGCTCCTTCCAGTACTTGGACTTGTGAGATGAAACAGCTTAGTTTTAGCTGCTTACACCAGTGTATGTGTGCAACTCCAAGGAGCCCAGCTCTGCTTTCAGCCTGCTAGGTTAAGTGCTCTAACTTAAGGGACTGGGATACAGAAACACAACAGGAGGAAAGTAAAAGAAAATGGTCCAGATAGATAGCTCAAATCTTCCCTTCACTGAATTTCTTATTTGGCTTTGGTGTGGAAAGTATCCTGTCTTCAGCTGCTTTACACCTCAGTGTTTGTGGGTATATGTAGGGTGAAGAGAACAGCTGGTTACATTGGACTGGGTGCACAGTCCTTACCTGCTTTACCTTCATTTTTTTCTGACTAGGAGAGGCATACAGTAAGAAATACAACTTACAGAGACACAACATGAGTTCTACTTAAAAGAAAGGCTGAGAAACAGGATCAATTCCCAGCTCCCTGGTAAAGAGGATCTGGAAGGTGGGCATGGAGTTGGACATGCTAGCTAGGTACCCACAAATGCCTCCTTTAACAAAAACCAGTATCTTACTTGCGTAGGGCTGCGCAGATACAAATTCCAGAGAACAAGAATAGACACAGCACGATGAGGATGGGGACAATTATAGCTGTAAGCTTTAAACCTGCATGAGAAAAAGAAAGGGATAAAAGTTTAAAAGGCAAATTACTCTGAAGCTGGTAATTTTTACTACAGCAAAAGGTAAATAAAGTTGCAGGAATGCTTCTTGAAGAGAACATGGAAATGTACAACTATAAAACTAAAAGGCCACTCCTCAGCCACGTACCTATGTGGAACAGTGTTGAAACAAAAGAGTTGAATATACTTTCTCAAGGGTGACACTTGACTTGGCATCTATATGCATCCTTACAAAGGGCAATTCTTTTTTATTACACACTAGATGACTTAAAAAGCCACTCATACACACTCGGTTTTCAGTTGCTTATAAATCTGCCAAAGGAGACTGCAACTTTATATGCCAAGTATCTGGCTCATGCTGAACTGGCTGAAACATTTCAGTCAAAATGGTTCAAAGATTTCCATGAGGGAATCTAGGGAAAAACCTGTTTAGCCACTGTAAATTCTAACACAACATACTTTAGAGCAGGGATTTGAAAATTAGCAGTGGGGTGGTTCTTGTGTCAGGAGTGTGCTGTTCCCTGTTTCTACAGACACTTGCCAGCTGTGAGAATAAGGCAGTAGAAGCGTCCACAGAGTATTTGCAATTTAGCAGATGAAATCTCAGTAGATTTCATTTTCAGTGAACATGGATATGGTTTACTCATACTGCTGCACTGATGAACTGAGCTTGCTGGCTCTTGGCAAGCAGATTCAGAAATTTTTTTTTCTTCCAGTGATTGCTTCTTATAATCAGTTTTTTCACAGAGGCATTTCTACAACTATCAGCTACCTAATGGGTAGTAGCATTTGGTACAGTGGATCTGACAATTCCTGCCTGGCTATGAGCCCACCAAACAGTTAGTATAAGCACCAAATTTTGTTTGTTTCCTTTTTAAGGTCTAAGAAGTTAGCTCCACAACATTAAAGGATGAAGACTGCAAATTCAGGGAGAATTACGCAAATTAAGGTTGTCTGAGCCCCCATGAACACAGGCATTATGGAAGAATGTTTAATTACACAATCAGGCACAACTGTATGCTGCTTTCAGCTGGGAGCTCACTCTGGAAGGCATCATGGTTGTGTGGAGAGAAGATAACACTTTTGTGAGACGACTACCTTGCATATTAAAAAATTACAAAATACAGGAAAAGAGTGAGAAAGAACTCTTTCAAAAATTGCTGCTGAGTGCTCACTGTATTCCCTTGAGCCACCCACCAAGCATGGCAGATCAACCAATATGACAGGGAAACCAAAGCCCAGTGTTTAACACATCAAGGAAAATTAAGGCTTTCAATCTCTTTCTGTGCCTTAAGGAAAAGAACCCATTGCTCCTCCCTCTTCTCTCTGTCATTAATAAAGTATGAAATAAAGTATGAAGGGAAAATAAAAGTTATGATTTGTGAGAAAGTTTAAAGTTTGCTCAGACTCGGCTGAAGACATGATGCATCCTAGAGAAAATGCGGCACTAGGTAGTGTTACCCAAGTTAGTTTCTTCGGATGGGATGGGCTCTGTAACAGTCCTGTCTTCTTTTCCAAGGGAGGTTTCTGTGCTCTGACTTGGTTTCTGCCACATTGAATGTGTAAATGAACTGTTAGCTGCAAGAGAGAAGGGGGCATCAGTGGCACTGGGGCAGCACAGTGGGCTTTAGAGGCACCATGCACTGCTTACCCCATACCTGGCATTATTCGACATCCCATCAGCTCCAGCTTCAGTGCTATTCTTTGGTTCCAGGTTTGAGGGATAATCCGCACATAACGGGCCACTATTGGAGGGATGAAGTTATTGCGCACTATGTCACCAGAGTTGGAGTTGCCTTGGAATACCTGCAATGAAATGTGCACACATTGTTTGCTCTGTTTTAAAAGTCTCTTTCTTCAAAGTGCTCCTGACATCCAACTTCAAAGATTTTCATTATCCTAAAACTAATACCTTGATAACCTGGGATTCAGCCACAAGATTTTAGGAATTGAGAGTTCCGGAAAGAAATAATCTTTTTAGTTGTGCCAGATGATCACATTTTTCTGTTAGCTTGGAGGAGAAAGATTATCACCGTTTCAATATTGTATAATTTATAGTTAATATATGCTGGTATAATGCAATCATTTTTTATTTAAGAGTGCTGCAGCACACTTTCTTGGAAATATGGTATAGAAAGATAAATGAAAAAAAACTGAGGTGAACTATTTCTAGGCATTTTAGTAAAATGGTCAGTTTTCTATATCAAGCTTGAAGAGTGACTATTAGCTACGCAGTTGTTACTGCACTGTATACTACTGTATACTGCTGTATACTACTTATACAGTGTTTCCCAGAATCAGCTCAGTCCCTTGTGCAGAACAGTAGTCCTTGCAATATTAGTTCTTGGACATGCTTCATCACGACCTAGGAAACCTTAAAAGCCTGATGAGATAGAGAAGTGAGCTCAGCATATCTTAAATAAAATGCCAGGCCACATGGGGTTCTGATGGGACAGGTTCTGTCATGTACCATAGCTGAAACTAAGACCGTATATACTACTTTCAAAGGATATTTGTATATAACAAGTCACTGTGGGAAACTGCAAGCCTGCACATTTTAAATAACTAGCCTTTGCAGTTCAGCCACTACTAGGCTGATTTGTCACTCTTTGGGCCAGCATCCCCTCAGTTTAACATTTAAAAAAATATTAACCCCATTAATGTTGGGCAGTGAAATTCCTTGCCATGCAAGCCAAGAAAATCAGAGCTAGCAGGAAATCTCTCTTCAGCTCTAACAAGTTTTCTTCAAAAACTGCCATCAGCCCTGAGGACCAGGTAGAGCCTTCTCCTGAGGCAAGCTGGGCTCCCTCAGGAATGATGAGTGAAGGTCTTACTGAACACTGTGGGGCCAGGGAGGAAGGCTTTTGGGATTTCTTTTGTTTGAAAGGAAACATGAGATTTTTGAGGGGAAAAGGTTCTCAGACAAACTCCTCCAGCAGCCCTGCCCTTCACCCGAGGGGTTGTTTCATTTGGCAGGGGGAGGTGGATTGACCATCCCCATGCACTTGGAGCTGACCCTCAGCTTTGCTGGTGCCATACCAACAGCAGCCCTGGCATGGGCAAACACTGAGCTGAGCTAAGGACTTGCCCCAACAGCTGCTGTTGAGCTCCACAATTACACCACTTTTTTAAAAGAAGGGTGCAGACATACACATGCCTCCCTGTGTGTGTCCCACAGCTTCACCAGTCCCTGGATAACTTCACTGTTTCGACAAGCTCGCTATCTACTCTGTAGCCATAAATTACACCTAGCCCAAGTCTAGACAAGTTTGAAACTCCAATCTTTCTTGACAGTGAAAGCCTGCCCTTCAATTTCAAGACAGCATACATGTTATTGGTTTGTGTTTTTCTACCCTTCCCACTTTCCCTTACCTTTTCTTCATTGCTCAGAATCCCTTTGTAAGTTCTCCATTTTGAGTTGTTATTTTTATAATTCATTGTAAATGTCTTCACATAAAAGTTGAAATTCATGGATCCAGAACCAGTAGTCTTAATCCCTTTCAAAAAATGCAAGAAACATTTTCATTTGCTATGTGACTGTTTTAAGGGAACATTTTCAAATGCAAACACAGAAGCCAAAACAATTCTGAAATCTTGGTCTTCAAGGTGTTAGTTTATTTTTCAAACTGTGTTGAAATTAAGTTTAAAAGTTGGGTGAAGAATGGAAATCCATTTTAAATTGTGAATTTAGAGCAATGGATATTTTTAGCAGAGCACAAAAGGCCTAGGGAGCTGGGCCTGTTCAGCCTTGAGGAGAGATGGCTGAGAGGGGACCTCATCAATGTCTGCCAGTATCTGAAGAGGAGTGCCAAGAGGATGGAGCCAGGCTCTGCTTGGTGGTGCCAAGCAATGGGACAAGAGGCAATGGGCAGAAACTGATGCACAGGAAGTTCCACCTGAACATGAGGAAGAACTTCTTTACTGTACAGGTGACCGAGCACAGGACCAGGTTGCCCAGAGAGGCTGTGGAGTCTCCCTCACTGGAGATATTCAAGAACTGTCCTAACACAATCCTGTGCTGTGTGCTGTAGCATGACCCTGCTTGAGCAGGGAGGTTGGACCAGATGACCCCCTGTGGTGCCTTTCAACTTTACTCATTCTGTGATTCTGTGATAATTGCTTTTTGGTATTATGGTCTGTATCGGCCATCTTTACATCTTTAGCAGCAACTGTAGTTTACAACTAAACCAGGAGGTGAAAACAGGAATTTCTTTCACCTAGGCCTTGTTTCAAAGGCTGTGACTTTCATGTTTCTTATTGATTCCAGATCATCCATCTAGACTCTACTGATCCCTCTGCAAGTATTTTGTTCTAGCAGCATGTTTACAGATCAGATATGCATGACAGTTGAGTTCAATCCTATATCCCCATGGGAAGACAAGTCTTGTAAGTAACGATGATGTTTTAAATAGGAAAATAATATTCATCAGCACAGAACATTTCATTATGTTTAACAAAAGAAATGTTGCATTAGTGCACTATCAGCTTTCCAGCTGCATTCAGTTTCTTCTCCAGCTGAAACACCCGTTTCTAATAACCAGAGAGCAACATACCTGTTATTCTCTTCTTCTCCCCCAGGTCTATCTCCAGCCATTCACGGCTGCTGCTGTGGTTAGAGGCCCAAGACCATCCCGGGACTTGAAGCCAAACCTTGTCGGGGGACCATAGGAGTAGTTGCCCAAACTCATTGGTCTCCTCCCAGTAGGAAGATGCAGTAACCTGGCTCTTGGAGAGGAATCCCTCTTCCAGACTGAGAGATTTGTTGCAGCCTAGGAGTCCCCACACAGACAGGCAGAAGGAGTTATTTTGCATTTTCACAGGATATTTTTATATTAGGCTAGCAACATTTGAAGACCACCCACAACAGCAAAGTCAGACATTGCTGAATCTAGTGCTAGCCTGATGCTCTCCATTAGCTGTGGTGTTTACCAGTCAATTTGTAGTGTATGATCCAGTACCAGAGTGCTGCAGTCCCAATGCTTTACCAGTCTAACTCCTACGTACATGACACCTTCTGACTACATCTGCTATTTTTGCCATTTAGTTTTTTAATCTCTGCACTTTTGTCTCATTCCTGTGAAGACATTTTTTATTTTTAAATTTTTCCTTCTGAAACATAATATTTATGTTTTGAGATTGGCACTAACTAATTCTGCTGTGCAAAACATTTCACAGATGAAGGCACTGTACTGAAAGGAATACTTTACTGTAAACATTTCATGATTCCCACCTGCAATTAGGGCTAGGAAAGTTACTCGTTAGAGAAGCTCCTTCATACTGCTGCCAAGATGTGATATCATGAAGATAATATCTGCAGGTAAGTATTACAAACTCCACCAAAGAACCCACAAAATTTCTGCACATCAAGGTTCTTCAGAGAAAACAGGCCAGTGGAATATGGTTCAATGAAGTTAAAAATAATTCCTTGGCAGGTTCAAAGGCCTATACATGCTCTACAGTTTCCAGTGGAATAGTAAATGACTTTATCTCAAATGAGTGGAATATAATTCAAATGAACGAATGCGAACTTTCCCCCCCTCTTTGCTGTGTTTTATGCAAATGAACGTCTTGACAGATTAAAAGAGGGTTTTGCATCTTGGAAAGCCATAAACAAAAACTCCTTCTGTATCAGTGCAATATAAATATATTTTCATTTCTCCTATGTTTTCTTTCTCCACTTTTATGATGAAGATGGAAATTATAAATGTCTGAGGAGAAACTGTTTTCATCTTCTGTGGCCTAAAGTACATAAAAATGGGTTTATCTGATTGTCATTTTTCATATGCTGGCACCAGAAATGTAACAGCAGAATACTATTTCTGTTTCCCGTCTATGTGCGTATGACCACACATATTCTGTGGTTTTTTTCTAGCTCACTTCACATCCCTTCAATTTTTTTATTTACTTGACAATTTTAAAAAACTGCTGTCCTAAAATATCCTTCCTAGACACAGCCTGACATTCTCCTGATTATTTTTTAAAACTTTTACAGAAAATATTTAAATAGCTAAAAACAAAGCAATTATTCTTACCATTCGAAGTAAATGTAAACCGCTTATCTGACAGAGAACCACTGTAAGAAAAGAAAAAGGTAACTCAGCCTTTCATGAGGTGGTCACAGGAGTGCTGAAGTTAAGCTTCAGAATCACTGTTTTTCCAGTAAAACATCTCTGGCCAGACAGCCACTTTCTCCGCTGGCCGGTTATAGACCCCCATAAGAGCACTCAAGCTCATCTCTTACTGTGACTGTATTTGAGTAATTTTTTTAATGGTTTTGAGCATTTTTTAAAGCTTTAAAGTGACTCCTTGTTGCACCACCCTGCTACTCCTGCTGCTTGTGAGAGTTACACTTGATGGAGACTAAACCACACCAGCTCTGGCCATTCCTACTTGGGCTACAGGTGTGTCATAGGATGAAAACTGGATGAAAACTACTCCTTATTTTAATCTGGGTGGGAACCAGTTCTGTTATAACCACGGTCAGCATCTCCCATCAAGAATGGTTCTTTGTGCTCCATTAACCACATCTATGGCTTCCTTTTTCTTCCTCCTTCTGACACAGACTGTTTTGCTCCAGGGGAAAAGCCATTTCTTGGGCCACTCCACACAGCCCTGCACAATGCAGGACAAGATAAAATCACCACTCTAAGGGAAAGCTGAGTTTTCCTTGGCCTTTCAGGGAGCCACTTTCTAATTCCCAAGGAGATGCCCCTGAGGTTTCATTCCAGAAGCAATGACTCCAACTGGCTGCCTAACAAAAAGAAAGGCCAGGGTTTTAACATGAAATTAGTTTGGATTTCTTGAAAATCTGCCCCCTCTGCTGTCACTTCGATTAGCTGCACGCATCACTGGCCCCTTTTGAAAAGCCTTGGCCAGCATGACTAAGCAGTAAAACAACTTCTGCACTAAGCATGGAGACAGTTCCCTTTCAGGCTGCCCTTTCTTTGTTGTTGGCCAGGAAAATTTCCCCTGAGGTACTGTCTGTGGCCTTACCATGGTGTGTAGGTCTATATGTTTTGAGAGCACTGCAAACAGGGAAGAGGAGAGTAGTCCCATGTCAAGGTCAATAAAAACACTGCCTTTTTTTGTCACTGAAAACTAATGACTACAGGCAAACGAAGCCCTTCAGAGCTCTGGGTGGGAGCTGATTTATTTGGGCATGTAGGTGGCTGAGTAGCTAGAAGGGGAAACACAAACCCTCCCTCCCACATCTTCCCCACAGGCAATCCTCAGGGGCGACCAGATGCACTCTGCTCACTTCAAACCACTTTGACATCACAGCCAAAACAGTTTTTGATTTCTTAGTGAATGCAAAGCAATCCATTTCAAGAGGAAAGTAGAATATAAATAACTATGTAATCAGTAAAGCCTATCCAAAACAGCAATCACAGTGCTCCTTGAAGACTGCTAAGGAAAAAAAGTCACCCAGAGCCCTTTCAAATAGAGGGCTGCAAATTTAGCAAATAGAGGAGGTTGGCATTCCTAAGGTCTACGAAGCTATGAAATCAAGCTGATAAATTTCTGCTGTAATTCACTAAGGAGAACAAGCTAATTCAGTAAGTGGTAATTCATCAGTTTCCTAATGTGACTGCTGGAATTTTTCACACAGGTTCCACTTTGTCCTTTAAGGGAGGGTATTGCTCCATGCTCTGCATTTGCCTGACAACCTTCAGAATCCTGCCTTTTATTTTTTTGCCAGAGCTGGTCTCAAGCAAGCTTTTCCTAAGCAGTGCAGGTTAACCCTGAATCTCATCTTTCACTATTGACAAGCATTTTGTCAATATGCAATCTTGCATTTTCAAAGGCAAATGATTCCACATGTGCAGATGTATAAGTCACAGGCCGGGCCATGTTACAACATCCTGTGTATTTGCACTGGGGTATCAGAACTGCTCAATAAATCCAGCCACTCAGGCTTCATTACAGCATCTGGGGGTGCAGGTCCGCACATGGATCATGGGAAGTGAAAACCTCAAAGATGCTGGAGTGTAAGAAGCACATTGAAAAATGGAGTGGGGAGGCCAAGGTCAGCTCTTGCAGGGTGGTGGGTGAGCGAGACATAACTCCACGTTAACAACACAGATACTTAACAGCTCGATGCACTCCAGCAGCAGCTTTTGATGAGGTCAATTTCAGCTCAAGTCACTAAATAATTTTAATCTTTAATACTGAAATCCACTACAAATGAGATTTTAAAAGCTTGTGCAAGCTCTTATTTAAGGGCATCTAAAAAGCTCTTAAGGCATTGGTGCTCAAGCACCAATTTTTTCTTGTGGGCACTGGCTCATCTGCAGGATTTTCTTTCAGCATGTAGGTACTGCAGAACAGGGAAGCCATGCAGCTTTGTAGATAGCTCCTATAAAAGCTTTTTTAAAGCACTAAATGCATTGGTTCTTTTTCTTAGTAAACAAGCCTACTGTTTCTAGGAACACTTTTTCATGTTTTGAAATAAAAGCATTTCCCTACATGCTCCAATTTCCCTCTCCTGGGCTCACACCAACAGTTCGTCTGTTCTAGAGACTGTCGCAGCTGCCAGGTGTGGCAGAAGCATCCTGGGAAGTGCTGTGCTGACACTCCCATTTTTCTTAAAGTACATGCCATCTAGTTTGTAGGCATACAGCCCAGTGTGAGCCTGTGGCTTCCTGCACAACCTGTAGAAAGCAAGGTTGTCTCCTCAGGGCAATTCCGTCCCTCGGAGATGTGCATCATGCTCAAGGAGTGCCTCTGTCTGCCCCTCTAGGCAGGAGAGCTACAGGGACTCTGCTCCTCCTTAGGGTGCTCTCTCAGGGCACCTCACATTAAATGGACTAAATCCCCCAGCACGTGTACACTTGCAGTCTTACACACTTCATTCTTTGCCCACTAGCTCTCGTACCATGAAAAAAAATACGAACGGGAATCACAACTCCCTTTCATTATGAAATTTTATGTGCCACTGTCCGAGTTACTCCACTGGGATTCTTGAGGGTCACAAGCGTACGAATGTATGTGAACAGCTCTGTAACACCTTTAGATAAGGCACAAAATATTTAATTTAGGGTCTCACTAAGCTGGCACGTGTGATGGAAAGAATTTGTATTATTTGTTTTATGGAGGGGCTTGGTGCCTGAGCAGAGTTCTCAGTCTTGATTTGCTTTGAGACAAGTTTATATTAATTTTCTTTGGCAATTAACTTTCAAGAAAAATAGAAAATATTTAGGCTGTTCCGTCCTTTGACTATGATCTACACACTACCCAGCTTTGTACACTCCAGTGCCATTGTACATAAAGCATTTCAGTCTGTGCTGAAGTTTAAGCACAGCAACAGAACACATGAATGCCTTTTTTTTTTCATGAATGAAACCATGATTGTAAAATTGTCAGGAAGGTGTGAGAAATCATGGAGAAAACAGGAAAATAGTATAAAAAATACATATTGCCTTAGCTCTCATAGGCTATGGGATGGAAATTTCCCTTCTTACAAAAGAAAAAAAAAGGCCTCATGTAAAATCCAGATAACATTTGAAAATTAAAAACTATAAACCAACTGGAATGACAGAAGCAGTTGCTGGAAGGGCTTACTGTGCTGGATAGAGATTAGAGGATTTATTTCTACTTCAACAACAGTACAATTAAAAGTCAGAAGATAAGCAATAAATATAATACCCTTGTTATAAATATTCTAAAAGAGAAAAACTCTGAACATGTCAAAAACACAATGTTTAAGAAGTTGTTCATTAAATCCCCTATGGCTCAATGGCATTTTTTACTTACTCATTTTTCCTAGCTTTTTTTAAACTTCAACATGAATTTACCATGATTTATTAGCACATCGATTAAAGCTGTTTGCTCCAGAGCATCGTACTCTCATTATCTGCTAACAAAGTAATTTGCAAGTATGTTTTGGAAGGAATAGAAGGAAAAAGAAAATACCACCCTACATGGTATAGAGCCACTGAAAACTTGGAACCTCTTCCTATCTCCAACGCCAACACTATTTTAATAAAGCCCTAGACCCACACCTAACATCTTTTGCTCCCCAAAATGGTGTCCCCACCTGCTTGTGCTGATGTGGGCAGTGCCCTGTGTGCCGGGGTGTGCCCCGGTGCCAGCCCCACCCGTAGTACTCACTCTAGTGAGGGGACACCGTTGGCGACGACGCCCTCGTAGCGGCTGATGCCCTTGTGCTGGGTGACGCTGATCTGGCCGCCCAGCTCGTCCGCCACCACACCAGCATGGATCGCAGATTTGCACAGCAGCGAGGTCTGAAAGGCAGGAGCCAAGGCTCAGGAAATCAATCTGACAAACTGCTAATGCTTTCCCTTCCAAGCCACCAATATACAGGTGTTAGAGCTCATAAAATCCAGCAAAAGCTCAAGAGGAATAAGAGTCAGGGAAGGGAGAAAGAGCAGTAATCTTTGACATATACATGTTTCCCAAAGTAATTTTTCTTTTCAAATGAAAAAACAAATAACCTGCTTCTGAGAAGATGCTTTAAGATTGTCACTCCTCAGGAAAAAAGTCAAAGGCAAGGCAACACCTCTTTGGGAAGATAAATCAATAATTCCTTGGTGTTCTTACCTGAAGGCAGACCTATCTATCACTGCACCTTAGGGTTTGAGTCATGGTGTACATCGGGGATTTGTCTATGTGTTGCCTAGCTGCTTCTGGGTTTTAAGTGCAGCCCATTTCCCAGTATCTCAGGTGGGATACTGCTGAAAAATACAGGCAGGAGAACTTGTGTGCCAAGTAGGTGGAAATAACACACCACTGGGCTAGGGCAAAGCAGGAAAGGGACAGAGAAAGGTACAAAGGAGACTGTCCTAGGGGCTGCAGGCACAGGATGGTCAGGTTCACACTGGCCCAGTTTGGGCTGTGCTACTGGACAAGCTGGAGTGCTGGACTGTCTCCTCCAGGGAAGGGTGGGGAAAGTGGTGGCACAAAGGCAGCACATCTCCAGGGGAGCCCTGCAGGTTCTTCCCATCAGAAAATCCTCCTTAATGGTGGGGGGAGAATTTCTTTTGCAAATTCCTCAGTGCAGATAAAATCTGCATGAGGTCATGCCATGTGCTGCTTTTCTGCCCTAATCATTGGAACCAAGGGCAGAATAACTCCAACTAATGAGAATGTAATGCGGCATTTCTTTGTTTCTTCAGCTCTGCTGCTTTCCAGGCTGGAGCCAGCACACTTGAATAACTGGATGAACAGGTTAAACGTGAGCACTGACTTTTTGGGAACTCAGCGACTGTGATAGGGTGGCATTTTTCTTCAGTGGTATGATTAGGCTTACTTCTCTTCGAGAAAGGTAAAGATTTCACAGGCATGACAGGAGAAGAGTCCAGGGCAAGGGGCACAGAGTGGGCAGAGCTCTGAGTGATATGAGCTGTGGATAAATGCAACCACTTCAACTTTTGAGTTTAAAGAACAAGAAGTTAAAACAACCCAAAAGGTTGGTAGTTATCGGTGGGATGTGATTAGGCAACGTGTAATATTTATTTCATTTCAGTGCAGATGCTAGGATAGTGCAGGCATAATCCTAAAGAAAACCCACGTGTTACTGAAATATATTTTTTTCACATGTGGACACCAAACAAGTAAAAGCTAAAATCATAGGAATATTTCATGCATGGATGAGCATTGCCTCAAGAAGGACAAACACTAGGCATGCTTTTTCCAGAAAGCCAGAAACCACAGGTCAGTAGGTATATTTGGCAGTCAGTGGACTTTGTTCTCACACAATTGATTTGTCTGTTTGAAAAGCGTCTCTGTGTGCTTATATACTGATAACTTACTTATATACTGATAATAAAAGGTATAGCAAAACAGCCCAGAAGAATTACTGACAAAAGTCAAGCAGCAAAAGTTGAAACCAAGTTTTTCTATTCTTGTTTCTTTTGTCTTTATAAATTTCCCCTCTTTATCCTGTGTACTTACATCTCTGTATCCTTCTCCAATGTTCCCAGAAATGTCACCTGCTATGTCTCTGCAGCCAGCAGGACAGTATCTGCTGTAGTGAGAGAAGAAAGGCTTGTTTATGACATGAACTGTAGTGATAATACAAACAAACTCCTGTAAAAGAAATGCCCTCAAACCAATAAATATTTTAGCCGTAATTTCTGGCTGATGCTCTGTGAGTCTAGGAGCTAAATAAATGGACCCTTGAGTTCATAGGTGGACTGAACACAGTAGCACACAAAGAACTAGAAAAGCAGTTTTTCAAGGGCATTTATTTCTGTTTAATTCTCTTGTTCTAGAAATGCTACCACACAGGTTTTCAGAATAAGATAAGAAGCCTATATGCACATCCATACAGCAGGCAGAAGAGCACGATTTATTACCATTTCAAACCTATCACAAAGTTCAAGGAACCGAGAAATTATAGCTTGTCCTCAGATAATCTTAGATCAGCTGGGACGTGATCTGCTCCCAGAGGAAGCACTGGAATGTGAGGCTACTTTGAATTTCAAAGTGGAAACTCTTTTTACATATACCATGTATATGTATGCTCTTAATGAGAATTGCTGAGAGCTCTGCAACTCCATTTCGTCATTTTTCTGGGCCACAGACTTCCATTCTACACTACTGCTTCTCACAACCAGGCGTTAGACCATTACAGCATTGGAACTCAAAAAAATTCACCTCTCCAGAAAAACAAGACTGTTTAACATTTTGTAGCAATTGAACCAGTTGACAGATACAGCAGAGCAAACCAGAATGCAGAGCTGCAAACCCTCTTTACCTGAATTCAGCCTTTGTGTAGTGGTTTGCTCGTTCCAAACAGGTGATTAGATCTGTGAAAAGTTTGCAAATGTCAATTCCCATTGTAGGATGTAAAAATACAGACAAATATTTGGAGAACATGAAATTACATTTAAGGACCTCTTTGTATAATACTTAAGCAATTTTACAGGACTGGAAGCAACAGCTATGGTTTTCTCTCATTCTTTCCAATTCCCTTTTCTACTCTTCTTATGCTTTACACCTTAAAAACTGAACAGACCTCCAGAACATTAAATGTGGGAATGAAAACTTTAATCTCTCCTACCCTTCCATTCTCTCACAGTGTGATGGATGCTGGAGCTCAAAACACAGCAGAGCTTCAAGGAGAAGGCACTGTTTACCCCTCCACTGGGCCTGTATTCCAAATGGTCTAGGTAGGATTTCAGCAGCTATTATATCTGGTTAATGTTACAACTGTTTCTTGCACACGTACTATTAAAAATACCATGGCTCATGCTAATCTGGAAATATTTAGGAACAAACATTTAGGCTAAGGCTCTATGTGTGTAGAGATGATAATTAAATAGGGGGGATTATGCCACTAATCTTCTACTACTTTTGGATTTCACCTTACCTGGATGATCACTGCTGGCATAGGACAACAGAAAGCCTCGTCCTGACACGTGGGATCCACTCTCAAAGTGAATAGTTGCCTCATTGCTATCTAGAATGATTTCTTTGGGGACAGGCATCACGTTACCACAGTACGGCCCTACAGACAGAACAAAGAAGATTTCAAAAGTTTAGATGACATAATTAGGCTGGAATATTCTCATGATTAGCAAAGAATTTCATAACACACTCATTCTCTTTCAGTACCAATCCAAATGTTGACAAAAGGGTTTTGGCTTCAGTCCTTTATGGGTATGAGCTCTAAAGTTACCCTGACAAGGAATGGCCAGGATCCAATTGTCTCTCCATGGCAGCAATTCCAACATCCACGTTTCTCATTGCATAAGCCTTAAGAGAAAGATTAATGCCCTTTGACCCTTGAAGTATAGCATGCTTACAACTGCAGTAACCCATTAGAGAAAATGACACTACATTCAAAAGCAATCCAAGGGATCTAGGCAAGGTCCCCGAGATAAACCCTCCAAACACACACAGCTCATGCCATTGTGGCACAGCAGCCAGTTGGGAAGGATTAAGATCAGAAACAGAACACCTGGTTTTCAAGGACCTGCACTGCACAAGCCAAATTGTACTACAAGGCAGTAGCGCTTCCCTTAGAACATTTCTTAACCTTTTTCCATTTAAAAACACCATTAGACCATAGAAGAGTACAGTTCAAGTCTCTAGAGTTTTTAACAAAAAAAAGGGAGAGAAAGGGGAAGAAGAAGGGAGTGGGACAGGGAGACAACAGCCTTGTGCTTACAGTGAATTAGATAAGGGTTTTATAGCTGCCAACTGCAGTATCTTGGAAAAGTCTTTGGGACACGCCTTTCTTGTGACAGCAGGCGCGCCCAGGACTCCTAGTAATTACATTTGCTTCCTCAGAAACTCAGTTCCCAAGGGGAGTGTTCCTTTGAGACTGCCACAGTCTTTGCGCTTGCCTTCTGTCACCGTACCTGGGTGCAAACACTTGTCCCTAGCTGCCCTCAGGCACAGATAATACAGAAAATTCAAGGCAGTTTGGATATACTTGTTCAAATTTATGAGCATGTTTACAATATCAACTGCAAAGAAGAGGTTTTTGTAAGATGGCAAACAGACTTTTTTCCCCAGAGGAAAAAAAAAACAACCCTTTACAAGCCCTCAGCCCATCTGTTCTGTTGAGGTGAATGACAGCTTTTGTGTCCTAAAGCAAGTCTTTGGGATGAAAAATGATCACTTTGATTTTTCCTAGACAACCTCATCTTGGTGGTGGTGGCTACTTTAGGGCAACTTGGAACTGACTTCTGAGACACAAAAAATTACATTCACATCATGACACAGATTTGATGAGTGATACCCATCGTAACAGGCTCCTAAAAGCTTCTTCATTTTGCTTGATACTCTGGGTTAGGGAAGGGGCTCTTTTCCAAATACTTAATTTGCCCTATAACAGCTAAAAGGTCAGCCTATAGAGTAGCCCAATTGGAGCCAATGACAGCCAGCTGTCAGCAGAATGGGACAAACAAAAGGAAGAACTCTTGTCCTTTTGGCTCATAAAAATCATATGGTGAAGCCAGGCAGGCAGAGAAACAAGCGACGAGTGTGACATTTCCCTGGAGTACTCATGTGTTGAAAAATGACTCACGACTTAGTCAGAGAAAACAATGTCTATAACAAGGGTTAAACAAATTGCTTAGGAAATGAACTTATCAAAAAGACAGCATCTGACACTGTGTCATACCAGACAACTGCACGAGTGATTTATTTGAGAAGGTCTTTTGTGTCAGGTTGCAGTGGGAGAAATAAAGTGCTAACTTAGATTTTTTTTGAGAGAGAGAGAGAAGAGGGGGAAAAGACAGGGAGCATTGCACGTCTTCAAAACAGAACACCTGAGAAAGCTTTAGTCCTTTTCTTCTCTCAAGGATTGTCTCTACATATTTTCTCACAAGTGTTCTTTGGCTTTCTCCCTCGCAGCGATTGGCAGTGACCTATCTACTCTGGAGGTATAATTTAGATGGCTGATTCACTCAACCACACATCAGCTGGATCAGGGATGAGTGACTCCACCAGTAGCAAGTCTACATACGTTCCAGATAATTATACAAACAAATCATACTTCATGGGCAAAACCAATAAAATAAAATAAAATACAAAATAATCTAGACACATAGAGCTGTATAATCCAAATTAAAGCAGGAAATTCAGAAGCAATCAGCTTAAGAAACCAACATTAAATATCTCAAGACAAGTTTCTGCTATTAAGTAATAAATCCAAAAAGGTTACCAGGCTATGGTTATTTTCTGCCAAGAGCCGTTCTGGCGCACCAAGAGATTCCTATGGGTAGCTCAAAATAAAGGGAGCCTAGGATTAATTCCTTAAAGGATATAGAAGCAAGAAAGAGTATATACTCAAGGAAGGAATATTTTCCAAAAGTTTGTAAGTCTTCTGCAAAGATTTGAAAGAAAAAAATAAGGTGTGTTGGGGGGTGGAATTCATTAATACTACAAAACATTCACTTGTTCTTTTGTTGCCGGCTGAGGAAGCCTTGCAAAACACTTCAATGTATTTCTTCTCAATAATTCAGGTAAGACCATATCAGCACTACACTGTCAGGTCCTCAGACTTGCCTGGGATCTAGCAGAGTTTATTTCCATGTTACCCAACAGAGAAATAAGTGCTGAGAGGTAGGGTTCAGGAAAAAGTGTAAGCACTATCTCACCCCTATATTGCTGTTCTTAGGGAAACTGACCAGACACCAGTTTGACTCAGAGGTTCTTTACTCCCTGAAAGAATTAGAAATGTGTACAGTCTGGTTTTTAGGAAAAGGTGTTAATCCCCCCTTTCTGGTGCTTACTGTGTTTAAAATGACCAGTGTCAGTGACCCTCTGATTTGATTTACCTAATAATGTTGGGTTTGGTTAAGCAGCACCTCTCTCCATTTTGCCAAGTCATTGCAGAGTGGCCTTTTTAACTTCAAATTACAATTTCTCCCCTAATCAATTTATTTTACATTGACGGTCTTCCAGGAAACTCACTAAGGGGACAACTAGTAATGCTTAGAAAATAAAACTGATTCAGGGTCAAGATAATTCTTTGGGTTCAGTTTTGATAGATGAGAGAATTTTATGTTTTCATCTGTTTTTAAATTTTCTTTAGAAAAATCTTTGGGTTTATGTACTCTTTCCCCTGCACTTCCACACATCAGTCCTCTATTTCCTTTCATGTTGTAAATCCAGAGACAGGACAGTCTCCCAAGGTTTCTGCATTTTGGCTTGTGGGGTGCCTGATTAGATGCCCTTGCTACAGACACAGTAGTGCCTGGTAAGTTTGCTCTCCATTGACCCACTATTACCTCAAATACATATATTGTGAGAGTTTATAGACATAGAAGACTAAACCCAGTCAGCATCTGTGCACGTTAGACTTCATCTGAAAACTGTATTTAAACTTCTCAGTATTTTCCATTTGCAATTGAGGTGACAAAAATACTTTCATTGTTTGCTTTTAAAACTCATTCATATGTGCTCCCCATCTTGTCTGTCCATTCCACGTGGGATTTATTGATTTCCCTGGGCTGTCTATATGAATAGTGTACAACCAGAGTGAAGATGAGGGATGATGGAGAAAGCCCCCATACGAGAATAAGAAACTTGCTTATAAGGCTGTTAATTTTTACTGCAGCATTTGGACTTGACTCTGGATAAATATTTAATTCCTAAACCTGGGACTTAGCCAGAAGTTTTTTAAGATCCCTTTTGAGAACTGCCAGATCACGTTATCAGTTTTTCATCTTCTAATGTTAGTTGTGAGGTGGGTTGTTTTGCATATTCGGCTTGAAAAACGAGTCATGAATGCTGATGTCTCTCAGCTTCCTGTTAAAGCGACTTGGCTGGAGCTCTGCTGGGGTAAGTAGTCAGGATTATTTGGTTTGTTTATAAGAACAAAGGAAAGAGTTTGATTTAATAAACAGATGTGTTACATGTGATGAAACTGAGTAGGTGTTCTCCATATTTCAACATCACTATATCTAGATGCCAGGGCCTTTTCTTCTTTCCCTGTCACAAGAAGTTGACCCAACTGTGGTTCTGTCCGTTCACTCCAGATTCCTTTTATATATATATATATATATATATATATATATATATAAAATACTGCAGGAGAGATATTAGGCATCTAAGGATTTCAAGTATACTAAATGTAATATTCTCCATAATTAAACTAACTTTTAATGCCTTTCATCCAGAACATTTTATCTGTTGGTATGGTTTAGGTGGCTTAAATAAAACGCTTTTATTTTGGAATCACTGTCTCCAAGCAGTATTAACATCCTGCAAGATAAAGATACACAGTAAATTGTCTCATGGATATCCTTTGGCTGGCCCCTCTGGAGACTAAAGAGACTATTTTACGTGTTGTTTATTTTTAAACGTTAGCAATGGCCTACTGCTTTTGTCTTTTCATAATAGTGTTGCTTTGCAAATCTGATGATCTTTACAGCATTGTCTGGTTTTATGAGGTCTAGTTTACTTCTACTGTCAACCAGGCTCTGGCACAGCTCCTGAGCTTTCTTTGTTGAATTACGTTCCATTATTTTTTCTACTTCCCTTAAGAAGTACTGTGCCCAGAGGACAGTTTTCTTTCACACCAGCTGGCAGTGCCTACATGCTGTTTGTTTCTCTAGTTCTTGATACTTTCTGCCTGTTCTATAAGGCTTTTTCTTCCTTTCAGAAGCAACTATTTCCCTCTTCAGCTATTGAATGGCCAGTTCACTTGCTCATTCTGCTTTCAAATTCCTCAACTTTATTTGAAATCTGCAGCTTGACATTTGCAGAGATCTTGAAGAAACTTGGTTCGGATATTAAATCATGATGGCCTCTGTTCAACAGAGAATCTTCTCCCTTTTGTCAGTCTTTACTTGCAGAGTAAGCCATGGTTGGCAGGCAAGGTACAGCAACAATCCATGAATGTGCTTCTAAAGGATTATCATGTCTTAATGCATTTGTTTGGGGAAAACAATGTTTTAAATTGTAGCCTTTTCTCAAATAAATCAATCTGGAATTACCTCAGTATCTGGGGAAAGACAGGGGTATGATGAACACAGATTATACTTGTTTCACTTCAGAGCTAAAAACTCATCCAGAGTGCAAGTCTTTCACAAACAGCTCACAAAACCAGCAAGGATCTGTTGTATGAAAACACCTGCACTCTCAAAATTCATCTCCATCCCACATTCACACAGGTACTTTGATGAGTAGTAACTATTCCTCTCCCCCTTACCAAGAGAGGTCCTCTTTGCTCCAACCCTGACATGCACATGTGCAGTGGGAACCAGCAGGACCCTGCAAGGACATGCCAGGAGACAAAAGGTGCTGCTCCTTCCTTGCAGGGTGCGGGGAAGGTGGAGTTTAATTCTTGGCAGATATGAGATGACAGAGTAGTCAGGATGAGACAGCCTGGTTATTCAACACTTAACTCTGTGCAACACAGTCTGACCTCAGGCTGAGTCGTAAGCACTTCTTGTTTCAGGAAAAACAAATATAACTTTCAGTTAACATTTCCAAAGGGTTGCAAAAGACTGCAATAAAGAAAAAGACGTCTGAGTTAGGCTGGGGAAGTAATCAGAGTTTTAAAATGGAGCATCTGGGTCACCTGCACAGGCTGTAGGTCTGCCTGCTTGACCTCAGATGAGATCCCCGCTTTTAACGCTGTTGTGGTTTTAGCCAAATCCAAAGACAGAAGCACAGCAACAACTAGGAATCATGAGTGAAGAACTGTAGTTTAACAAAAACCAGAGAATACACTGTATGCAGCTAACAGGAAAAAAGGTCAACTTGATAAAACAAAACGCTGACATTCTTTGTTACATCAATCCTTCCAAAGCTGAAAATTCAGGATACTGCAACCACTCAGGCGAAACCCAACTGCTAAAAGCATTTTGACTGTTAAGAAACTGCTCAACTTGATCTTCAGCAAGAACTTGTCTGGGCATTTCTCTGGGTTTCCTGAAATACCAGAAACAATACAGTAATAACAAGTTTCCTTTGAGGGATGAAAAAGAAACCTGGACACACCCTTTATTCAAACAACATGTTTATTTCAATACATAATAAGGAGTGACTGGTTTGATGAATCCCCTCAAGTAATAATGACAGGTAGGAGGCATCGGAAGGTACTTTGTACCTTTAGTGATGGGGTGTGAGGAGGAGAAAGCATTTTCAGTAAATTCTCTATTTCACATTAGTTACTAGCTGTAAATTATGCAAGAACAAGTCAACTGCACTAACTCTCCAAATTATTACTAGTCACTCAGCAGCTCTGACATCCACCCCAGAGGAACACATCAACCTCCTACTGACTGCAAGTGAATGAGGAAGTAAGTAGGCACTTATCTCTTCTTTCGTCTTTCTCTCCAGTCAAGACTGATGATCATCTCACAAAATTAAGGGAAAAAATACTAAGCCATTAGATGGGGAAAGAGATAGAAAAAAGCAAGAAAAAGGGGTCAAAAGAGGTACAGAAATCTGATAGAGACATGAGAAGAAGCAGACTAAAAGCAGTTCCTGTTGAACTTTTAAAACATGATCCACCTTCATAAGTAGTGCAAATTTTGTTCTTGAGAACTACAGGGCTGACATGGTTAATCTTGTTTTCACATATCCCTTTAACTAATTAAAAAATCAGAAGCTCTACTTCAGAGCTCAGTATTTTTAATATGCTCAGATAATGCAATTAACTTGAGAAGAAAAGCATTTCAGTAAAGGCTGCACCTTGTCTACACTGTGAGCTTATGTTCATATTAATTTTCTGTGGAACAAAAACGACCATATTTTAATCCAGTGAAAAACTGTGCCTTTGAAACAGAACGTGATCACCTATTTATTTCTCCTAGAGACAACACGTGCAAAGCTGTGCTAATATTAAAATGTTTGTCAGACAAAGGTGACTCAGTTTCACCAAAACGGGTGTTAGACTCCCTTTGCTGACTGATGATTAATATTTTCACATCTACGTCTGGATACAGAGCTAACAGCTTGAAAGAAAAGGCTTGCTACAGGTTCTTTCCTCCAGTGAACACTAAAGAAAATAATTTGCAGAGTAATAACTCAGAGATACAGTGTTCAGATGCTTTATGACTCCAGTTTTAGAGCTCCATTAAGATTATTTAATTATCATCTTTAATTGCAATATTGGAGAAATCTAAATTCAATAGCTGCTATCACAGGTCCATCAAAGCTGAGAAGAGCCAAAGGTGAGAGGAACTGTAGTGTCACATTTGTGTCTTAGTTTAGACTCAGAAAGGTTTCAGTAGATCAGCATACACAATACTACATGCTTTTCTAGGAATGAATCGTACTCTTCTCCATCTACAGAATTCAAGGAATGTCCTGAACTTAAATAAAATTTGCATGTAAGTAGTCACCAACTAACAAAAGTAACATAAATCAATTAATCCGTTCATTTGTATTTAACAGCTTCCCTTTACTGCACGGAACATAAATACCCACAGACAAATTGAGTTACCCCTTGCTGTATTGCAAGAATCCCTGCAGATGGTTATAATGATGAATGAATCACAGTTAAAAGCAAAGGCTGGAAGAAATCTGAAAGGAAAACAAAACTTTATCGTCTGGAGTCTTCTTCAGACTAATTTTCTATTTGTATGCATAATCTAGTATTTTGCCTCTGACCAATTTTCTAAGCTTCAGATGTAGTCCTCAACAGATGTTTGTACTCATACTGACATTCATGCTGTTGTCTTCTGTAGAGCTGAAGAGATCAGCATGATATTTAAAACATATTTCCCTTTGGACCTTATTGTCTTGTAATTGTAAACCTTCTAAATAAAAGCAAAGGCTGCTCAGCCTAATTTGAAACATGAGCAGTATTCACACTGCCAGCTTTCATACTTTGCTTTTTAGGTTTCCCTTTTTAAATCCAGGTCAAATACAGAAAACACACAGAGATTAGTTTTTAATTGCTCAGGTGTTTTCAGTGCTTGCAAAATATTTTCAACTCTCCATCATCCCATGAGAAGAATTTTGATGGCTAAAGTCAGCACCTCCTTGGCCAGAGGGAAGATGTCGACCTGCCTGTAGATGTTCATGAAGAGGGAAGGGTTGCAAAGAGGAGATCTGCGTTCAGAAACAGCTGTCTAAAAGGACACTTAGCAGACTGAAGAGATGTAGCAGTGCTTATTCACAGGGTTTCTTTTGCTTGCATAAATGCATATTGAAACCCAAAGCTACAGCAAGACCGTTGAAAAAAATGACTTAGAGAAGATCTAATCTCATCTAAGAATTCATATGTCTTTTAAAACATAAGCAGCATCATGAGTTTATGCCTATAGAACTATTTCCACATCCATTCTCCATGGATTTGCCTGAATGTAGAATAGAGACTCTGTAGGTATGCTGGTAGGAAAGTCTACAGTGAGCTGCAGACCACAAAAAATCATTACAGATGGTATGTCTGCCTAAACTATTAAACTGGTTTAATCAGATATGACCAAAATCTGCTAATTGTGCAGTTCATTACTGAGAATGCAAATTATAGTCCACATGCATCAGACATTACCAACCAGATCTGAAAATGGGTGTGGGAATACTCTAAAAAAATTAATTATGTGGACTTGATTGCATAATACACAGCTATTCTGTGCTTATAGGCTGAATAACTGCAGGATAAATGATGTGAAGATGCTTTCAGGCTGATCTGTGAGGAGCCAGAATTTCAATCAACATCCAAGCTTCATTTTTCACTTCAAAAACAATATATTGATTTATCCCTATTTCTGAGAAGATTCTTAGATGAGAAATGTCAAGACAGTATCGATAAAAATTATACAAAGATACATTAATGCATTATTAACCACCTATTTCTTACTGCCAAGTACAGACAGACTGCTTCAGGTGAACACAACTCATTACTTAGTTATGAAACAGATCACAGAATCATAGAATGGCTTTTGTTGTAAGGGATCTTAAAGAGCATCTAATTCCAACCCCCCCTGACATGGGCAGGGACCTTCCATTAGATTAGGCTGGTCAAGTCCCCATCCAACCTGGCCTTGAACATTTCCAGGGATGGTACACCCACAACTTCTCTGGGCAACCTCTTCCAGTGCCTCACCACTTTCAAAGTGAAGAAATAAATAAATAACATTAAAAAAATCCCAGCACACATGAACATGAAGCTCCTTATGCCTCAAATCAAGCTCTGTGCAGGCTTAGATATCAGCATGTCACTGCCCACTCTTAGTGAAGCTTGTCTCAAAACGTAATACCTCCCCCACGAGAACAATAATTACCTTTACCTCCCTTTGTGAGCAAGCCTTTAATACCTCACTTGATCTTCTCTTACCAGATGAGTGATAAGCCTATCATGCTGATAAATGGAAGGCAATCAACCCTCCTTACTACTAAGATATCCTATGAGATCTCATCTTTGGAGAACCACATACTTTTCTGAGCCAAGTGGTGAGGTGGAAAACCTGCAGAGGCTCTGTGCAGCTCATATCTTCATCACATTTTTCCCTTGAATCCATTCTGCTTGTTAAGTCCAGTACAGCACATTTAGCCTCAGCTGACTGAAGGGCTACAAAGCCCACTCCCAGGAGTCAAAATTTTATGAACTGTCAATTCAGGAGTTTATTCCTACATTGTAGAACTCCTTGCAGCTTTGAATTTAAATTGGACTTCTGAAAAAGGGCACACGACTTGAAAATCAGTTTGACTCTTCTAAAAAGTGCAGATCACAAGTTTCAGTGACAACTGGTTCAGAAAACCATTTTGAGGAAGACCTCAGGTTCTAATCCTGTTGCTGTTATGACTGTTTTAAGTGCACAGCTATAGCAGATTATTTACTTATCTTCCTGTGCAAATCTCTTACAAGAGTGCAGTCTGGCTGAATGCATTTAGTATCTGCAAGCATTAAAGCCTGTACATTAGTAAGGTGGCTAACAGCTAGCAATAGTAAAGGTTATCTCCTCTCTGAGCCATGGACTGCCTAGGAATAGAGACACACAGGATCATCAACTCCAGTTTCTCATCTTTGTCTAGTTTGTGAGGAATATCTTTCCCTACACAAGAAGGGAACAGGGCTGATATAGATGTATAGACTTGCTGTACCAAAACGGTGATGGTCCAGCTCTGCAGGTCTGAAGGCAGAGCCCTCAGGATGGCTGTGCCAGAGCCCCAGCAGCCCCTCTGCAGCACAGCACAGCGGCAGAACTGCACACAGTGGGACAATGGCTTCCCACACAGAGAGTGACACACTTGAATACAGAAAGGAGGAGGAGAGGACTGACATTTCTTGCATTTTGCTAAGCTGCCTTTTACTCACACTTTTACCATGGCCTTGTCTCTTACATACCATGTGATGTTGAAGAGCTCTCAATGGTAAGGTAGCTGGACTCGCACTTCTGTGATTCGATATCCAGGTCTCCAATTTTCAAGATCAGGCGTTTTCCTGGAGGCACTTGGATTTTCTTTTCACAAAGAGTGTAGTTTGGGTATGTCCCAGGATAGTTCTTGGATGCCAGCGTCCCACTGTCTTGATACATGACTGTGTGCCCACATCCGTCCCCTGCAGTAGGAGAACAAAAAGGAAGAGAAACAAAATGTATTCCTCAATAAAAAACATGTAAGAAAATACTGGCTACCTAATCATGTCTCATGCACTTTTCCCTTTCAAGTAAGTATTTTTTAATACTCCACCTCAGTTCTGCTATTGTTGGAACACAGGTAACTGAAATAAATAGTCACGTTTCTACTGCAAAGCAGTAGAAAGGAAGGTTGGAAACACTCATGAGCTAGGGTGTATTTAACAGCAATGTACAGACAGTACAGTGTCTCTCTGGCTTTGTGGTTTACAGCCAAACCCCACTGACTCCCTGATGATGCAATTCCACATGTAAAAAGCAGGATCCTTCCTTAAATAATTTTCTCCCAGTTATCAGTCAGCATTTTATTTCCATACCAGTAGCCATCACAGAGGGTAACAGAGTCATGCATGAAAACACAGACATGATTTTACTGTCAGAGACCTGACACATCTTATTTTCCTGTTGTTTTTCTTGCGCCCCTTGCACAATACAAACAGCACAGGGGACAAGGTGAAGACACAAGAGGGACTTCCAAAGTGGGGTGTGCACTGTTAATGGTACACAGGCCACTTTGCAGCAGCACACCCAGAAATGCACATGCTGCTGCCTCCTAGCTCAAGAGCTGAGGGCAGGTGTCCTCAGAGTGTGTCTTCATGGCACTGTACAGGAGCCAGCTCGGCTTTGGAACCTTTCCTTGGTGGAGAGGCATCTGAGGAGCAGCTGCAGCAGATCAGAGGACAACAGGAAAAGGCACATGGAAATACATGGGCGGATGTGTGGACTGACATGGAAAACAGGAAGCATCCCCAGAGGGGGAAGGAAGCAGGTATCAGATAAAAGACCTTGACTACTAAAAGGAAGCAATTTTTACTGAACTACTTAAAAGCGTACTAGTAACTTAAATTTTCTATATTAAAGCTTAAGCCATTTTGTTCTGCTCAATCTTCCAAATAATGGAAACTTTTGTGACGGTGGACTAGTGTCATATACACATACATGTAACAGGCAGTCCTAATTTTCAGGTCAGTTAGGGCATAGGCACATTTTCCATAGGAGTCTTGTATACTGTTACCCTTTATCTTGGCAAAACTGAAGCTAATCCAAGAAGTGTTAACAAAATAAAGAATCCTGCAGAGCTGGGAATTCACAATGTTCACTTTAACTATCCAAAATTTTACTTCTGGGGATATTTTGGTTAAACTGTTTTGCTCTGTGCCATTTTAATTACTATCTGAATTTCCTTCCAAAATCATCAGTAACAAGAAATTTAAGGTTTGATAGGATTATTTAAAAATGAACAACTACAAATGAAGTGTTGAAAAAGAAATGTGGCATACCAAGGGTTGGGGGGGAAAGTGGCATGCTGTGCTAAGATAAGCTCCAAGCTATCAAACTTTGACTTGCTACCGTATAATTACACTGCCATTTCATCCAACTCACTCAACTGCTTTTTCACAAGCAACCACATTTATTTTGAAGCTTTGGCATTACTACTAGCTTTGTTGCCTGCTATTTATTTTTGTTGTAGGTTCATGCTGGGAATAGAGGTGAATAGGAGATATAGATCCAAAATCATATCACCATAAAACATATTTAATATGTTTTCTTCAGATCTCCTTTTCCATATGCTTTAAAAAACACCAGTTGTTCAAGTTTTTTAACCAAGCACTTTTGATTTTAGGATGCCTAGGAAAATACTCAAGATGAAAGGCAAGCTGGCATCATCAGCAAATCACCTTTTAATGGAAACTTTTGGCAATAGGAATGAAAATATAAAGAACATTATGGTAAATGAGCTGTCAACTTTCTGAACAGAGAGGGGTCCACAGAGGTCCAGGCAGTGTAAAACCAGATCACTTCCAGCAGGACACAGGACAGCCTTGATGCCTGTGTAGCCAACTGCTGTGCAGTAAAAAAAGAACTGCCCATGGCCTTTAATTTAAACTGCATGTTTCTAACTGTGAGCATTTATTTTAGCTGGGTATTGAGCTTGGTTTGCAACTTATCCTTATTAGGAAAGAAAAGGAAAAACAAAGGGAAAGTTACAGAACCACATGGGGATGAACTCCTTAAAATGGAAAGTCTAGTATTCACAGAGACTTCATCTTACTGGGCTATGTTCTGGCCTGTGTCACCTTTGTACAATGCCAAGGATCTTTTGTGGTGCAAAATGCTGCTCAAAAAACTGTAAAGACCCTGTTATCATGATAAGACCTTGATGACTGTCCAGGTCACAGAGCCTTATATTTCTGCAGAAAGTATACAGGGAAAACTGTGCCTGAGACCTCAGCCTGCCATCCTCCTCCTTCGAGGTTATACAAGGTCTTGTTCCCAGGGAAACTCCTTTTTTTTTTTTTTTGTTAAATCTGTCTTTGAGCAAGAGCATTAACACCAGAACATCTTTTGAGCTAAGAAAGCATAAATGCTATTTTCTGACTTTTCACTGGTGGAGCATGGCCATCCAAACACTGCAGCTGGTGAGAGGAATGCTCAGCATCAGCCTACACCTATAACATCCCTTGCTGCCTCAGTTCTGCCTGCCTGCCACAAAGGAAAAACTAATGATAGAAGCTTGTTTGCGACAAGAACCAAAGTGATGTCCAAGAAGTCAGACCAAGTCCTAGTAACTATTGTTTCTTACAGAGAAGGCTGGCTGCAGCTCTGAATTCTGAGTTTCTCAGCAAGATTAAGATTTTTCTTTGCTCTGGTACACTGAAATTTGCTGGAAAACTTACCCTAGGGAAGGAGTCAGAAGGTATAGAGGGAAGGTAGAATAAAGCTCAGGATCTGACAATTCAAAGAGCGAATTAATGACTAAATGTTAGTAAAAAACTCACAAATATCACTATATAATAAGCTCAGAAATGGAGGCAACTTGTAAGGAATTCAAAGCATGTCCTTAGTCACATTTTCAAATGTAAAATGTGAACAATACTGCCATTAGTTTTGTTCTTATTATTTTCCATGGGAAAACTTGATTTTCAGTAGAAATGTGTTGGCCAAACTTCAAATACAGGGAGCTGAAAACACAACTCCTCATCCTTATGAAAACCATGGTTTAAACACCTGATGTCACACTCTTTTCTATAGGCACAGATCTTCTGGATGGAAATATGTTTATTTAACCAGTCAGTTTGACACAGAATTTCTTGCTGACACTAAATTGTCACTTATCATTACTTCTGAGAACTGTTTTCTATCACCCCATTTGGCAAGAAGCTGGCAGCCTCAGATATCCACGTTTCATCACTTCTCACTGGACAGAAGCAAAGCAACATATTTGAGCCCAAGGTACTCAACAACCAGAGAATCTAAACCTACTTAGATTTAATAAAATCTCTCCTCAGCATCAGGAGTTATTGAAAACACATCATACATGTTTTGTAGAACAAGTTCCCACGGGCATTTGAATCAAGACCAAGATCATGATCTCTGAATCATGGGTGACCACCTGTAGGCCTACATGCAGGTTGTACCGAAGATCACACAGCACTGGAATTAAGGCTGTTTACCAGAGATAAAAATAATCTCTTATGGCAGACAATGGAAACAGCTCCCCAGGAAGCAAGAACTACAACTGGCACCTTCTGCCACAGCAGTGGGCACACTACTCACGCCTTGCCCTCTCTCACATGGTGCTCGCCAAGAGCAGTGCATGTTTGTAAACCCAAACCTGAGACCCCACCAGAAGACACCAGCACATGTGCCTGTGGAGAGGGCAAGGGGAGATACCTAGCGGCTGGCAGGTATTCCCATGCTCAGACACACGTGTGATGGATGCGTGTGGGACAAGGTGGAGAAGTATCCCTGTGTCTGGGCTGGGTCTGACCATGGCTGCTAGCACACAGGGGGGAGGGCCCCTTCCAGGATCTAACCTGCCCAGGAAAGACAGAGGTGATGAAATCAATGCCCACAAACAAGCTCTGGCCCCATCCTGTGAGCTGCTTGGGACACAGCCCCTGACAGATACTGGGACTTTAGCAAAATGGTGGTGGTGCCAGAAGCAGCACAGAGATCCCTGAAAATGATGTTGGTTCCTTCAGGTACCCTACTGTCACCCAGAACCACCTGACTGGACCGACTCTGTCCTTCCATCCCTTCCTAGGCCCAGCACACAAGCTGGGCCATGGTGTCTCACTCCTCTGCTCCCTGGGCTTTTCCACCCCTTGGTTGCACACACATGTGGATGCATGCAGTGCCTTCATCCAACCACTCAGCATATTCCCTTCTGAGATAGGGAAAAGGCTACAGTTTTTGAAACAAGTAATATAAAAAGTTTCAGAAACATGTTGATTCGGCCAACTACAAAACAGTTACAGAGTATGACATCAAAGCATTTTCAAAAGCATTGCTACAATATCCTGGCAGCAAACAGCTGCCTGTTTCATCCTTCTGATTCACCCTCACGAAGCAATTCCTAACACCCTTGGACTCACTCCAGGGCTAAATACATGTTATACCTAGGCACGATCACGCACTCGGCCTGCGGCTGGCTGCCCTCTTCCATTCCATTGGGTGAGGCCTGTGGGGCCCCAGCATTTCCCACTTGGTCTCCCTGGTTATAGAGTATTGTTACCTGATGTCCCTTGGCTGCCCACTCTTTCTGCTGGGATGAAGTCCCCCAAAGCACCCTTATTCTCCTCCCCGCCTCCTCTCTCCCAGTTTGACATCCCTTTGAAGGCCACCTTCATGGGGGTTCTTGGGACGAGGCAAGCTCCCCCTACTCCATATGCAGGACAGAAAGCAGAGCTGCTGAATGCTCGTGGCCTGTCCTTCCTTTCCATTCCTTCTTCTTTTGCAAGGAGAGAGCAGAAAACTGAGTTTGAATACCTAATTCTGAATTCAGCCCAAAAAATTAGCATTTTCTGAAGAGCCACTGCAGCAAATGGGCACAGTCAAAATGAACAAAATACCACTGAGTCAAGCCTATGGCTCTGAGAGCTCTGATGAGAAGCCCCACAAGAAGAAGAGATTTGTCTCATCTTCCACATCGCTTTCACTGAAGTAATAATTCCAGCTTATTAAAAGCTGCAATAATAACTGAGTCAAGGAGTTTTGCATCTGTGCTTGAAATAAAATTTGAGTTATGCATAAGAAAAGATATGTATCTAAAAAAGAAATCAACTCCTTCCAGTCAAACCTGTGCCCTCTCTGCTCATATGGGATAGGAGAAAAGACAGAGAAAACCCAAGTTTACTTGCCAGGTGCCATCCAAATCCACTGATGTGGTCTGAAAACACTTTAGGTTTTCATACAGCTCCTTTAACCTTCATCACTAACAGAATCATGCATGCTGCAAACACAACTGGGGGGGGGGGGCTGTTCGTGCCTTCACTGCTTTCTGAGGTGATGGAGTAAAATGCAGAGTTAAGTGCTTCATCTGTAACCTCTCTGCTGCCAAACCTGGGTCAAGAGCATCAGCTCTTTACTGTGCCATTATAACAGAAGGGACACCTCCTTGCAACTGGAACATAAACCCATCACTTCCACAGAGAATGTCAGATGCCAGAACTTTGTGCTTTTCCTGCCAGTGAGCTCAAACAAAGGGCAATAGAACAGACCTGAGGCATTGCTGGGCAGGTGAGAACCCCCAGTCCTCCTCCCCAGCAGTGCTGGAGCCCAAAGCCACACGGGGAAGGCAGAGGGGGGAAATAACCATGCATTTGGGGATTTCACAAGCCACTGGATTCAGGGCAGAGGCCATTTACACCAGCCAAGTAACTGGCTGAGCCCCACTTCAAAAGTGTACAAATCCACAGCAGGATTTTTTCAGAAGTCCAGCTTTACGTCCTTCACAATATTTTGTGGATACAGAAAAAACTATTTTCAAATAATGAAAGAAACCATTAAAAATTAAGGCAAGTCTATAATCATCTGAAAAAAAAAAAAAAAAAAAGCAGTAATTGTCATCTTCCATGGCCTTTAAATTAGTATTAATATCTTTTTAAGGGAAGAAGTCCCCCACTTCACAGTATGCCCTATTGCAAAAGGGAAAACAAATAGTACATAAACATTTTGAGTTGTATTTTAATTTAACTCCATTAAGAAGTCAGGAAACATTTTATCCTCTGTGCTGCTGCAGTTCCTGAGGACACTTATTTTGTTGCCCAAGCTAACCAAGTGGTGTCTGGCAGGAGGTCCAAGAGCAGGAAGGGAAGGTAGAGCAGCAGAAGAAACAAAGGAACACTGTGGAGTGCTGATTTTGTTGCCCAAATTATTTACTTACCAACTTCAAAGGAATGCAAAAACAGAAGAAGGTCAAACAAATCACAGCATGTTTTTCCCTCCTCTTCACAGACATTATTTACTGTAATGTCCCTCTTAAAGTAGAAATGAGAAAGAAGCAAATGATCTCCAATTGGTTCTGCGGTGGTTCCATAAACCACAAATTCCCACCACATGCCCAGCTGCAATCACCCCCGCAGCCATTCAGGCTGTGGCTGGGAACTGGCTTTCCTCAGGGTGTCCCCTGCAGCCAGCCTCAGGAGATGCTCTGCCTCAAACATATGAAAAGTTATTTTGGTAACTAGTTGGATTGCCATCACCAAGTATAGAAAAAAACTCTGACAACCCTTCTGAATGTCTTATCTAGCAACGTAACTTACATCCATACTACCATTTCTCAAAGTTAGAGGTTTTTAGCCATTGCAGCACAACCATCTGGGAGTAGCCAGGGAAATCTTTCCAGCTGTGCTGACCTACATGGCAGTGACTTTGCAGGATTTCTACAACTGACCTGAGCAGCCTTTACTACCCCAGAAACCTCTCTCACCTTTGCAGAAGTTCACAAAGACAAAAACCTAAGAAGATCTGCGATTTTATTTATTTAGCTGCTAAAAGGTCAAGAGAAAGCAGAAATCTCCTTATAAGCAACTTCTTCTATCAACAGGAAGGCATGTCCACTAAGAGAGAACTTTGCACTCAGCATGCAGGTTTGAAACCTGAACAAGTAGTAAAGTCTTACTTACACTAACACAAATGTGAACTACCATCTAGTTCCATTGCAATCTGTAAAAGACAGACAGTACCAGAGTACATGTCAAAAATAAGTATGTTTTAGTCACTGCTTCCAGGACTTAGGCAGTATACCCAAATGTAGCCTGCCAGAGAAGCAAGCTTCAGTACTGGAATTTGCTTTTCAGCACTCTAAATACAGCACTCTTGAGCTTGTGGGTGTGAGAAAACTTCTATGCCTTTTTAACTGCTGAAACAAAAGAGATTTGTAATTTCTTTATTTACTGCATAGCTGCGTTTAAATATTTTTCAATGCTTTCCTTTCATGAAGGTGGCATATTGCTGTGATTGACCACCTCAACATCTTAATGTTGTGTGAGTTTGGACAGATATGAGAATGGAGCTACACACGTATGGAAATTCCAGAGGAATCTTAAACATAGAGTCCCATTTTTGCAAAAGAAAAACTGATTTTTTGTTGTCTAAATAAATAAATGATTACTATGAGATATTATGTCCATATTATGGACCTCAAGTGCAGAGAAGGCACCAAGTCCATTCCCAAGCACTTCTTGTAACTGCATGCTCAGAAGGAACCATGAAGGACTATAAATAAAGAGGAAGATAGTCACATTTGGGACCCTGGTGATGGTTCAGGGCTATGCAGGCTATGAGAAGCAAATATCCCACAGATAGCAGTTTCTTCCCTGCCCCTCTGCCTACAGCATCCCAGAAACATGTCAAAACACAGGGCTGGAGCAGAAGAGCTCTCTCCCACCCTGTGCTGGGCTGTCCCTGGGTTGAGGGGACATTTTGCCATTAGGGCATCTCCTCCAGTTCTGCTGATTTGAGGCAAACATGAAGTTGGATTTTTATTAAGGACTTCTCAGGCAAAGTAGGAAATGCTAATCTTAACTAAGAGTCATATCATATATATGCAAATTGTTTGCTCTACTTTCTCCATCTGTTTTCTTCCCAGGTTTTTCTCTTCGCTATGCTTTACTGGAGATTAACTTACAGTATATTGCACCAAATTTGGACTGTGTGGGAAACATATGCTGCAAGCTCAAGGCCAGACTCGAATATTGGGTTGCACAGGAATAGGAATATTCACAGCAGTGCTAAGGGCTGACAAACCCACAGGGACAGGAAATTCGGAGACACCAGGGTAAGGAGAGGCTGAAGCAGAGCTGTTCCAGTTACAGTAGCAGGTGGGAAGGCAAGATTTCAAAACAGTTTTAATTTGGGCAAAAGGAAATGGCTGAACATGATAGAATGAAACAACACACTCCCCTTATTTCAATATGCAATTACCTTGTTAGTGTGATAAAGTCAAGCAAGATAGACAGTTATCAATGATGGAGGATGGTCTTTTTTTCTAGAAATCAAACTTGTCCTGACTTGAAAAATCATGCATCCACCTTTTATGTCTGTACGCCTAGATGGAATATGTAATTTATTAATAAGAAAGGACAAGAGAAAGGATGCTACTTTTCTCAAAGTGAATTATACAAACACCCCATTATCCCCAAGGTGTAAATCAACAAATATCTCAAGAGAAAACAAATTTGTGAGGGAAACAATAATTGTCATTTGTCAGCACAACAAATTTTTTAATGTCTTTTGACTCAGTGAACTCAGTGTCTAAGAAACTATTTCCTCCATGGTTATTGCAAACTAACAACAAATGGTTTCTTGCAACTCTGGTAGAAATGGAAGCAAAATTTAACTGAACTAAGATGAAGAAAAAATCAAAGAACTTCTCTGACCTAATGCACTGAAAGCAAGAAATGCCTTTTGTCAGTATTGTCACACAACCAGCCTGCTTGATACTCATCCTCAAAGTACTAACCAAAAAGGTACAGAAGCTCCATAAACTTTTGTGATCTTCCCGGTTCATTGTGGTTACATATTGTTGCTGTGAAAGAGGAAAGGAAAGGAAAGGAAAGGAAAGGAAAGGAAAGGAAAGGAAAGGAAAGGAAAGGAAAGGAAAGGAAAGGAAAGGAAAGGAAAGGAAAGGAAAGGAAAGGAAAGGAAAGGAAAGGAAAGGAAAGGAAAGGAAAGGAAAGGAAAGGAAAGGAAAGGAGCTACATCATTACTTAAGTACTACAGTGTTGGCTGTGGCACCGCATGTGACCCACAGCATCATTTCTGTGACACGTTAATGAGACATATAAAAGGTGCTTGCTGATGGATGTGGAAAACAGCAGAGAGGAGTATATTTTATGCCACCCTGTGTATACCACTTCATTAATTAAACTCCATGATTCCATTTTGACCAGATTTTTTTGATTAGCAGTAGTATTAAGCAATCATATTCTCAACTTTTGAAACAGGATACAGCAGAAAGGTCTGAACAGTTTTTCACTCAACCCAAGAGTGAGTCCCTCAGTGTAACTGCTTGGTTTACTTTGATACAGTTTCAATTTGCTTTCCACCTACAAAACACAGCAACTAAGTTTCATCTAAAAAAAATTAGTGGATTAATTTTCAAAACACAAGCATTAGCAAGGACCACGAGTTTAACCATGTCTCTTCTGTCTGTGCTAAAATACTACAAGATCAGTAAGTGCTGACTCCTTGGGTTTGAAAGTGCTAGCACTTACCACCACCCAAAAAGCCTTCAGTAGCTCAGAGGCACTTGAACTTCAATTCCCCAGTAGCATGCTGACACAAAAAACATGGGATAATGCAAACCCCTGCCTTTAGGAGAAAGCTGAGACAACAGGGAAGGCAACAGCTCGAATGTGAGCCATGGACCTCCCTGCTAAAGCATCCCAGCAGAGGGAGACCCACAGGATACCTGAATTTATTTTACAAGTTAAAATATATTTTTGCATACCTGGAGGACAAAGCGTGGACTTTTTTTGTTGTTTTTATGAGTTCATTTTACAAGTGAGGCACTGCTGACTATTAGGTCAAAACAACACACCAACACAGAACTGGTATGGTACCAGAGCAAAATACAAGAAGTTTCAGGCAGAAGCCACACATCTCCCTTCTGCACCGTTAGTGCAGCTGCAACAACAAGGCTCAGGCATGTAACAAAGCCATTCTGTTCGGGTGGGTGAAGAAATCCACCTATGTTTCCAGCTTTTTGAAGTCTCTGCTGCTACTCCATGAAGAAAAGTTTTGTTTGATTTCTGACAGGACACACACAGGCCTTTGTATAGCATGAGGGATCGCATCCAGAATCCCCCATGTGTTTTTGTAATTTGAAATAAAACAAACAAACAAAATTTTTATTCAGAGGACATGAACATCTGGAAGATGACATCAACATGACTTCAACTGTAATGTCAAAGCATTAGACTGAAATCCAATATTGTTGAACAATTTGTGGTGGAAATGCCAGATGCTTGAACATTATGGAATAAAATTGTGATGGATATGAGGTTTCTGCAGCAACTGAGGGAAGAAACAATGTTTTAGAACTTAACTAAATGCCTGATGAACAGTAATATAATTACAGAAGTGTCTTGGGCTGAAATGCGTGATACTAAATATAAAAATTAACACCCTGGTAGTGTAGGAGGCCTGGAGACTGGGTTTCTAGCCTTGCCCTGCTCTTCTTTCCCCATTTATTCTCCTGTCCCTCATCATGGTGCTTGAAAACACCTTTACTGAAGCTGTTTGGAGATGGGCAAATACTGCTCAGCATGGGTGCACTTATCCTTCTCTGTGCCTATGGGCAGGAGCAGAATGGAGCTGCCACCAGACAGCAATCCTGTCCCCTCAGGAGACAGGAAATAATGAACATGCTCACACTGGGACTGGAAATCTTGCTTGAAGAGGGTGAGAACACCACCACCACCAAACTTAGCCTTCATGACTTGGGAGGAAACTCCTGAGAGGCAAGTCCTGGCTCTGTCAAAAGAAGAGACAGGGAGAGAGGCAACAAAAGACCAAAATGCTTCCTCTCCTCAAAACACTCAGCTCCCAGGCTTAATTATACAGGATCAACAACCCTAACCAAAACTACTGGCAGCCTCTCTCTATGTACAAGCAATACAGCCAACCTCAAAAATGTGGCTTTAGCACTCACACAATTTTCATAGACAAAAATCAGTTTAATTAAATAGTTTGTAATTTATTTTGAAAGCAGAAATGAAGGTATCTGTATACTCTTAAAACTAGTCAAACCACTATCCTTTTTTATTTAAACATCACTATTAGCTTGTCCCAGTTTGAAGTTTCCCATTCCCAGCTGTAACACTAATTAAACCTTTTGGGGAAGTTGTGTGCTCATTCTTATGCATTGCTATTAATATTTTTTATTGCAGTTAGTTGGGATCCAACACCATTCCACTGAATCCACTCAGAAGGATTTTATTTTGATTTTGTCTGGCTTGTTTTATTCTTAGCAGATGGTGCAAACCCATATGTTGATGAGTACATGCCACAGGAGAGCATCTGATCCAATGCAGCCAGCCCCGAACTATAGTGATGTCTATGCTGAGGACTTCAGTGCCTGCCACCACACAGGACCACACCTCTTGGCACGGTGTGAGAGCTCAGATGGGTTTTCAAAACTATACTAGTCCTGGTAGCTAAGCTACTTTTGAAAAGGTACCTTAGGCATCACTATACAGTAGCATGACCGTCCTCAAAGTTGGTATTTTTTCCAACTAATTTTTACTGTACTACCTATGTAACTTAGGTGGACTAAAGGTGACAAAGTTTTGGTAAATATAAATGAATATATTTTTGCATATGCAAATCAACAAATAATTTTCATGAAATATGATTCAACAGCCATGCAGGTAACAACTTTGCCAAAGCATTTTTTCTCCCTGCATTGTCAGTGAGACTCCTGCTGGCCTCCCAGTCTTTGATTTCGTTTGAAATACATCCCCTGATAACCTAAAGAGAAGTACTTATGAAGAGCTTAGAGCTATTTATAGCAAAGTCTGTGTGACTGAAAACATTGCAGTTTTCTTGTGGTGGGTACACGCATTGCTTATGAACTGCAACTGGAAAACTGTTGCCTCCCTCTTTAGCAATTCTAGTCAGCATTCCCAAGGCAAGAGAGAGGGAGCCAAGGAAGGAAACAGACATAAGGACAAAACGCAAACAAACTGAAAATTTACCAATCACTTATATTCAGAAACTGAAGCGGGGGGTGGGGGGTTTGGGTACAAGAAAGATTAATCTTGATCTGCATTTCAAACTGCTGGAAATGGGCATACAAACTGGATTAGCATGATCACACCAGTGTTCTTCAGCAAGGGTTTTGTGCAAGCCCCTGAGAGCAGGCATAATCTCTCATAATTACTGGATACACTGTTGCCACATTGAGTAACAGCCTTTCCTCAAAACATATAAAAGTCTACTCCCCATCCATTCTTCCAACTGGGCATTGGGTGAAACTGTCAACAGATCCAGGAATACAGCAAGCAAAGCTCACTCCTGGATGCTGATCTGCAAATCCCACATGAACTAGTTTCATAGCTGTGTTTTATTGGAAGTGAAAATAAATGAGGTAGAGCAAGAGCAGTGGCTTAAGTCTTGTACTTAATAGATTAAAATCCCCATTCCTCTTATGCTGTCCTACAAACAAACCACCTTCGGGTCAGTTTTAAGTCCTACTGGCCAGAAATCTGATAGAAAATGAGTCAAAACCCTGAAAGACTCAGATTCAACTCTGATTTCTGCTGCCCACAACTACATGGTTCAAAGTCTTGCTCAACTACACCAGAATGGAAATCAGGGAATAGTGAAAGGCAAAGATAATGCATTCTGGTTTGCCTTCTTTCTGCCTTGGGTTCTAACTGCTGGAGGAGGTTTTTAGAAGAGATACCAGGATATGGGTTGGCTGTGTGACTCTGGCAGACAGGGAACAAGGTATATTTTGTAGTTGTCAGCAAAGACCTGGCAACTGAAACCCCAAGAGATCAGTGCAGAGCAGAATAAAAAGAGAAAAGAACTACCTTTTATTATAAATCCCAAGGCTATATATTACTCATGGACAGTCATAGATGTAGCATTTGTTTCCAGGTGAGACCTACTAAGCCTATAAATATTTTTTAATTAAAATAGTTTCCCTTAATGCTCAGCTTTTCTTATTATCATTTTATGGACAATAAAAATTCCATTTTCATAGAGGCCTCAGACAACACACCCATTTAACATATTTTCAAGAACAGAAAGAGTGCTGATACCTGGACCTAACACCCTCACACTTAGATATGAGCCATTCTCTGAAATAACCGAGCTACAGTGAAAAAAGGGGTCTTTCCTTAATTCGGAACTGAAGTAAAATAACAGAAGCTATAACAGCTGCTTCATCCCTGTTCTGTAGCACCCCTCAAGAAAAAGTTAAGAGGAAGGTAAAGGCTGCATGTTGTGCAGTCAGCTCACGAGAAGTCAGAAAAATATAATGCTTCATTTTTTAAAATAGGTATTTTCAAATCAATATACTTAAACCAGTACATCTTTCTTTGAACCAGCTGGTGGGAAACACCAGTGGTGACACAGAATTATCTGAAACTCAAGCCTGATTCACTCTGGCACTTCTCCTGCTCCATTACAACTTTTAAATCAAGTCAAGAAGCTTGTGTAACAGGAAGTTTATATCCACTTATCCTTATCTCCTTTCTCCTCTGGTGTGACTTTAGAACACTTAGCCCCTAATTTATAGGGTAACAGTAATAAACAAACACAGAACATCCCCCGTGGAGAAATGAAAGGCATCAACATCTTTTCTTCTCTCTAGACACTGGACAGATTATCTTGTAAATCTGAGTTTGGTCCAAAGAGAACCAGAAAAAAAAAAAAATAAAATATATATATATATATATCTCCATTATGTTGATGTGATAGTAGAAACATTTTTAACATGAATACAACAAATGGGCTTTTACTAATTAATTTGGGAATACAGACAAGAAGGGATGTTCATACTTACTACTATTGTGTTACTGTATTCACCAAAACCCCCCAAAATCCCCAGCAGACTTACTATTATTCATTCCCCAAATGACTTTCTTCTCCCTGATGTCCTTGAGTGAGGGACAAACATTGGTGAAAGAGAAATCAAACAAAAACCCCTCAAAATACCGATGGAAAGAGGGGATTAAGGGAATGTTTTTTCTTTGATACATATGTTTCCTGGAACACATCAAATTGGAATCCCAGCACATTGAGGACAGAACAGCAAAGCTACCATGAAGCTGGCAAGTGGTAACACGACCCATACCAGCTTCTCCCTTTTGTGGAGATGCTTATCAGAAATCTCTGTTAATAGGAGGTTATGCGAAGAACAGGCATAAATCAGCCGAAGTACTTTCTGCCAATGCATGTATACAATGTTAATGCACAGCACTGGGTTCTGGGATTTGCAGCCAAGTCGGAACATTAATACGGGACTTTTAAGTTATCTGAATGCATTGTCAAGCTCATTATGATACTTAGTTTCCAGTATTAACTATTTTATCTGCAGCTGCTAGTGAAGTCTTCTAAGACGGATGCATCAGGCCATGCAATGCAACAGCCAAGAGGTTGCAACTCCGCGGTCGGAGATGTCAGCTGTACTGGTAATTTACACAGGAAGCTTAAAAGCACAGGGTAAAGAGAATAATACCCGCACCCTAATTGCAACAAACTGCACTATCACAAAAAGGCTCGTAACATTTCCTTGAGATTCCTACGAAACTTTACCAAGGCACGAGCATGGGCATTTCACTTTCTCACCAAGGCAGTGGAAGAGCAGAGCTGCCTGTACGCAGCCGTGGGACAGGGGCTGCCGGCCCAGCCCCAGCCCTGGCCGGAGCAGACGCGGTGCTGCCGGTGACCGAGCGCCTCCCGCCGCGCCCGGGGCTCCCGCCGGGGCTGACGAGGCGCGGCCGCAGCCGGGCGCCCAGGTGGCCTCTCCCTGACTGCTGCACGCAACTTGCCGGAGACTTTTTCACCGCTTAACTGACTTATTAATTAAAAAAAAAAAAAAAAAAAAAAAAATCCTATTTAACAAAGATCAAGAAAGTCATAGTATACATTTACCGTAAGGCTGGTTACCACTTTAATCTCGCAGCTACTCAGACACAGGGATAAACCCGGCGAGGATTAACCAGGTCAGCTATATACAGTCCTCAGAGCAGCTCAGGCTACGCTCGCGAGGCCGGCGGGGTCAGCCCGCAGCACCCCTCCGCTCGTCCCCAGCGTGGGGAGCCTCCGGGGCCGCGCTGCCGACCCTCCCCGCCCGGCTCCGGACTCACCCAGCGTCTCCGCCCGCAGCCAGAGCGGGGCCGAGGCTCCAAGCAGCAGCGAGAGCAGCAGCGAGGGGGCGGCCCGCGCCCCCCCGGCGGGGCCCATGGCTCCAGCTCTCGGCGGGGAGGGCAAGGCACAACTTCCCCACTTCCCTCCTGCTCCTTTCTCTTCCTCTCCTCTTCCTCCTCCTCCTTCTCGTTGGGGCGGCTCCGGAGCCAGCCCGCGCTCCCGCGGAGGGGGGCGGCCACCTCCCGGCATCCTTCCCCCCGCAGGTGTTTCTGCGGAGGCGGAGAAGGGGCCGTGCGGGGCTGCCTCTGGCCCCGTGCCCCGCCGGTGGCCGGGCTGCAGCGCTGCTGCCTCCCGCCTCCCCGGCCTGGGGCTGGGGGTGGAGAGAGGAAACGGGAGAAGGGGAAGCGCCACTATTCCCATTGGGCTGCCGCTCGGGGTATCTCCTCCTCCTGCCGTGGACCGAGGGGCCGGCGCGGCCTCGCCGCCCCCTCTCCTCGCCGAGTGCTGCTTCTCTCACCCACCGCCGCTCTGGAGTGTTGCACCGGGGTCGTGGGATTTCCCCGAACCCATGCAGCCCCCAGCATCGCCTGCGAGCCCCCGAAGTTGGCAAGGCGTGTACATGCGCACATATATATATATACACACTCGTATATACGTGTATGTTCTCGAGGATTATTTTCCCGTTTGCAGGCTAATTCCCCGGCGTCGCTCCTGCTGCCACAGCGGGAAGGGGCGCGGGGACGCCGCACGGTGTCTGCGCGGGGGCGGACACGACTGGGGCCGGGCACTCCCGCTTGACCCGTCCAGCCCCTTCAGCACAGCTGGGGTCATGATTGGGCTTCTCGGTCCTGTAACCCGCTTCTGAGGGGGTATCTCCAAGCAGGGTTGCAAACCACATGGTTAACCTGTGCCAGCTTTTGTGTGTTACAATTATGGACTAAATTAAACAGGACTTTTCTAAAGTATGCTGTGGGCATCTCTCTGTCTGGGTGGGTCCTTGACTGTCCGGCTCTGAAGAAACTTGTGCCACAGGGTGGGTCGCAGACGCACGGTAGGGAAACAGTGCCAGCAGCCGCAGGAGACCTGCATGTCAAGCAGGCCCCAATGATTTGCCTTTTAAAAGTACGCCGTAGAATTGAAGGTGGCCTGTCTGACTCTGTACAGTCTTTTTGGGGATGGGTTGCTGTGAGGCAGGTGGATTCACACTGCTAGCAGGTCAGGAACACTGTGCTGCTATGCTAAAATGAAGTACAGAATTAACTTGGATGTCAGAGACAACACTGTTAGATTTTATATTATGTTAGAAAAAGTCGAGTTTAGTAAACCTTTATTCTAATTGAGCTCTTGTTTTGTAAGTGTTAATGTCTGTTTTTTTAACTTTTCAGACACCATATGTGATCAGGCATATTTTTTGCCATGTACCCAGTACATTATATTCTTGGTATATGTATTTAACACACGTTGTTAGTATTTGAGACTTACCCTTCTTTTCAAAGAAGAGTTTGAAATCCAGACTAGAATGTTAGATCTGGTATAAGGCAGAGAGAGTGCTTGTTAGTGCAGCAGTTTGGTGGTCAGACTGATCCTCGCTGGATTTTGCCAACAAATGCCAACATCCTTCTGGTTGAAGGAGGCTGAAATTGGTCACTCTTGTCAAGGCTCTGAAGGCTAAGAGGCTTTTAAAGAGGAGTGTGGAATGTGTCCATGTGAATAAAAGTGGCCTGTTTCTGTACTTGTCTCACAGACTCTCAGGAACAAATCCATACAAATAAGGATGATTATGGAGACAAAGAAGCCAGAAAGTCAAATATTGCAACAGCCTCAAGACTGGATTTAAAGACACCACAGAATTGGTGAAAATATTGTGGTCACAGAATACAGTTTTTCCAATACCAAATTCTGGTTCAAAACCTACAAATGAGACTCAACATAAATGGAAACATGAGGGAGAGAAATGAATAGGCCAATACATATGTTGCAAAACATGTATCATCTTTGAAAGAGTAGTAGTTGTTGAAAAGCAATATAACAACATATGAGTGTGCATTGTTGTCTATTAGTCTCAGCAGGCAATCAAAACCGGTCCATTGGTACTGGGAATTATACTGATATTCCATCACCTGAGATCTAGAATATATTCTCTAGTAATAGTGCGAGGCTCTAGATGTATTTGTTAACTGTTATCATAAGTATTGACAGAACAGTCCTGCAGGTCAATCCCAACTAATCTTAGGGAAGCAGTGCTGCAATAAACTGGCTTTAGTAACCTTGGGCAATTTAATATGCAAAACACTTTGCCAGGGACCTTGCAGATCATGTCACTAGTGCTGAGCTCTCTGCAGAACTTGGGTGGTTGGTAATTGGTAGAGGCAAGTTAGCAGCCTTGGAAGGCCAAAACGGTTTTTGCCTGTCACACACCTCTAGGAGGCTCAAAACGAGAGGGAAGGTAGGTTGGCAGATACCATGAAAGGAGGCTTTCTTCATCTCCTGGGTGCTGGAGGCTCGGCAGTGCCCTCTGGGACAGAGATAATGATTCCATTCACAGTTATTTTTATTTCAATGATTCGTAATGAAATGATAAGTCACACCCTTGAGACTGGGGCTGTAAAACGTCTGGGAGTGGTATTTGTTTTCCATTCATGGCTGGTACACGAGAGTACTGGTGGAGGGAAGGGTGTGCAGGCTGCCTTTTCAATCTTCTCACCACCCTGGGTTCAGCCTGGTCGCTTGTCCAAGGCCACGTGTTTCCTGTTGCAAACGTGTAGTGCTCAGGGGGAAGCCCTGCTCCTCTTGCAGGTGTTGGGAGCACAGCTTTTCTATTGACTTCAACAGGATAATAATAATGCAATCAGTGAAGTAGTTTCTGTATTATTTATTTTGCTATTAAATTCTCATTACTATGCCCTCTCTCTGTCAGTTTTCAATATGCTGTAGGCAAAGAACTTACTGTCAGCTTCCAAGATTAAATAATCATTTAGATGAATGAAGTAGTTTATAGCTCTCAAAGTTGTTATTCACAAGGAGGACTTGTGTAACCCTTGTCACGTTGCTACACTGGTTCATGTGTACTTTTCCAAATTTACCTTTATAAGGAGGAGAGTTAAAACCAGCTTTTCAATAAATATAGTTTTAAAGGCAAGTGCTTTAAGGCGAAAGATTAGTTCAGAAAGAAGGCATACATTGAGCCTGACCAATAAATTGTCATACAGTGGGAGCTTCACAACAGGAAAACTCCCTGCCAAACCACTTCTGACAGCTTAATGCAGCTGATTTTGGTCACTAACACTGACTTAATTTTGAAGAGACCTGATTCATCCAAACACATAGCTACTTTTTAGCATAAGCATGTGCCTTTCCTTTACAGGTAGTTTTCCAAGGGTATGAGTTAGGAGTATTTCGTGTGTGTATTGCAAATGGTATTAACTGAGTCACCTACAGCTAGACAATGTGTCTCATCATTCATTGTATGGATACCTTTACTGTGCAGCACCTGCAAATGAGCGATTGAGTTGTTATTCCATAGATCTTTGATCTCAGGATGAACAAATAGTGAGAGAGGACTTCAGGACAAAATCAGCTCAATACACTTTAGAAAGTGCAGGGTCAGTATGGGGACATACCCAGGTTTCATTTGTAGTCTTGTACAGTCTCTAGCTTCATGGATTTACTTTCTTGACGTGTACTTTTTTATATACTGTTGCATAATTGTATATAACACACACAGAAAGAGCTGCTTCTAAGCAGACATAAATCATCTGATGGGTCCTTGTGTTCCTAATGTGATATTAAACTGGTAGTTTGTCTGGGGCAAGGGGCAGAGGAGGAAGGAAAAACACATCGCAGAGTTCACCTAAGCTTATCTTGAAAGCTTGACACTGTATACATTCTTCCTTCCAGAAGCATCTTGTTCTGTACGGGTCCTAGGATAAAAAAAGTAGAAACCAAAAATTTAATTTATACAAAGAGGTTTAAGTTTCATCTTAATGGAGCAGTCTTGCTTTGTGCAGCTAACAGGAAAGTCCCCGTTCTTAGTAAGTGGAAAGCTTTTTCTTTGCATAGAAGAAGGGGGAGGAATTGAAAACACAATGAGGTGGAGAGGACCCGAGGTTACAAATTGCAAAACGCAAGAACAATTCTAGACATTGAGAGGTATGTTAATCTCTTCATTAGCAGAAGGATAGCTTGCAAATTGAGAGGCCTTTTAGCAGTCTTTATACATGGGCCAGGTTTTGCATTTTCACTAGGACAAAAGCAAATGGTATAGTGGATTTACAGGATAAAGCTGAGAACAAAGCGCTCTGGTTGCTGATCTCTGTGTATTCAGAGACTGTGTTCTGCCAGAAGGGTATGTGTTGATTATATAAAAAATTCAGAAAATAAAACATATAAAGTAAAAGCCTGAGGTGTGTCTAGATGCAACATTTGTGTATGCTATGTGAGGAGTTCTCTTTGTTAAAACTGATTAGACTACAGCAAAGTCAGTGCTGCTGCAAGGCTGTGGCATGGCTGAGGAAGTTTAGCAAATTCCTTGAGTACATATTAATTATTCTGTGTTGTAGAGTATTTTATGGATACAGTGCTGTATGCTTTGTTTTTATCATTGGAATCTAAGGCCTTGCCCATGGAGCAGCAAAGACATGTCAGCCTGTATAACACCCCCCTCCACTAAAGTCTGCATACCATTAAACCGGCAGGAGATGGACTGACCTCCAGGACTCCTCTGGATATTCACCTAACTACTGTTGCAAAAAAGACCTTACCCATTTGTAGTAGATTGTGGGACTCTGCTCTCCTACTCAGAGCCAGCCTGGGTTCTGGTGAAGTTCATATTAGCAGTTTCCCTTCGTGCTTAATGTAAGCATCCCTCTCCAGGTGTGAAAATGCCCAGGAGGGAAGGAGTCAATAAAATAACTTTTCCAGTTTTCAAGTAGTTCTGAGCAAGTAGCTGAGAGGCTACCATGACCGAGTGTTTCCTTAGTACTTTAAGATAAACATGAGGCAAGTATTGGGCAGAAAAAAACCTTCTGATAGAAGCAACAGTTTTTAACTTGCACTAGCACAGGTCACCGCCCGCACCCATATGGATGAGTCGGAACCATAGAGTGTCATTATGCAATTACACTGGTAACAAAAATCCCCAGGGGGGAGAGACCATAAATAGTCTTGAACTTTAAGAACATGGAAGAAGAAATTACAGGCAATAAATTCTGGGAGAGAAAACTAAACTGCAGCAGGCTTCAAGACTTTGTCTTTTCAGTAGCAGAGAACTGTAGGTCTTGTCTGGGTGGGAGTGATAGCAGGTCTCTTGCCGGCACTGGTAGGGAATGTCTATGGGATAATTGGATGCTAAGAGATAGGCAGCCTCATTCACAGCAACAGCAGTTAGGTGTAACTCTAATGAGAGTCATATAGGGGATGAATGTGCACTTTTCATCACTTTAATTGCTGTAACCTATCCAATCATGTCGCCTATTATGATGTAATTATGAGATCAAGTTGAAGACTAATCATTTGTCCCACTGCCACCTATTTTGCAATTTCTCACAGCTGCTTGGTAGTCTTAGGTCATAATTTTTCATACTTTCAAGGAGAAAGAAATAAAGTTGCTAATCATCTAGATTTTGAAGACAATCCACCAAACATGCTATGCTACTGTCAAGAAATACAGGGCAGAATGTTCCTTTTCATTTAAACATATTGTCTTAGGGTTGCCTTGAAAAATATTATGATCTAGAGATTCATGACACTCTTTGTCAAAACAGAGCCTACTGTTTTATAACTTACTAGTTGGCAGCATCCCTGATCATTGTCAGTGACAAAGCTCTCATTGTTTTTTGTGTGTTTTAAAGAGTTTTTATGTTTCTGCAAGGTATTAGTCTTCATACTTTTAAAAAATTTCAAAATTTGTCCATTAATACATAGGTAGTATGTAATTTTTAACAGTAGCATGTTTGGGATTTTCAAGAGGGAGTTCACAGCTCAATTTGCACAATCTGCATTTTTTTTCCCTTGGGAAACAAGTAGTCTTAATTATTTACTCATGTTTTTGAGGTTGCATCCAAGTAGGAGCTAAGAACTTACATGTGCAAAATATGAAGCAATCCAGTGGTCACTTCCAGGAATAACCAATTATGTTTGAATACATGTCTTTTAAATAAAGTTAGCAATTGATCTAGTTATATTCTTTCCCAAAAGGTGTGGAGTAATGGAAGATGAATGCAAGTAAGCAGGGCTTGATTATTTCTGATATAGACAGTGTGGTACTTACATACACTGGAGAGGGCAGTTTATGTGCTGGTTTATTGATCATTATATCCCTGGCTGTATAAGTAAGAAAGCTGAAAGCAAATATAAGCATGAGCTGAGCGACTGCTTGATCTAAAAGAAAGCTTCCAGTTTGCTTCAGATCTAGCTCATCTTCCTAATTTCAAGTGTTCATGGCAGGCTGCAGTTTTCTTGCAGGGTATGATATGAACTCAGGCTGAAAGTCTCAGGAGTTGAAAAGTAAGACCTCCTTTCTCTTCAGTTCATTTGTTTCAAGAGAGAGGGATGGGAATCATGCTTATTAATTTAGCAATTATGCTGTGTGGGACTGTGCTTCCTCCCCCCTCCCTGTGCTCTGTTCAGGCCCTGTGGAAGTCTGCACAGACGTAAGCCAGTTATGCATAGTGGAAGCATAGCTCATAAATCTGCAATAATCGTTGTGTATGGAGAAAAAGCTTCTTGTGCAACTTTTCTTCATAGCATTGGGTCACTACACCAATGAATCACAAGGTCAAATTCTTGTAATTCATAACTGTCACAGCTGTGGATTACAACTGTATATATAGTTTAAGGATTCACAATGAACTGCTTTTGAAGCCAGGCTATTTATTAAATGTAAAAGCCCGATCAAATGTAATCTGTCTTTGTAAAAACCTTTTTGCCTTTTTTTTTTTTTTTTTGCAAATAATTTAAATAAAAAGTGGGGTTGAGTGAATATTTTATCATATTTCAATTACTTTAATTACATTAATTTTAATGTCCTATTGTTCCTGTTTACGAAATACAAAAAATTAGAGCCTGCTTTAGGGTCCTTGTCAAAGATAACTGCAGAACAGAAAGTAAATAGAGCATGTTGGTGAACACTCAAATCAATATTGAATATTCCTTCCTCATAAGACAATAAAAGATCAATAATTGAGATTTATTATCACCTAAAGTTAGGTTTGTATGGACGGTATAATTTCCCAGATATTCCTTCCCAAAGCAAGAACTTTTAGCTTTCTTCTGTCTACTTCTTTTCATTAAAGATATTGTATTCTTAGTTATGTCAGACATGCATACTGGTAGTTGTTCATGGCCCTGGGCTTCATAAATGGTCCTAAAGTCCTTTTTCCAGATATTATATATATGTAGTTCATCTTGAGTTAGGTCTGCCTCCAAGACTTAAATTCAGCCTGTATTTTAATTTTTTGCTCTATATCCTGTATGGCAGCTTTTCACCAAAATCAGGTGTTCTTTGCCCTCCTTCCCTTGAGCATGATGATGCTTTTGGTGCAGGGTGGCATCGGTTGTCCATGCGGATTCAGCCCAGGCATTCACCTCCTGTGGCCTGCTCACCATCACAGGTGAGAGATGTTAGGGCCAGGGCCAGCATTCGCTGTGTGAGCAGCTCTGCTGCCTAACCTTAGATTTTAGCTCCTGCTGCCTGGGCATGTTGAGTTCCCACACTGTGTTATCTACTTCATACACATTTGTCTGCAATAGCTTAAAAAGTGTGAGTGACCCCTTCATGGCTTCATTCTCCAGTGGATGAACAGCCCTGCACATCTGGGAACAAGAAAACCTTCATCTGGCACAACCAACCATGGCAGAGAACACCTGTTTGTGGCCAAAGTTCCTGTAACAATCCCCAGCACCCAGCCACAGTTCCTCATGTGCCCAGAGAAACAAACAGCCTCACAGAGGAGATACCTTGGGACAGTTCAGATTATTTTGACACAAAAGGATGCAGGATGCACACCCAGAATGCCAGATGGTGAGCACAGTAATGGTGCAGTCAGCCACAGCTAAGACTGTTGGCTGCTCCAACCAGGCCAAAACTAACCCTGGTGATAATTACCTGCTCTAGTTCTGCAGTTACCTCTTCTCTTGAGAGAAGACCTGAGTCCCTGTAGTTTCTGATTTTCTCATGCAGCACCCTGCTCATGAGAGATTTACAAGGACTCCGCATCTCTTCAGGGGTTACCATAATCTTTGAGGCTCAGACTTCTGCTGTCCACATTTGAATACTGTACCATCTAGGCATTTATAGGTATTTGACTTATTGTTTCAATAAAGATGAACATGGTATATTAATCAATCATCAGGATTCGTGTTAGCATGTATAACTGCCTTCTGGCTGACTGTAGCTTTTACATGGAAAAGAGAGCGATCTAATGGATTTTGATTCATTCTCATGGCATTATCTGATTCCTCTCCCACACTCCCACCAATATGCTCCTATTACTAGGGGTCTAGAGAGGTAAATCCTATTCTCTAAACAAGCAGGAGTGGGAAGCCTGGCTGCTCTTCAGCCTCCTCTCAGTTACAAACCACTCTGGAGCACATGTAGGTAATTTCACATTGGCTTCTGCTGGTTGCAGCCTGGATTGGGTGGACCATGAACTTTCACTTACTTTCTTGCATCTTACACATAGTATTTTTTCTTGATGTTCCTTGTTCTGTGTTACTGTCCGAGGATTTTTTTGTTGTTGTTGTTACTTTGATCTGTGGAATTACATTAATGCAATAAAATAGCAAACACTGAAGCAAAGGAAACAAAAACAACACAACAGAGATACCTCAGAAAATAATGATAGCATTTGAACATTTGCAGACAGCCCTTCTACCAAGTGAAGGTTAACCTGTTAATACATAAAGGAAATATTTATAACTGTTTTGTTTTACTAGTTTTATAAAAACACAATTATAGACAATTTCTCATATGTATTATATTCATCTGAAGAACTTGTGTGAAAAATGCAATAAACTGACATTGAAGTACATCTCTGAAGTACACTCTTTGTGCACCTGGAAACTCCACTAAATGAAACATTACTGCTTAGTAGTCCTTCTTGGGCAGAGTCTCTTCAGATTAGTTCTTGGGCCTCAAGTACCTTGAATTTACTGGGGAAGCCTGTGTTGACAGCAGGGCCAAGTGCTCCTTTGGGTCCATGCTTTCTAGATTCTGATGCCGTAATATTTCAAGATACTGATGTATCCATAGCTCTTCAGTCTCCTCAACTTCTGCAGCTTTCAGAGCAATGGAAGAAAGCATGTGTCTGCACCTCAGCTGTTCAAACTTCACTTAAATTGCTGTTAGGATGGGTATCCACCAGTACACTGGACTGAGAACACAAATGCCCAGGGAGGTTGAAGGATACAGTCTTTACTTAATCTGTGGATTACTGCAAAAGTGCACGTTAACCTTTGTTCAGAGAATAGTCTTTCTCTGGTTTGTAATTTAGTAGAAATACAAAACATGGCTGGAAAATAAATTTTTCAAAATACAAACAAACAAAAACCCCAGCCAAGCCAGAAAAATTTCTCAGAAATCATTGCTTTAGTTATTGTTTTAAAATTAATTCTCTTATATCCATTTTGATATAGAGGTTTCCTCTTTTTAGTGCATCCCTTTCTTCTCTGAGCTCCACTGAGTCCTTTCAGCCTTAGAAAAAGCATATTTGTGTTTGTGCATGTAAGTTATACTGGAAATAACAATGTACTTTTCATAAACCAATTTATATCTTTAATCTTGGGAGCATAAGCGTATGAACCTGTATGACATCCTTTGTTTAATGTTTTTCCTGTCTTAGCCTGGTTTACATTGAGGTAGAGTTTGTCATTACAGCTTAAGCATGTCATTGTTCTGCAAATCTTTTAGGAGTCCAGATGCGCTCAAAATTAAAGGCTACCTCTTACTATTTGTGTTATCATAATGCAGAGAGAGGTCACTGCTCTGTTGTGCAAGATCACATTCAAACGTGTCATGAGCAGCAGACCCCGCTCCCCAGGCTTCCCTCTATTAAGGGACAATGATGTATCACACCTAAATTTAGTTAACAATAGCAGCTGTTAGAGTGAAGGCTCGAACCAGCTGGGTCAAAGGTTTCTTTTCTTTGCCTTACTTCCCCTCTTCGTGGAGCTCACCTGATGTGTTGAGCTAATTCAATTTGCTGAGGTAGCAGAACATTCTCTTGACAACAATGTGAATGGCTTTCTGTTGTGCTGGGGACCTGAATTAGCTCAGTAGAGGATCAAAACAGCACTGGAGCTGGTGCAAGGGGGAGTGACCCCACTGTTAGGACAGGGCAGGAAAACAGGTCTGGGAACATGACAGGGAATGTCAGGGCTGATGTCCTTCACAGGTGATAAATCCTCTTGGCATCGGGGTGCACCCTCACTGGTAGTGTGCAGGTGTATCTCTGCGTGCCTGTCCCCTCCTTGCTCTGGCATCTGCCTGACTTCTCGGTGAAGAAAACTTCCTCAGGAAGGAAACTTCCCTCAGCTGCAAGGAAATTTCCTCAGCAAAAGAAAATGAAAAGCTGGTTTAACACCCAAACCATCACCTTGCTGTGAATCTGACAGCATGTCTGTGCCAGCTCGAGGGTCGGCACATATGGCTGTGGGCACATAATACTTAGGCTGTTTAAAAGCATTGCAATTAATTTAAAATCAATACATCTAAATTCAATTGACTGCTGCTGCAGTCAGTGGAGTTGGCAGACTCAGTTCAGTGGCCTTTTGAGATGCTTGGATGATCCCTCTGGCTCTCAGCTACTGGTCCAGAAGGGCAGGAGCTCTCTTGCTCCGGGGTGACACCTGCCAGATGGGCCCTGAGGACATGCCTGGGATTGGCTGTCTCTGCCCAGCCCCACTGGGCTCCCCCATCCACCCGGGGACCAGGGTCCCATGCCAGCCCCTGAAGACATCAGCCCCTGCCCCAGTGGTGCAACATCAGGGCCACTCTCTAGCCCTGGGCCCACATCCCAAACTTGGCTTTTCTGTCCCCAGGAAGGTGCCTGGTGATGGCCCTGACTGCCCTGCTCTTGCCTGGGGGTGGGATGGGGGCTGCCCTGGGAGCCCCCTGCCATGGTGCCTAAACACTGCCAGCCCCAGGTGAACATGTGGGGCACCCTGAAACAGGGAGGGTATCACTAGGGACCTGCATTTAGGGAATGGGACCAAGACCCAGGTTCCCCAGAACAGGGGACTGGGCACACGGTTGAGGAGCTCAGCAGAGGCTGGCCCTCATCAGGTTGATCTGAATCTGGGGGCTAGGAAGCTGTGCTCAGGATGGGAATTTCTGGGAGAGAAGGACTATAACCCTAGATACCTACCAAAAGGTTAACGAGCAGTACAGCAGTCCAGCAACACACTTTGCCAGGCTGGTGATTGAAATGGTCAAACCCAGTCCCTGTTAATTCCTGTCTCCATAGTGGGCACTGTAGCTTCTTAATCTGTAAGAAACTCCATGCAGATGGGCTCTCTTCTGGATTGCTGGATAAGCAATTTCTTTTTATGGAACTACTGGGAGATGAAATGTTCAGGTATTTGGAAATGCCATGGAAACCAGGAGGTGTTAGAGGTAGAGACTTACGGGAGATGTTTATGCAAACTGAACACCTGACTGTTCTGAAGATCTTTGCCAAGATTGTGTAACCTGCGCTATTGCTTCTGCACCTTTTGTCTTTTTCTCCTAATCTTGATGTAGTATCTTCTTATACACTGATCTACATGCTCAGAACAATAAGTCATTCCCTCTGTGGTATGCAATCTTCTTTCCTTCCGTTTCTCTCTAAAACCCTTTGCACATCTTTTTCATGTAATCCTCTTCAGACATCCTGCATCAGGCCATTTTATGCTTACACTGTTGCACTGCCTGCTACTTGTGTATGTTGAAATTTAGTTTTCTTCATATTTCAGACAGCACATTTGATTAGTAATAATCAGGAGATATCTAATAGATAACACAGTTGAACAAATCACTAAAAGGCTTTGCAAATACCTTGCTAACTTATCCTCTTTAAAGCAATACAAAAAAAAGTACAATGTTGTGTATGATGATTACACAAACATAGTTTAATAAGCCCTAATATATTATTTTTCTTTTGAATTTGAATCTTTTATCAATGTATTTTTAGATCCATGTTACCCTTTAGCATTCCTTATATTTTCCATCCTGGCCTAGCTTTTACATCTCTTCCTGTTAATCTCCACAGCTCAAATTTGCCTGGTCTGAAATCCATCATTGTACATCGTTTAATGAGACATTTCTCCAGTCATCATTACTGCAGATCAATAGAAGCAAATCCCTGTCTCCTGACAGGTTCAGCTAAGTATCTCATGCATGACTGTCTTTCCAATTTGATCCAGTTTAACAGTCTGTTTCTCCCCCCTCCCCAACCCCACTTCTCTAATCTGCAGAGATAGATATAAATCTTGAGCCAGACTCTGGGGGCTTTCTCTTGTGTGGCCTTCCCTCTGTGCACAGCACTCCCTGACCGACTGGATGCTATTGCCAGACAAACAGCTGTCTTAGCAGTTGCACTAACAAAATAAAGGGGAAGGAGGGAGGCCAGGGCAGTGGAGGGAAGCTTTTTGCCCTTAGGGTCCTTGTTCACTTACTTTACTAAGAAATTCAAAATCTAATGGGGGCCCATTGCTGCAGGAAAAATGAGAATAATCTATGATCTTTGGAAAAAAGTGAAAATCCATCATCACTAGTGAGTGATTCACATCAGCATATCTTTTCAACATGACCTCCCCAAAACAAAGGAGGTAGAAACTGATAAGTAAAAGCTGAGATTTTCCTTTTCATTGCTCTGCCCTGTAGGCTGGTTGAGGGATAGACAGTCTCTCTTTTCTCACCTCTCCCAACTTTCCTTCCTGTCAAGATAAGACTCATGAACGGTGGTCTATCTTCAAGGAATTTTAGTGCTCTGTAACCGGGACAAAACCAGCCCAGATTAGACACAAACATATGGGCTTTGGGTGTTCCCCTGCCTGCCTCCTCAGACATCCCGTGTTCAGTTTTCATTGTCTTGCTGATTCCTGCTGTGTGCTGTTTTGTGCAACTGTGCACAGATGTGTTTAAGTGGCAGCACGTAGACAATTGTTTCATTTGATGAGATTTTAGGTGCCTGACTCGAACGTGGGAGGAGATTAAAATTAGATTGCTGGCCTACCTTTGTGATGGAGGTTGCTGCCACAAGGGCAGGGATGATGGCATGCCCCCAGGTCGGGGTCAGCTGGGAGCTGATCATTCGAGAGCTTTTGTCCTGTACTATTAAAATAAGCTGAAGTCGCCATCAGTTTATGTTAATGTGTTGGGCTGTAACCTTTTGGCAGCCCAGAAGGTATTTCCCAGCTGATCTTTCTGGCTGTATGTGCAACAGCCTGTGTCTGTGCACTAGGGTGAATGGTAGAGGAGGCTGCCAACTCACCTTGAGCCAATAATTTTAATCTTCTGCTGTAAGTGCAGCAAAGCACTAAAGCTCTGTGTCTTCCATCCTCAGTCTGTTTATATTATACCTTTAATATATACATATGCACAGTCGTGTGCATGTTCACACACAGGAAAGGTTTATCTTTATGGATGATGATAATTTCAGGTATAAAGAAGGTGTTGGTTACTTGCTTTACTGGCAGTAATAATGTCTATGCTTCTTTTCAAGGTATGTCTGTACATAGTTCTATTTCTCTTAAAAGTGACTCAAACTTGAAAGATGAATCCACAGTTTGTAAAGAGCTCTGATATATACCGCTGTTCAGGTAGGGAATTGTGATCAAGTTTTCTTTTCTCTATTTTTCTCCTCATTCACAGTCTTCTCCCTTGCAGATATGCTGGTCTGCAGGCACATCTTCCTTGTGCTAGTCTTTGGGATAAAGGAAATGATATTCTGTAAGGAGATCTGTATTATAAAGGACAAAGTTTATTAATGATATCTCACAAAATTTGGATCCCTGGTTCTGTGTCAGGATGCAGTGTTATGGAAGGGATACACTTAAAAATTACACTTAATGATTTGTCATTATTATCAATACAGATAATGCAAACAGTCCTTTTAAAGTTCGGCTTCTAAAGCCCATAAGTACTCTCTTCATGTAGAATCCTAAAATTCAGGTTAAAAATACAAAGACTTAAGTGACTGTTAGTATTTGTTCTCCCAATGTGTTCTAAGGAAGGTGAACAAGAAAGGAGATATTTCAGTGCTTTTTTTCTTTGAAAGTCGTGGTTTATGGGATGTTACAGTGACACCTGGTGGAAAGCAGTGCTGGAAGTTTAAGAAAAATTTCTGGACCGTTTGAGTAGTTCGTTCGAACAGCGTCTTTAACGTTACTATTTTATTAACTGATTGTAATAGTTAGAGCCCATTTGTGCGAGGCATGTGTGCACTACCCTTATACGAGCGTGCAAATGCTCACTGACAAGAATTATCCTCATCAGTAATAGCCAAGCTTTCCAGTTACACAGGGTTCATTATGTGTATTTGATAGCAACCAAATTTCCTTGTCCAAAAAGCCAATACTGTTACGTTATTGTTATTGTTATGGTGCTGTGGAATTTTTCTTCAGACTTTAAGATGCACCTTGATTACATTCCTCACCACGTTCTTAACCTAGTGGAGTCACTGTCCCTGGAAGCATTCAAGAAACCACAGGACATGGCATTCAGTGCTATGGTTTAGTTGGCATGGTGGGTGGCGTGTGGTCAAAGGTTGAACTCAGTGATCTTGGAAGTCTTTTCCAGCTATAATGATTCTATGATTCTGTGTTTCTCATCTCCCAGTGCTCCCCATACATCCTCAAAAAAGACCCTAGACATCCTAACAAACAAACAGTCTCTAAAAAAAACCCCAAAACAAATTTAAAAAAATGTTGGCTATTAAAATGCCATTAAAAGATTTTTTTACAAAAAGTTTGAATTGAGGCATATTTTTTTACCTGCAGTACATCTAAGTTAGTAATTTAAATCCATGACAGCCAGCATTCTTAATCCAGAGTGACCACATAGATCAATGGTTGAACTCTGTCTGATTTTGATCCACATCAGCACTAGCACAAACAATACCCAGGAACAGTTTGGGATATAGTAAATCTAAGAGTCATTACCCATAGGTATTTCAGCTGTGCCTATCCTCTCTTGGATTATGAGAGATTTTAAAGTGTGGATGTGGGTTATCCCGCACCACTTGCTTGGGTATAGGGGTGAGAACATTGAATTTAGTAGTATAGACCTAATAGTACTAGAGACCAAATCCCAAAGGTCCTAAATGTCTTAACTATCCAAAGCCAAAGTTCTTTGCCTCAGGAAGAAATTACAGCCTTCATCTGCTTGTCACCAGCTTCCTCTTCAGTGTTGCTGGTCATGTGAGCTCTGATGCAACTTCTTCAGCCAAGATGAGCTGGATTAGCAGAGAGCTACTATTTAAGCAGTCAGACTAAACTGGCTTATTTTGGCTGGATCTAAGGAGCTCCCTCTTAAGCAGCTTTGCTCATGGGCTGGAGTGGGGGCAGCATTCCTCTGGAGGTGAGAAGTGACAAGCAAACTGGGCAGTAATTCCCCCACACCTGTGTAGCTGAAAGCCCTTAGTTGAAAGAAAATCTTATCCTAGATGAGCCTTACTCTCATCTGGGTTGTTCCTTGAGTAGTGGTAAGGAGACTGAGATCATGCACAAAGAAACACCCAAATGCTTCCCAGGGCAGCTGGAAGAGAAGGAAAGAACCTGGTCCTAAAAGCGTTTTCCTTCCTCGGACCACCTTTGAGCCATATGCTTCCCAATATTCATTGTCTGTCTCCAGCCTGGCTTTCCCTTTCTTCCTGCCTTAGTGCATTTACTCCTTTCACTGAATGGACAGAACAGCACAGGGGATGGTACTAGTGCCTGAGCCAGAAAAAACCAGCATCAGGTTAACGCCAACCATTCACTTCTGCTGTTGCTGGGTTAGTGCTAAGCAGGTTCTCAGCCTCTTTTACTGCATGACTGCAGAAATATTACCTTGACAAATGAATGGGGCTTGGAAACGTATGGTGGAAAAGCAGATACCCTTTCTAAGTAGCAATAACAGGATGTGCCAGCCTCAACTGATCATCAAAATACTATATTATTTATTAAGTAGCACACTGGATTTATAAAAAGTAATACACATGCACAAAATGCCATAACATTTGTTTATATATACATATATGTGTATGTGTGTGTAAGCTGGATTGCTTTTCTACTGTGGAATTACTCTTTGGATGGCTGTGCTGGTACAGCACAGATGTGCCACAGACCAGGACCTGGATGTGTCTTAAGCTTGACTTTCCACGACCTCTTTAATGTGAGTCTTCAACTTTATGTAAGACTCTTCACCACTCTTTAAATCAGACACATGATTTATCTATCAGCTTCATTTTTCTTCCATGATATGGGTACAAACTTACTAGTACAATTGTGCCTCCTCATCTAGAGAGCCCCTAGCAGGGTTATTCATCATCACCAACAAATTTTCTTAGTTGCATCTGTCAGCGTTTTCAGCGAGCAAATGGGACGGGGAGCCTGGACAGGGGTTCCAGGAGACTTTTATTATTTTATTCCATTATCAGTCTCACATACAGAGTTGAGACAGAGACGGTACAAAGCTCATGACGTCACAGGCATCCAAAGACTTCCTTGTTACAAAGCATTCTTGAAAGCTTTTTAGCCAATAGCATGCTTCTAAAATTTACAAACAACTGTTTTAACCAATCTTCAGTAATGCATGTACATCTGTTGTACACAATACTTGCTTGTTATGCCTTATATAATAATGCACAATATTCCATTATTAGGCTTGAACTTATCTATCTTGCTAAGCATATTTTTTGCAGCTTCAAAACCTATCTCAGCCAAACCTGGAAACTCTAATCATTGTGTCAATGTCCTTGCTTGCTATATAATTGTATCTTCTTCTATCTTCAAGTTTTCACAGCTAGAGCTGATTCCTAAATTCTTTTGCTTTATTTCTGAAACCTGCTTTTTTCTCACACCTAAGAGCTTTTTCACCTTTTTGTGTTTCCCACAAATTCCCCCTCTCAGTACAACCATAAAGAAACTCTCTTAACTTTGTCGCTTATCGACTGCCTTGCGTTTCATAGCTCTTCTACATAAGGGCACTTCTTCTGCTTGCTCTAAGCAGTGCTATTTTACACCACAGCGATTTTAATGCTGTGAAAGGTCGGGTCTATTTCAAGAATAAAGGTCAAATCCAGCATTAGTTGTTTTGTACCATTCAAATAAGTCTCATCTGTTCCAAGGCCTTAATTCAAAGCCTTCATCTATAGCTGCCTGGGTAAGATTCTGAGAACTTTCTGTGATCCTTTTTCCTACATCATTCTCTTGTATGACAAAAACTTCCTTAACAATTTTGGCTATCATTTGTCGCACACACTGAAGTATACAAGGCACAACTATCAATATCACCACTACAATCACCAGCACATATAAACCTGCCTTGCAAAGCTCCTTTAGCCAAGGTGCAGAGCTCCATCCCTCAAACAAACCGTCTAGCCATGATCCACTGACTTTTTGAATTTGAAACGTTAGATCTTTCAGCTTTTGCATACTTTTGTGGATGGATTCAGAGTGGTCAGACAAGTTCATACAGCACCATCTTTCAAATTCTTCACAGCCATGTCCATGTGACAGTAAAAGGAAATCAATTGCTGCTCTATTTTGAAGGGTAGCATGTCTAACACTGTTGACATTAGCCAGCATATCGCTGATTGCAATGGATGTGGCATTAGTTTGTTTACTCAGCCAACATCCTACCTGATCCAATTGCTTCAATGCCATTGCTGAGGCATTTCTTTATTTTTAAAACCTGCTTTTTTCCTCACACCTAAGAGCCTTTTCACCTTTCTGTGTTTCCCACAGCATCCATGTAAAAATATTTAGAAATAGCTTAATCTAGTCAAAATTAACATTAGGCCGTTTTTTCCCCACCATTTCCCTGTTTTCCATGTTGCTTGGAGCACCTGATTAAGAGCATTGCACTTAGTTTCCTTTTTACGTTAATGATATTTGTGTAAGTAGATACACTGACTTTCATTGGTCAGCTCTTTTGTTTCAGTGGCTTAATAAGAAACTATGAAATAGGGGTTGCGTAAGTTCGAGACAAGTGCTCCAGGAAGCTGAGAAGTTGTTGGAGGAGTGGAGTGTAAACAAGGGTTCAAAAAATATTTTAATAATCCGACATGCAGAAATTTCACAGTTGCATCTCCATCACCTAGACTAAAAGGAGTTTGTATGGGCAAGCCAAGGGAAGAGTCAGATTAACAGATGAAATTATTTAAGTTATGGGGAACGTTTGCCTGTGGGTTTTCCTGCTAAAAAGGCTTACTTTTTACTGTCTATGGATTTCTGCAGTGTACTCTGCTTTCTCAAGGAATTGTCAAAACTTGTGTACAAGTAACCTGGTAAGTTTTCAAAAACTGTACCTGATCTTTTGAAATACAGATTGTTGTTAGCACTGTAAGAACTTCATATTACTTATCAGCATTTTCAAAATTATTCTAAAGAATGTGTTTTACTAAGATCAGAGTTTGAGAACCAATGTTTAACATTTGAATGTGTGGAATCGGGTAAGGAACAAATCCCACTACTCTGACTGCACGCAGTTACTATAAATGCTAAAGACCCTGGAGGGTGGGTAAGATAAACTTTTATTCTTTCCGTTTATTCACTTGACTTATTAATTTTGTTCTGGTTCAGGGCTTTTCTTACATAATTGAGGAAAACTGTAAAGTCACAAGAAATTTTCTGGGAATCTGTGACACACACAGTTGTCCTGAACTTGTGTCTTAATTATTAAGTTAGTTGGTTTAAATTGTGGGTATTTATGTAAGTATTAAAATTAGTGGTCAGATCCTTAGTTTGATACTTTCTTAATATTCCTTTGAATAGTGTGTGGAATTTATTATTTTTGTTCTACGAGTGCAAGACAAAGACAAGCAAAACTTCTGAAATCTAGACAATTACTCTGCCTTCAGGAGTTGCCTCCTTGCTTCTATTTGCCAGAAATGTTGATGTGGTTTAGAGCACTGTGTATCTTTGCTTTGTAAAAAGGACATTTTGTGTCTTGGTGCTAACTGTGGAAACCTGCTGCAGAGAACTTTCGCCTGCTCTATTCTATTTCATGCACTTGCCTGACAGTTCCTTTAAAAGTATTTGGAACTCTTGCACCAGTGAAAGAGTTAATTGCTTTCCCTGATGGAAGCCTATCATACAATGATAAACTTAATGGAGATCCTTTGATTTGAGTTTAAATTAATTCAGAATAAGAAATAGGTTGCTCTTCCTTTCAGCTTTAAAAGACAGGAAAATCACATCTATGTTCAGTGAATATACTGAATATATTGATTCAGATGAGAAAAGTGTAATCTTTGAGTCTGAGAGTTGTAAATCTTATTTTTCTCCTTGTTGCGTTCAATTTTTTTTTGTGACAACTTTGATTCTCACTATTGTCACGGTGTGCCCTGTGTGCTGAAAATTTCTTCCTGAGAATTGTTTTATTAAGGCTGCTCTTACCTGTTTTCAGGTCAAAAATTTAAGAGCTGCTATTCAGCTTCTCTAAAATTGTTGCATACATCCTGAAATCTTTTATGCTTCAGTGATAGTGATAGGTTTTGCACACTTTGAATGATGTGAAAAAACAGGTATGTTCACTGGAGAGCACTTTTGGCAGGAGAGGAAGGGTGCTGGCAATCACCATATGGCTGCTTAAAACTCCTTCAAAAGGTGGCCAGACAAAAGGCATTTAGCTTGAAGGAAGGTCTTTCCTCTCCCAAGAGGTCAAAGCCACTTGGCTTTGTCATTTAAGCCCAGCATATTTGTGAAGCATTTGCTATTGACTCAGTGAACCAGAATGGAGAGGTAAGAGCCAAATTCCTACCTCAGATAATTTGATTAACACAACTGATTCTGCCCATGTCTTTGTTTGATGGTATCTCTGAAATTAATCTCAAATGAGAAGCTACTGGTATGTCAACAGTAAAGTTCTCCAGATGAAGAAACATCAGCCAAAGAAGTGTTTTAATCAAAGAGTTTTGGGGAAATATTTTTATTCTTTTAAAAAATGATGTGTTTCTCCTATAGGAAGGAGAACTTGGAATTACTAAATTTTGCAATGTTAGTGACATCACTGGAGCGGTGAGTAATGGTTTCCTTTGTTAATTACTGACATTTTACGTTCCTGCTATTTGAATACAATGGGTACAGCGACCAGATTTTCAAAGACTTCATGTAAATGTGCACAGTTACCTGTCTAGCAAGTCACTAAGTTGAGTGGGTACATTTGGTTCAAATTATTAGAGACATGGTTATATTTTTTATTTAAAGAAAATATGGAAACGGTGTTGATCTCTGCTGTGAGTCATGTTCATATTTGTGATCTACAAAGTTCATAGTATCTCATTTTTGAGACAATAAGTCAAAACTAGTGTTCCCTCCAGCATGCAAATCATTAAGACTGCCTTATTCAGTTACCTCTGTACAGTTGTTTATTTTGTTTTCTCAGTGATTAAACGTAAGAAAACTTATATCTGTTGAACATTTAGAGTTCTCTAGGACTTTAAATGGTTGTGTCTGTCATGGGGGTTTAACCTGAGCTTTCCATAGGAGCATTCTTGGAGGACTTTAGCTGATTTCCTAGTTCAGATTGCAAATGCAATTTAAGCTGGTGGTGATGAATAACACAGTGAATAAAAATTTTCAGCTCCCCTGAAGTTGCCGAATAGAGCTTAAAGACTAACTGGCAAAAAAAGATGAAAGGATGTAAAGGTATGCATGCAGGATGATAAGCATGGCTGCAACCAGTGGAGAAACATATAAAGAGGACTATGGTGGGGTTTTTGCAAGTTATGTAACAAGAAGCAACAGCACATGCCCAAAGAAATAGTTCAAGGAAAGGTCACCTTTAATATCGAAGCATTCAGTGAATAGAGCCGCCAGAGACCCCTCTTGATAAACTTTCAGGACCATAACAGGACTTCCAGTAGGAGGCAGATACATGGAAGTTAGTTCTAGGAAGGTGATGTTTATGTATTAGATAAGAAATACATTTTAATGAATATGTATGATTATAGTGAATAAACACTTTGTTGCAAAGTCTCACAATACACACAAAAATAAGGAGATGTCCTCCTGTGTGTCCTGCACAGATAAAGAATGCCTGCTTTCTAATGCTTCTAATTGTGTTGGAAAGTTTGTTCCTGATAATTTCTGTATCAGTAATTATACATATTCTTTGAAAAGCGGTGGAGAATTCAGTCTTCAATATTTTCCACAGAGACTAGTGGCAAGCAGCCCCTCAGCACCTGGTATCTAGAGAGGCTGGGCCATTTATGATGCTGGGACCATAAAAGTCTGTGTTGTCATGACAATACATAGCCAGGTTGACTCACCTGTTAAGGTTACTGTGTATCTTTGCTCAGTGTTATCAAGTCCTCAAATATTTTTCATTAGGCTTTGCAACACTCAGTATCAGAGTCTTCTGCTTCTAAAGTTGTTCCAGCTTCCCTTTAAAAAGGAAAACCTTCATGACCATTAAGAAGTAGATGGGGCAGCATAAACAAGAAAGGTCCAACATCAAAACTGAGTGACATAATATTTATTACTTCTCTGAAAACTCATGGTTTTAAAGCCAGTGCCTATTGGAGAGCATGTGTGGGAGGGCTGGTGCTGACCAGCTTTCCTCTGTGCTTTGCTGTCCTGCATACTGCATATTGCTGCTTCTGCAGAGAAAAAGTGGTAAAACAAAGCTGGGAGGGTGGGAGTGCTGGCCACATCATAGCTGGCTGAGTGAACTCATTCCCAGAACAAGACTGAATTTATTTTGCTCTTTATTTGGTTTTACATTAAGAAGGGCACTATACAAGGTAACTCTCTTACTGTAGGATCTGAGTACCTATAATACCCATATGTACCTACAATGTAGCTCTAGTGCTGGAGTATCCCTTCCCTCTAGAACCCTGCTTTCAAAGGCATTTTTAAAGCCATCCTCTGTCTTTGCAGTGTACACAGGGATGTCAGTTTTGGAATGCAGCCCTGCAAACCCACTGTCCACTAAAATGTGTGAGTATTACCTGAGCTTTGGCTCTATAGCGCTTGTCTACAGTCCATGAGGTAGGACCTTATCCAATGGCAAACGTTCAAAATCCACTCAGAGCAGTGTTTCTATGAAAAGATGTAATGTCTGTATTTTCTCTCAGTTCCTCATAAATTCTGTTTTGGGAAGTTAATAATTCTTGCTATTCAAGTTGCCTGTAATATCAAAGGTTTTCATTGCATTTGTCAGAATGTATGGGCATTTTACAGTTCATTAAGCTCAACACAGATTTTTAGACAGTGAGAATGCACTAGTGCTTTTCAGGATTTTACTCTACCGGGACTGTCTCAGATGCATGCAGATGTAAATGAAGCACATGGCCTTCAGCAGATTGCTTTCTTGTTTTTACTAAACCAGGTGGATGAGAACTAGCATTGGTCTGGGACAACTGCCATGATAGCTTTTAAACTGCTCATTTTTCTGCATCTCTTGAACACCTGAATGCCATTCAACCATTGCTGACTTTAGAAAATCAATCATTCTAAAGTGAACTTTCTGTTTTTTCAAGTGTGGGTTTTCCTTCTTTCATTTTTGCCAGTGATAATGTTTTGTAATGTACTTTCACCGTAAGAAATTCTAATTAATTGGTATTATATGTTCGAAATACTCTGTGGTTATATTTATGCTAACTCCACATTTTATTAATTTGCTTCTTGGCAGAACGAGACATACAATAGAGCATGTGAGGTAAGTTGAATGCCATCAGAGCAATATAAAAAAAATCACTATTTCAGTGATTGCTATGTCCACAGAGTGCTAAGAAATATGATGTAGATACAAAAACTTATCAATTCAGGTCTAATTGTTTTGTACTCCCTAAAGCTGAAGAATGAGTTACGTACCTTTTTAGCATGGTGACTAAGGACAAGTTTGCATTAAAAACTGCTGTGTGACAAAGAACACTGCTGTAAAGAAAGCAGACTAATCTCACATTATGAAACAGGACAGACCTATGTAAACCATGTTCTAGGCTCTCACTACAGTGTTGTTCATCCAGTTTTTAGTTAATTCTGTCAAAGATTATCCAGAGAGAATATTTGTTAAGGCTGGTACTATGCCAGCTTGGCGAGAAGTGGAACAAAGAGTGGGAGCTAGAGGACAAAACTCTTGACTGGATAGACAGTCTAAATGAAATAAAATGCAATTCAGTAAAGGGCAACATGTGGCCCTTTAGAAAGAGATGTCAGGTGGGGTGTGCCTGTCTGTGCTGAGGATGGATTGGTGTTCACAGTGATGAGTATGGGTTCAACAAAGTGCTGGTAAAGAGATGGCCCCTTTCAGGATGAACATAGAGTGCAGGATAGGACAGGATGGGGATGAGATGATTGGAAGATTGTGTTTGGCACTGTTCAGACCTCAGGATGAAGGTTGTTCCCAGATGGGGGCAACATATTTCAAGGAAGTGATGGAGGAGTTGGAGAGAGTTACGAGTAGAATGCAAACCCATAGGCAGCCTGGGAATTTGATTAAAAGGGTTGTTATTTTCTTTCTTTTTTTTTTAATGCTTTTTAGTTGATCAAATTGTGATGATGACAAAGGTTTACTAATGCACTAAATGGTGGTTTTGGAGTGTAGGAACAGTCCAAGAAATAACCAAATTGCTTTTGTAGAAATATGAAATTAGTGTGGGGGTTTTATTGCTTTTGGGTTTGGGTTGAGCTGGTTTTTTGCCTGTCTGGCCACTCAATATGCCAGTTAAATTTGCTGACTCTGCAAGGTCTTTTTTGGGATTATCTTTCCACTGGATCAGCTGACCAATTTGACTGTCCACATGTCAGGCACGCACTGTGTGTCACTGCATGCAGAGGATCAGCTCATCGCAGTCTGCAGAGCAAAAGAGTGGGCATAAGAGTGGGACTTAGCTCAGTTCTGTTTTGTGAATACCCCTTGGAACTGAAATCTGGTAGTATTTCTCCTTCCACCTAGGAACAGGGGATTGCCACTGAATTTCATGGGAATATTCACAAGAAAAGACGTCAGACCGTGGCTTATACAAGGACATTGCTGATGAATGGAGAAAATATGAGGATTTATTCTTTCCAAGTAGAGCAGATGGCAAATTTCCCTCAAAGTTTAAAGCTAGGAGCTTTAACAATCCTCTTACCTCAAGCAAAAATTGGATTTATGGTTCAGGTTCAGATAAAAATCAGAGGAAAGAATAATGCAACAAAAACCAAGTGTTCAGAAATACGTGTGTTAAATGAGGCAGAAGGCACTATGAATCAGCATGTAATCTGAGGACACTACCCCTTAAAACAAATAAATGTTAGTCATAAATGAAAACTCTAGTTGATAGTACAGTTGATAACTTATGTGTACTAATACCTGAATCTTCGCCTGCTAACAGTTATGATAATTTACCTGGAAGTATTTTATTTCTCTGAATGTGAAAATATTGGAAAAAAATTTTAAGTGCTTGCACTTGGCATTGAATGTCTGGATGTGAGATAATGTATATAGGAATACACTGCTAAGCAAGTTTTCAAATCTGTCTCGGGTGCAACTGTGTTGTCTGAAATAACCTGTCTTACCAGTTTCCATAGGGTGCTGGAAGCGTGTTTCCTCAAATCATAGGAAGAGTGATTAAAAAACTTTACTCACTTGCCATAGTGAATTGCTTCTGAATGATCTAAAGGTTAATTATCCCTTTAAAAGTAACTGCTGTATGGAGCAAACGTCAAGATTTTAAAGGCTTAATGAACTTGCAGAATAAAACGAGCCCAAATAAATGTCCTACTTTGAAAAGCTCAAATCACCACTTCTCAAAAGTTTTGGATTTCCAGGAGACTCGGTCTTGCATGTAATTGTAAAGCTACTGAGACCCACCTAGAACATGTTTCTGCTTCTTCTTAAGTTCTCTACATAAAAAGCAGGATGACACTATACCTATCTTCCCTACCCGAACTGAAAATTCAGGATTTTTCTGTTCTTAGGACGTGAGTGTGGAGCTCACTACCCTGGGGTATTTGTTATGTTTGCAGCTTGTAGGCACAACTGTAACAGAAGGAGTAGCTGCTGAAAATGAAGTGTGAATTAGACATGGCTGCTCTTAAAAATTGCGGATTTCAGCTATTTTGAAAATTTACTGGAAATACATTGTAAGAATGTGCCTCATTCATAGAGAGTACATGAAGCAGGAAAGGGTGAAATGTAACATGTGGAATATATTACTAACTAGTCCAAAACCTTGTCTTCCTAACTCCATGGTCATCACTGAAGTTATTTCCAACTTTAATGTAGACCCATATTCATGCTTTCCACAAAGGGACAGTGTATAAAGAGGAAACCTTTAATTCAGGGCCTGGTGAATTGATGAAAAAGCTCTCAAGAAAATCTTTGGAGTGAATTCATGGTACTGCTAATTTTTAGATTTAATGTAATTATTTCCACAAGGTTTATGTGTATGCAAAATGTCCGCAGAGTTTGCATGTATTTAAAGTGTGTCTGCATGATTCTGGAAGGAAGTCTGCCTTTACACAAAGCTAACCAGTGACTTCTGTGCCTTACACAGACAGTTTCCTGTAAGTTTGGCTGTAGCTGTGCAGAGGATGCATATGGAATTGAAGTACTAAGTAAGTTTGAATAGAATCCTGTGTCCAACTGACAGTCTGATAAATTCATAGTCTTGTTCTATGATCTGGATTTATTTAAAAAAAATAGGAATGCGTTGAGGATTTTCATTAATCAGAAAACTACCACCCTTCTTCTTTCTTTTAACAAATACACTGAAATTTATCTTGGAGTAAAACATTTTTCCCTTCCTTTCATGGGCATGAGACTTTTTGAATCCAGTCTCAACTGTTTAAGAGGATACCTTGGGCCAATACTATCTATTGAAATAGTCCCCTTGAAAATCTTTTCAGAAGACTCCCACGCCTTCTCTATGTTTCTATTCAGAAAAATTTTACTAAGTAGCTGTAACTAAAAATGCATTTACACAAGTATGGAGTTGTAGTCACAACTGCTCAACTTGAACCTGGCCCATTTCGGTCTGACTTACCAAACTGTCTTCAAAATGCCATGCAAGTTACTCAGCAACATTTTCAATATACTCTTTTATGTGTTTTTATGGGCTTTACGGCTTTCAGGTGTGTGAGGCAAGAGGTTTGTACCTTCGAGATGCAGTGATTGCCATGAAAGACTTTTTCTTACTGTTGGATTGTATTTTCCCCTCAGACTACTTGAACAATCCTAGTGCGCCATTTGCATCTGCCATTGGAAACCACAGTGTCACACTAGGGTGGAAGGCAGCTAACATCTCTGGGGTGAAATATATTATCCAGTGGAAGTTAAATCAGCTCCCTGGTGACTGGAGGTACACAGAGGTAAAGGAGGACATTTCCTTTTACTTTGCAAGGAAATTGGCTCTTCTCTGCTCTTAGTTTTTTGTTTTGTTTTGTTTTTAGAAAAATATTGGATAATATGTTAGGTACATGAAAGAGATTTTCAAAATCATGAGTGGCATGGAGAAGCTGAGAAATGGTAGATTATTCCCCATTTCCTCCAACATAGGAACTAGGGACCTTCGTGAAAACTAGCAGGTAGCAGGTTCAAAACTAGCAAAATGTATTTCCTCACTGAATGGGTAGTCGAAATGTTCATCTGCTTCCTGGCACATGTGGATGTTAAATCGCTATATTTAAACTCCTGAATACTAAAATTGCTAAAATTACTAAATAGGGTTTGAAAAGTGACTGGAAAAATTAGTGGAAGAAAAACTCGAGTTCTACTAATTGCAAATATTCCCATTGTTTCGTGTTGAGCCATGCTTGTGAAATGCCAATGAGAATGTTCAGGAGAAGTACAGCTGTAGGCTTTCTTCTTTTTTTTTTTAATACCTTTCCTTGAAGAAATTTTTTTGGTTCTCATCAAAGCACAATACTTAGCTAGAAAGACCTTTGTTCTGGCTCAGTAGAGTTGTTCTCATAATTTGTTCTTCTGCGTCAGCTGTGCACTTGTTATCTTGCCATCATCTCTATTGGACCAATTTACAGGGCATGACAAGTTGGTGCCACAAATCAAAGGTAAAGATAATTTGCTAAGCAGGAAGTTCTTCTGAATGAATTATTGATGAAATAATAGGGAGCAATTACTTCAGACAATAAATATTTCAGTGTAACAAGGATCCTTTGTATCTTAAAGCTGTGGTATATGTTTAAAATACATTGCTTGTAATATGCTACTATTCTAGCTTTTTTTTTACTTTTTTCTTAAAATTTACTATTGTATTGCATTAGTCCTTTGATCCACCTGCTCCTTGTTGAGATTTGGTGCCAGGTTCTAAGGAAAGAGAAGAGAAAATGTTCTGAAAAGATAGAAAATCAAAGCCTACGCTGAAAATAACTTTCAGCTGCAGCTGGAGTAAGGGAAAAACCCAGTTGTGTCTGTGCATTTATCTAGGTAGTATCTGAAACTGCATATACAGTCAAAGACCTTCAAGCCTTCACAGAATACGTGTTTCAAGTAGTTTGGATCATTACATCTCAGCTGCAGCTCCATTCTCCACCTAGTCCCAGCTATCGGACACATGCTTTTGGAGGTAAGGAATTGCACTATTAATTGCATCTTTCAGGACCTTAACAGAAACATTTGGGTTTAATTGCTGTTTCTTTGGCAGACAACACTGGTCCCTAATCTTCAGAATCATGTGTATTTTGTCTCTTGGGTAGCTGCAGAAGACCAAACTAACAAACTACAGGTTCTTTTTGTTTAACCTAGAAGATTTAGGGCTTCTCCCTGCTTTTGGTTTTAAAAGCAAGCACAGAAAAGTACATGGTCAAAATTGGGAGGGCACATGGGATACTTTTGTACATAATTATACATGTAGTTGATTGAAACACAGTTCCGTTTTCCTGGACATTAAAAAAAAAGTGAATTGTTGCTGAAATGTTAACTGTCCCTAATAATATTTATTGGTGTATAAATGAATTAACATGTGTGAAACCTAAAAATGTATTTTAAAATGAAAAACAATTAATGTTTTAATCAAATATTGGAGTCAGATATTTCTGTCTTGTAGTTCCTGCAACAGCTCCTGTCATTAATGATATTCAGAGTTCAAGTCCAAACACTGTTGAAGTTAGTTGGTCTCCACCACTTTTTCCAAATGGATTGATTATTGGATATAACTTGCTCCTCACCAGTGACAATCACGAATTGTTGAGAGCCTCAAGAGGGCACAGCTTTCAGTTCTACTCTACCTTCCCAAACACCACTTACAGGTACAAAAAGAAAAGATAGCCAATGTGGCCAAGTATGCAGTCACACTTCTTGCCCAGATAGCATGGAGTATGCCTTATAACATGACCTCTGCACAATTATGCTATTTACTTATGTTCTTGCCAAAAGCAAGGGCACCATCCTTGAAGTAGCAGAGTTATCCCAAGTAATTTGGCTGCTTTTGCAGAAGTCAGATGGTGAGGAAGGAAAAGCAATTTGATATAGGGCTGAGAGGCTGCATTTTCTTAGCTGCTGTTTTAAATTTTTTTTGGCTTGTGTGGCATTGTGTTTTTAGTATAGCAGGAGAAAGATAGAGCAGTCTTCTCTAGTACTTTAAGCATCTGGAAAAATTCCTTCATTTTTATTAAACGCAAAGGTCCGCATTCTGCTTGCACTGGTAAATACAGATCTTCCTTTGAAATGAAGTTGACTTGTTCTTCTGAGTCTGAAAATTTATTTTGAATTTAAATTTAGAAGATTCTGTTGTTGTTCTGCCTTTGGGCAATTCAGACTTTGGTTGGTTTTGTTTTTATTCTAAATTTTCCCAGAGCATTATATTTAAATGGGCATCTTCTGAAAGTCAAGCAGTTCTGTAGCAGCTTCCTTATTTGATAAAATTTTACTCAAGCAATCTTCCAAAAGAAACCTGCCAACCAAAACCTGTCTCTTTGTTGTCCCATAGGTTCAGTATTGTGGCAGTTAATGAGGTTGGTGCTGGACCCCCTGCCGAGGCCAACATCACAACCCTGGCATCCAAAGGTACAAGAGTAGCAGAGTCCTTATCACCATCTGTTCCTGGGGACAAACTCGTGTTCCTCGGCCTGCCCCATACCTGGCAGAAGAGATGAATATTTACGCTCTGAACATGTCAAGGAGTTGTACGCTGAGGAGTCAACAGCAAATCAGAGAGGGTCCTGTACTTCAGCTGTAGACATTATACGGCTGCACAGCATGGGAATGGCCTGTGAAGCTGGTAGGCCCAAACAGATTTGAATTATATTACAAATGAAAAACACCACAGTGGTCTGAGGTGGCGACTGAACAAAACCTGATTCCATTTTCTAGATGAGATTTTAACAGCAGTCAAACAAGTGTGTTTCTTCTAATAATTAAATACTTAACATGAAACTCTTTTGTCAAAAATTCTCAGTTATCTCAAGCCAAATCTGTGAAATCATACCAATTTCTTTTCTCTTTCATGGAGGTATTTATTTTACCATATCAACTAATTAATGTTGAAAGTAATGGTGCACTATAGCTATTATTCAAAGAATTGCAGAATTATTAATTAATTGGCAGAGAAAGATACATATTGAGATAGAACACAAATAAGAGTGAAATCAATGTCACCAAAATGTTCTTTTAGAAAAGAAAATAAAAGACTCTGCCCTTCTCATGAAAAGATTCAGTTGTCAAACACCTGGAAATGCTTCAGCTCTATGAAAACACTTCAAGACTGAATTGCCAGTTTTCTTCTATTGGTTAAAGAAATTGAACTTGCTTCTCTAGTGCTTTTTAAAATATGAATTTTTATTTTGTGTAATAGCTCAGACAAACTGGCATGTCCTTACTTGATGACTGCACAGAGGTTTGCTCTAGGGTTGGCCGACCCTGAGACATAAATATTTGTGTCGTTTTTGAAAAGTCCGAACTGTGGTAATTATGTCAATCCAATTTCCAAGCAATTAATTTAAGGTAGAAAACAAACAAACAAACCCTATGCCCCCAAGACCCACACTTTACGGGGGTGGGGAACGACCCCACTCCCCTTACTAGTCACCACTTAAAATTTCAGTTGTTTCCCCCTGAATTGCACAGGCGCTGTGTTTTCTCTCTGTGCTGACACAAACAGGAACAACCCTTCCTCATGTTATCATGTCCAGAAATGGTGTTACTGCATCAGGTACTGAGATGTGTAGATCTGGGCCCTGAGAAGGGCTGGGGAAAGAATCTGATTGCTGCCGTAGATTGCAAGAAATGTTACTTGAAAAGAGATAAAGAGGCAATATTGGCCTCTTGTACTCTGCTCTGAAGGCATCATTATTGAAATTACTCACAGTGTGTGCATCATGTGAGAAATACATGCAGCTCAATCTATGCAGATTATCTGGGAATAAATTAAGACAGCATTTGATCACAGTTTTGTGATACCCATATGAGGAAATGATATCTGATTGCAGACAGCTGCTTAAACTGGAGTGGAAAAAAAAAAGGGAAGGATTGTTTGCTGATGGAAATTAGCCAAAATCATACTTGAAATAATACATCATCTTTAAAATGAAGGTAACAATCAATTTAGCAGGGCATGTGCTGCATTTTCAAGGACCTGAGATACAGAAGTGAGGCAAGCTATCTTTCCCAGAGCTATGCATAGCCCAGACAGAAGGTGCGGATTTACTGCAGAGGTTCTGATGTAAATTGCTTGGGCCTTTATAAGCATGAAGTCAATTCATGTGACCAAAACTATCCTTGTTGACTTTAAATTCTATGACTATATTCTATGAGGAAATTAAATTCTATGAGGAAAAAAATTATTAAGTTTATCAACTTTGAAGCAGATTATATTATCCCATTATCATCTTTACCTGTGAAAGGTACTTGTTTCTTGAATAAGTCACTAAGCATTACAACGAAACACATGGAATAAACGTACTTGCATTGCTTTTCTCCAACTCTGTGGGATAATATTCTAGTTTGACTGGGGCTTTCAAAGAAGTCCAGAGGGGTTAAATATCCTATTTCTGCTGCACGTTGAAATCACATGGATATCTTAGTGCCTTAATTTCCTTGAGTCAGAGTGGGGCTTTGGTGCTCCAGCTTACTTTCCCTCACTAGGGAACTGACTACTGTTGCAGGAAATGATGGTGTGAAATTCACATGGTGTGTTTTCACCCTGTGGGAGGAGCCAGAATCAACTGTAATGGTGAATAACCCCATACACTTTCAAAACTCAAAGACTTTAAGTTTTGGCCTGTAACTGCTAACGTAAGAATATACTCATGCATACATACATTTGTGTACACACGCATGTGCATGTCTATTAATGATGTATCTGAGTTGAGGAAACATAACGTGTTGAGGTCATCTAAATTCTGAATTTCTCTGTTTCCCAGTTAAGGAAAAAGCAGCATGGCTTTTTCTATCCAGAAAAGAGTCTTTAAGGAAGAGACACACAGAGCATTTCCTTGAAGCTGCTCAGTGCCTGCCAAATGGTACTATACACCACAACATTACAGGTAAAATCAGATTGGGCTCTCCCCTTTCCCGTCAAGTGTGTCTAAGACCTCTTTTCACCAAGGACAGAATGTACCTCACATAGCTTGAGACAGCATCCAGTCTCCCTTTACAGCTGATCAGGAGAAATAGAAACTTTCAGGACATGATTTGACCTATTTGAAGTGACAGGCACTAGGAAGAGATTAATCATTCTCCCCAGTGCAACTTTTTCTTCACTGTATCTAGGCAGCTGGTTCATCTCTTACATTTGAGGTATCTAAATTGAGGTAAGATGAATCCACGTTTCCCTGTGATTAATACATATTTTTTTCTCAACATGAATATGGGGAAAGTGGTTCAAACTTCTGAATAAAATAATGCCATGTGTTAAAAGACAGTGCTAGTATGTCAGCATACTAATGAGGCATTTAGTAGTTGAAGTCACCGGACAACCATGTTATCTCGAATTACTCACCACCCTAATGTTTCTTATCTATACTGGTCCTTGATGACAGTGTGGAGATCTGAGTTTATCTACCAAATTTCACAGAGCCACAAAGACTCCAGAGAATGAATATTGCCCCTGACTAAATAGCCTTTGATAGTGCAGAGGTGGCACAGATTATCTCAAGCTTGAATTCTAGAGTGAATGGTGCTTTGTGAAGAGATGCCAATTGCATCTGTTTGACCTGTAGAGGGGCAATCAGTGTCGGTTTGCATATTACATGTCCTCTCTTTGTCTGATTACCTTTCTGAAGGGCAATTCTCTATAATAATGTCAATTACATAGCAAATGGGAATGTTTCCTTATTATCTGAAAGAAGACTAGAAGTGAGGAGAAAAAACAGTTAACTTTTCTCTGACGATGATGGGTTGCAGACTGAAAAATACATATTTTTAAGGCAAGTAGAAAAATTAACTGAAAAGCTGAAACATTTCTTCTATTATCTGTGTGCACATATCTTTCTATTTCTAGGAATTTCTGTGAATATTTATCAGCAAGTTGTCTATTTTTCTGAAGGGAATTCTATCTGGGTGAAAGGAGTTGCAAATATGTCTGATGTATCTGACCTAATGCTCTTTTATGCTGGCTGGGGGAATATTACATCCATCTCAGTAGACTGGCTTTACCAGAGGATATACTTTGTCATGAGTGAAAAGGTAATGCTCTAGTGCTTAATTAATTTCTTACTTCATTTGAACCATCATGTGATTAATTTTACATGAGAATATATGATTTATGTATAGATATGTATGCACAAATATAATTACAAAAATATATTTTAATATAAAATTAATATTCACATATTTCATCATTTTAAAAAGAAGGAAGGCTTGACTATCATGTCATAGTTAAAGTAAACACCCTAGATGGAACTCTGGCTCCTTGCCTTATTTTTCTCCTTAGTACATAAATGTTTTGGTTTTTGAGACTGACTTCACACCCTCCTCATACCCAGTGCAGACACACTGCTTTTCTCACTTAGTTACCCATCTAGCCTGTTCATTTCCTACTCTGCCTCAGGAGGCGGTCAGATATCTAGACAGTGATTATAATGTCTGTCTTAATTGACAAAATATGTGATGTGTTTCATACAATGGCAACATGTCAGATTACAGCTGCTTCAGTATGAAGTAAAAATGGAGATGGCAACCCTACACTGGATTTCCTACTCATGAAACATGAGTTACACTAGTGGTCAGACTTTGCATGTGCCTATGTAGTCCTCTAATGTACAAAGGACTAGAAACTTGCCCTAAATGGTTAGTGGGGGATTTTTTTTTCTTTAGTTCTCTTGCCATGTCTGATTTTTCACTTACTGCTCAGGGAAGAGGGGGACAGGAAAAGCAGTAGTGATGAAAAGATACAAATGAGTTGTAGATGAACAGACTGATGGCAGAGATTTCTGAATCCCAAGGTATTACTTCCAGGACCAGAAAAGCACTTCCCTTCCCTCCCAGATCATCTTCAAAGTACAGTTTGCCTATACCCTCCAAACTGAGTATAGGCAGTTGGATACACACAATTTTCCCTCCAGCTTAGAGGTATGGCTGATGGCTCTTTCAGAGTAAGGTGTCATGGCTTTGTGTACGAGGGTTATACTTGGCTGACTGACAACTCAGGAGCCCAGAAGGACCTAGGACTGTGAGAGAGGTATTTCACTGTGTCAGTCCCCTGAAAGAATTTCAGGTCAGCTTGTCTGCTCATTAGCAAGCACCCTATGAATGCATCACCCGCCTTTTTCTCATTCCCCAGATACATGTCTGCCATTTAGAGAACTGCACGGTAGCTGAAGACATCACTCCTCTTTATGTGACATCCCCTAGGAAGGTTATAGCTGATCCCTATAATGGGTAAGTGAACTTCTTTGAGCAGTTGGTGTCAAAGGTCCTATAAAGCTCCTCTCTAATTTTCTCCAGTTCATTGGTCATCTAGGTTCCTGTTTCAAGCACTTAAGTTAACAAAACAAAAGTGCAATTGGCAACAAGTAACAAACTACAAAACAATTGGAACAAAAGTGGTGCCATGCAGCGTTGTTTTCTGCATTTTCTTCTTTAGGGCGCTAGCAGAAGAGATAAAGCTTTTCCAATACAGAAATCTGGGTTTCAGAAATTTCATGCTCTTATAAACAGGAAGCTCTATGAATTTTAAATTTTCATGCTTAACATTTAAAGTATTACGGAAGAATATTCTCCAATAATCTGCTATCCAAATTCCCAGAAGGTAAAAACTGATGTGCCTACTTCTCCCAGTATATATATTAATAGTGCCAAAAGCATTTTTCTATTGTGCATAAAGACAGGCACATCTCTTAGCTGCTAAAATATTTGTGGCTCATCTGTGGACTTCTTGCACTGTAGTTATTTGGGTTTATTTTGCTCTATGGCCAGTTATATTTTCTGTCTCCTGGAGGATGGCATATACAGAGCAAACCTTCCACTCTTTCCTGGCACTGCCTCCACAGCTTCACCAGTGGTGAGATCCAGTGCTCTGAGTGTCTTCATGATCAACTTCCAATCTAAGAGACTCATTTTCTTCAACAAAACAGAACAGGCCTTTGTGTCAGGTTTTTTTGATGGTTCAGAGTTTCACACGCTGCGATCACACGTGCCATTTAATGACATGGAGAGCTTCATTTATGAGGATAACACATTTACAGTCACAGATGGCTCGGCAGTTTTCCATGAGGAGGTCTCTCCAGCGGGAAGTTCTAGCTTCAATGAGTACATTGTGGACTGCAATTTGGTGTACCCAGAATACTTTGGCATTGGCAATTTGGTTTTCTATGGGGCATCAACTCAGCCTTTTCCTTTACCAACTGCTCCTCGTCTTGTCACGGCTCTGTTTGGATTGGACCGAGCTGTGATCAGCTGGAGACCACCTGAACGCACTATTGGAACCAGTAAGTTCAGTTGATTCTCCCTGGAAGTCCACTTCTTTTCTTTCTAGAGAAGTAACTTTTTGACTTCCCATTTCTTCATTTGGGCTTTAGGGACTTTAATAGATGATCCTGATGGAAGCTACGGAATTTTCCCTCTGTTTGAAAAATTTAGCCCATAGTTTGCCAGTAAAATAGCTAAATGTTCTGTCTAAATTAATGCAAGTTCATATTGGTAACTCATACATCCCCTGCAAGGATTTTAAGGAAAGCTTGATCTTGAGCATGGTATGGAGTAGCAGTAGTGTTGGGTGCTGATATCACACAACAAATGCATGGCAGAGATGTAATGACTTTTTATCAGTGACTGTGCTATGATTTCTATCCTCTGTGCATGTGTCTTTGAAGAGTAGAAAATTACCTGGCCAGGGAAAATTTTTGTTCTTCTATTATCTACTTGGGGGATTGAAGTACTACTCTTGGTTGGTCACAAAGGTGAAGAGTGTACATTTTTTTTCCTAATTCCACTGACACTGGCATTTTTGAAAGGAGTCTCCAATATACATCTTTCTCAAAGAATATGTATCACCAGTTACAACCATCTACTCCATAATAACACGATTATTTGCTTTGCACAGGTTTATCTGCTTGGCAGAACTGGACCTACGATGTGAAAGTGTCACCTCAGCATCCATTTGAGGAGGAATGGATTGTCTCAAATATTAGTAACACAAGGTTTACAGTGAATGGGCTGGCCAGCTTCACAGCATATGAGGTGTCAGTTAGAGCTGTGTCTCCAGCTGGTGCAGGGCCATGGTCAGAGTCATTTAGAGGTACAACTTTAGAAGAAGGTGAGAATTGCTTTGTCACACAGGAAAAATGAAGAATGAATTGTGTATAAATCTTTCCACCTGGTAAGGCACACACTTTGGGCAAAGACTGCAAAATAAGGGGCACAAAAATGTTTTTCTTAGAAATATTAAAGAATACAGGATAAGTAAATTTGGTTTTAGTTAAAGTAGTAGGATTCTCAAACTAGAATAATGACATTAAATATTATTTATGCATTAATATTGGTACTTATCTACATTTTTCTAATGCAGATATTCTACCAAAACCATTATTTGATACAGTACAAGATGTGTTATCCCTTTCCATTGCTCTGTAAAGAACTTTCTATGATGAATAGGTTTGTGCAGTGCCCTGGGGGTTAATGACAGCTCATGGAAAAGTGAAGCTCACCAAATGCTGAAAATCCTTGGTTCGAGCATAGATAATAAGGGGAAATGGATGTGTGCAAAACATCTGAGATTTGCATGTCTTTGGAATGTTTTCTGAAGCCTAATTCACCTAAATTAACCAATGTCTGAGGGGAAAATAGCTTCCAGCTTAAGGTGCTGGACTGGCTTAGAGGTGACTTTTGCCTGACTTTGGTAAGGGCAGGTCCAAACCCACAGTGTTTTTTAAACATCTAATAGGATTCCAAATTGCCTTATTGTTCTGGATCTGAACCTGCCCTGAATCTCTGAGTTTCTCAAATTATGAGATTTTCATGCATTTCTTCTTTGCCCTTTATTCCTTAGGACAAGGGCAGTTTTAAAGGTGCTTCTGTAGCTTTCCAGAAACAGGAACTGCTGCTACTGAAACACAAATATTACACATTAATTTCTTGTTGGTGTGCACAACTGCAGTTTTCTTCCTTTACAGCCAAAGAAGAACCATACATGTTGGCAGTGGGGCCTAAAGGTCTCTGGAAGCAGCAAGTGGACAGCTACGGGCCAGGAGAACCTCTCTATCCTCATATAAGAAACATTTCAGGTATGCACTAAACAAACTGCATGCTGTTCCTACAGGCTTTTTTTGGCATTTATTAGCTCTCCATAAATTTCGCCAACAGAACTGAAAGACAAGAGTTCTCTAGACTTCAATGTCGTGCAGTGCAGTGCAGCAGCTTCACTGAGCCAACCCTTTGGGTTCATCCCCTTTCTTCTATTTTATGAGTCAAATTAATCCTTAGTGGAACCCTTCTGGCATCACCACAGTCAAGCAAACTAAAACCAACTCTCTGAACTAGATAGTTCTGTCTCCAGCATCTCAATATATGTCATGTATTTATAGTAATCAGGGCTATATATGTACTATACATGTACATTATTGCCTATGAAGAACAATCTACCCTCACGTTAGCTGAGCCTAACTGTGCATTTGTATTGCTTTTTAAAAAGCTGAAGTTCCTGGATGCTTTTTATTCTTTAAAAAATGTTTTTTTAATGTACATGCTTGTGTAATGCTTAACGTCTTCCTTTTTTTCTTCAAGACCTCGATTGGTATAATAACACTCTTTATTGGATTAATTCCTTGGGGGAAGTTCAGACCTGGACATTGAACAAAAGAAAGGGCACCACTGAGAACACTTGTGTATCTGATATCAGAAATGCAAGGATGTTGGCCTTTGATTGGTTGGGTCAATGCTTGTATTGGGCTGGTAAAGCAAATACGGTAGGTATAGCTGCACTTCTTAAAAGAAAAAATCCCGTAAGTCAACAATAAAGACTGTAAGGCAGTATTTGGGAAAATAATGCCTACTTCTTGCAACCTGAGATACATTTGGACCTTTGCTATTATAGTGTAGAACAAAGAGCCCTTTTTTTCCTTAAGTGATTTTCCACAGTTATACAAAAGTTTGGGGTAAAATATTCACTAACATACACTAATGCGGGATACTGAATTCACCAGGTGCAAAACAGGCAAATCAAACATGCTATCAACAGTTTTGTTGGATTCAACATAATGAATAAAATTCATTATGTCATTATGTAAAATAAATGAAGATCATGAAAATGGAGACTGGCCTGTTGATCTCAGCCAAGAAGTAGATGGACTTTATTTTAATCAAATTTGGCACTATTTGTTTACACAGAGATTTTCGAGGTTGACCTCTGTCCTGTCATATTTTGCAGATCACTGCAGTTAAAAAATAATTACAATTGCACTTTGTACACTCTCATATCAGGAACACTGACATGTGAATTATTTAAAAGGTATCTGACTTCAAAATTGTAGTGCTAATTTATGCAGCGCTGTCAAATTATGCCTTTCATTTCTTGTAAGTGCAAAGTCAGAAGCTGTTTTAAAAACTGGAGCTAGGAGGCCAGATTTCACACTGCCTTGCACCCTCATTTACACTTGTGAATAGTGAATATGAAGTGGGTGAGAAATTCTGTCAGACAGAAGGCTGCCAAAACTGGGAAAGCTAAGGGAAAAAGCTATTTCAGCTTTTTTCTTTTGTTACTTTCTGGCAAAAATGAACTAATAATTTTGCATTAGTCTTCATCCTTTTACTTTGAATGCAAAAGGTTTAGGCTTTGAAAGCCTAAGGCTTGCACAGTCTTTTGATAAACAGCTGTGGAAGTCACTAATGTACACTCAGCTGATCATAGCTGCTGATTTAGATGTGATGCTAAAAACAATTCTTTTGTCCCCAGATCTACAGAAAATCACTACAGGGAGGCCATATAGATGTTGTGGCTCATGTTGTGTTCCCAGTGAAGGATTTAGCAGTGGATTCAGTAAATGGCTATCTGTACTGGGCCACAACGTATTCAGTGGAGAGCACAAGATTGAATGGAGAGGAGTATCTCATGTTACAAGAGCAGCTACAGTTTTCTGGTAAACAGGTGACTGATTTTTTACTTTTCTTTCTTTTTGGAGTGATGGGGTGGAGACATGGTGTGTGTTTTAGTAATTAGATCTCTTGAATATAGTTAGTGTTTATAGTTGACAAAATTGTGGTTGTAAGGCTGGTCCTTCCCCCACGTGAAAGGTACTTCCTTTTTCCAAATGATTGAAGTCTAATGGTCACTTCTGGCTTTCACATCAAAATATGGAACCAGAGCTTCATAGCCTCTTTTTTGATGTTCCCCAGCTTGCAGGACCTGACAGGGCCAGTTTTGAGGCTTAGCACTTGCCAGGGCACCAGAGTTGCACTTCAGGTTGCAGAGGTGCTGCTGCAGAAACAGGCTTTACCTGTGGTGATGAGAGAGGGGGCATGGCATCTGCCCCTCCTGCAGCCCGGCACAGCTTGTTGCTGCTGCCGCTGCTGCAGTGCTGGTGAGGGTGCCACATCTGCCACTGAACGTCTCCATCTTGCCTGATCCTATCCCTCGTGTGGTGGCAGGAACAGCAAGTCCCACACCTTGAGGATTGTCAAGGCTCTCCTTCCCCAACTTACCCCTTCCTTTCCCCATCCTCTCTTTATCCTTTGCCCAAGTCAGACACAGGCCTGGTCCCAGCTTGGCCCCTCTTGCTTTGCTCCAGGCTCACAGGGAGCTCCAGAAGGCTATGAAGAGGCTGGTGCTGAGCAGGGTGGCTCCTCAGGTAGAAGGGGGCTTCTTGCAAGAGTGAGTAAAGACACTGGACAGTGTAGAGGGAAAAATGGACAGAGGGTTATTGGTTTAGCTGTATTGGGGTGGGGACTGGGTCCCATGCAGCAGTAGAAAGGAGAGGGAAAATAGAGATGCTATTTCCATCTATGGCTCACCTATAGCAGAGGTCCTGTAGTATGTGGAAGCTCTTTAGCTCCCTTTCCCTACTTGGAGACATTTTTGTTGTGCACAGACAACCTCTCTATCTCTGCTGACCTCTCCCCTGCCTTTCTTCTCCATTCACCCCTTTCTGAGGTCCTATCAAGTCTCTTTTAAAAACTTGGCTCACTGCTGGCTCCTCATAGATCATTGTTGTCTTCTCCAAATCCATCCTGCCTCTGCCACCATGTGAGATTTGACCTCATTCTTGGTAGGTGGAATTTGGTGTTACCTACACAATGGAAGAACTCTGACACTGAGTATTCTCCTCCTGAAAAGATCTGTCAGGGTCTTAGCATATGCCTGCCTTCCTGCCTTCTTTCCTGCCTTCCTGCCTTCCTTCCTGCTTTCCTTCCTTCCTGCCTTTCTGCCTTCCTGCCTTCCCTCCCTCTGAACTTTTTCCAGGCTGTGTCCTAAGCAGGTCAGGCTGAGGGACCATGACATCCATTGGACTGCTTTTAGTCTATGGAGTTTCTCTGTAAGAAGAGCTGAATGCTCCACAGCTCAAAGCACAGCCTGTGTGGGGTTGTACCCTCTGTCCCAAGTGCTGGAATGAGGCATAATTTGACTGCCACAGAACAAGGTCAGCACAGGTAAATTATTTCCTGCAACAGCTTACTTTAAAACACAGCTCTTGCTAAATAAGCCTTTGTTTTTATTCCATCTGTCATACAAATTGTGCTCCCATTTCACCAGAAGCCTTTTAAACTATTAAAGACCTTTTCCAGTTTTAGAGTTCTATCTCTCTTGGTTATCTTTGCATCATTCCCCAGAACATTTCACTTTCCTTTCCCGAAAAAAGGAATTTGGTGTTTCTCTGATTATAAAAAAAAAGCCAGGCCTAGTTTAGTACATGAAAATGAATTAATGTTCAGACAGACCAGCTAATCTTGATGCCATGATGATTTTTTGCCTTTTCTTTTATACTCCTTTTATATACCTTTTTATAACTTTTGTATTCTTATTTTTTTTTAGCCTACATTCTTAGACTTATTTGTCAAGCTAGGAGACTAAACATTTTAGAAGCTTCGTAGCTAGGGATCAGAATGCCCCAGACCCCAAGGTCCTCTCCAGAACACATTCTGTAAACTGAGATAGAACCATCCAGGGGAGGGTTCCTCGGGGAGGGGGGGTCACTTGAGCCTCTCATTGGAGAATCTTTGATAGATATGTTAATTAGTAAGACCTATAATGTTATACCCGATGGATTGTGTGCATTTTGGCATGTTCCACCTGGATGTGGTGCACCTAAGGATCCTTAAAATAAATACCGAGGTAAAATCCCTTTTTCCCTTCTAACCGTGTTTGACTCCTGATTTTAAGACCAGGAAAAGGCATCAATCTCACAAGTATGTTACATTCATAAGGGCTTGGGAAGAAGGAGGGCAGGTTCTGGTGTGGTACCTACTGTACTTGTAAACCTGAATACAGAAGAGCTATAAAACTTTTGTACATGAGAGAAGTCTCTGTGTTGCAAAGGATCAGTGTATCTTCCAGTACTAGTCTCCCTACCTCTGTGGAAGCTGGCTGGTGTGGACCGTCTCCATGGAAAGATATATGCTGTCCAAGCTCAGTGGCCCACTTGGACTCAGCATATATCTTCTGGATGATCTGTTGCAAAGGACTGACAAGTTCCAGTTTATTTTAAGTGGCAAACCTCAACTTCCTTGCCCTCGTCTTTTGATTCACTACTTGCTTCTCTGGATCGCCTCATGCTAACCTCAGATTTCTTGTTCTTGCTTTCAAGAACCTTGGCAGCAATAAGACTGCTTGTCTGGTCCTGTCATTTTTTTTCTGCACCTTTCGCTATGTCAGTGATACCAGCCTTCAACCATTCACTTATTCACACCTCCTACAAACAAACATCTTCTCTCCTGCTTCTCTGCTGCCCTAATCTATGCACTGACTTCCTGAACTCAGCCTCCTGCTGTGATGCACACAGGCAAAAAGCCAAGTAAAAATGTCTAGATTGAGAAGTGACCAGTTATAGCTGACAGGTGTCTCTTTATTAAAATAAAACCCAGAATAAAACTATCAGAAAAAAAGGACAGCACAGTGTTCTTTAATGGTGGAATTGTTGAGCTGGTCGTTATTGTCTCAATACCAAGTGGCAATATGTTTGCACAGGTACTAATACGTATCTTCCTTGCACAATGAAGTCCTTTACCTGAGAAGAATGCATCTTACCTCTGTATTAAAACACAGATGTAATAGCTAATTGCTGTTATCCAGCAGTTAAAGCATGTTCTCCACATAAGTGGTTCTTACTGGTATTTACCATCTGTTTTTCTAATAAAGAATTGCTGTTCAGCTGGATCTTCAGCAGTTTGTATCTGTACCTCCTTTTAGCTTGAAATCTGAATGCTAGGAATAGGAATAGAAGAGACTACTGTGAAAATGGCAGGTTTCCTAAACAAATACAAAGGCAGAGCTTTGAAAGTCTAATTTCTTTGGCAGGAACTAGATCCTTTTATGGCAATTATTTTATTTTCTGATCAGTTGTTTAGCTCAGCTGGTGTGTATTGGCAGAGCTTGATTGATTTTAGCAGAGCTACTCTGATTTTTTCCGACTTACTTAGAATCTGGCATAGAATTTCCAAAGCCCTTAGTAAGTTGTTTACACTGTACAATATGACTAGAAAAAAAGTAATTTATAGGGGAGCAGCAAAGTGCATTATATGGAAGTGGGGCCAGGACCCTTTAGATGTGGTTTCTGTCTCTAGTCAAAAGGTATTTCAAATAGCTAAGCTTATCCTGCATCTTATGATGTTCAGTTACATTGCACCATCACAGATACAGGTCGTGCCCAGAGACTAATACCTCTCATGAACTGGGAAATGTTTGCCTGTTTTTGAAGCATAACAGAAGGGAAGTGTTAAATTTCTGTCTAACTCCTGAAAATGAATTGTACAAATATTTATGTGCCTTTTAATAATGGTGATACAGGGATCAGGAGAAAGAAGATGGGCACATCTATAGGACAATGTAATAGATGCAGAAAAAAAAGTGGGGCAAGGAAGAAGGACCCAAATGTTTAAAAAAGCAACATAAATTCAGGAAGATGTCTTTTGGTGTTGAGCATGGGAGGGAGAATAGGTAAATGGGATAAAATATAGTACAGCTCACTAAATATACACTTGGGCACATACACGCTGTGAGATATTTTTAACAGGACAACCTACAGGAGCAATCATTCAAACCTTGCTTTTCTGACATACAATGTCAACAGAAATATGTCAAGAATGTGATTACATAAGGAGCAACAGACAACTAAGTGATATAGCATTTGCTTTCCTGTCATCATCTTCTGCAGTTTATTAATGAAGAGCTAGGAAAAAAAGAGGCTGTTCCACTTACATACATAATGGAAATTTAAGCTTATAAAAGAATAGTTACGACTAGTGTTTGCATGAGAAGTTTGAGAGCTGCTGGAAAACATGTTCAGAGAGGCCCCAAACAACTTGTAAGCTGTGCTAATGATATAAAATAGACTAAACTTGATAACATTTAGCCGACTAACTTATAGAAGCAAATTCTTTTTTATTCATAGAACAGATTATTAAATGTCTGATTTTTATTACTGTTGCATATGGTATTGAATCTGTTGTTTACTGCAGAAACAAGGAAAATCTATTTTGAACATTAGATCCTATTAAAAAGAAACAACAAATCTTTCACCTCACTTAAAGGAAGATGAAACATTGAAGTAATGAGCAGGAAGACTGTTTAATTTCCTGCCCCCTTTATTTAATGATAAATTATTTACAAAAATTTAAATATTCAAATTTCCTGCTTAGTCAAATAAATGAATTAAAATTTTGCATCTATTTTCCATAAGTAATGCAACACATTAAATGCTTTTTGTATAAAATCAAAGCTGGAAAACAAAGACAAAAGATTTGAAATACTTTTTTCAAAAGGTTATTATGACTTTCAGACTGGGTATCACCCATCTGTTTCAGATAAAGAATGTTAAAATACCAGGGGTGTTCCAGAGATTTTGATAAGTAGTTCCACTAATCACTTGATATACTATTGCCATCATATCTGAGGTACTCAGATATTCCAGGGCTGAACACTGTGACAGGTGTTAATAAAATGCTATCTAGAAAATCATCAGCTGCTATAAATAGGTGTCCACCAAGTACCTCATTATTTTCTAGTGCTATCTCTTTTTGTGTTAGAATGAACATTCATGGTAGTAATGTTATTTTTGCCAATAATGAGCTACTCTGATGTTGTCCAGACAACTGTTATGCCTAAGGGCTCTTACCTCAGAAGTGAAGATGTGTTCAAATTGCTGTTTGGACCGGTTTTTTCTAGGTGGTTGGTGTAACTTTGGATCTCACCTATGGTTTTCTTTACTGGCTTGTGCAAGATGGTCTATGTCTAAACCTATACAGAACTTCCCTCTGCAAAGAAGGGTAAGTAAATGTATAGCAGAGGTAAGGAAGTCTGCATTTATTAGGTTTTGGAATATTCTTTAAGAAAAAAATGTCCAGCACTGGGCACACTATCTACTAATTTAACAAAAATAAGAGCTAATGATCATGGCTAGCTGATAACAAACTGCACATTGTGATGGTTGGTAACACAGTTTTACAGTGAGAGAAACATAGTGTGGAACCTCAGCTGAACTGAGGTCGTGCTCATCAATTTTTAGGCTTAGCTTTAGGGAATAATTGCTGCTTATTGTCTATTTTATCTTGGGATTTACAACACTTGACAGCTTCCAAGTGCCTGAACCTCTGTAACTTGCTCATCTTTCATGAAGCTCAGGACTTGAACTGACACCACTTTCTCACCTGGGCAGGCTTTCCTCTTGATCATTCTGAACATGAAATGGCTGCATTATTCCTGAAAGGCAAAGTTTGAAAAGACAAAACGTAACAAATTATGTTTATGGTGCTTTATTATATACTAAAACCTTGAGAAAAATGATGTTTTGTTCTTGTGCCAGTTTGGCCAAATTTAGAAATATATCCTCTGAGAGAAGGCAGGTCACCACCCCTCCCCCACCAGGTTCGGGAAAGAATAAATTTTCCTCAAAGGAAAGTGAAGGAGATAAAAACTACTTAACAAACACACAGGAAAAAGAAAATAATGCTAAATAATAAAATCTTTCACTGTGGAGAAAAAACCTGGGAAAGTGGCAGAGTCCTCCCTTTGGTCTCCTCGGAGCTGGGGCGTGGCCCAGGGCCAGGCCCTCTGTGCTCAGTGGAAAGTTCTCCCAATGTGTTCTGATATTGAAGCAGTCCAGTGGAAAAGGGAGAAAATCCGAAATTCCAGGGAAGGGAAAAAAGTTCAACTCTCAGTCTCTCTTCAGAGAAAAAGAAGCTGAAACTGGCCAGAAGATGACCAGGAAGCAGCAAGATGGGTGCTTCTTCACTCCCCTGCCACAGCTGGAAAAAAAAGGTCTCTATCTCTGTGTAACCTTGAACAAGCTGAAAACTGCTTTGGAAAAGTTTTGCTCAGTTTTTCCTTCCCCCTCTCAGGCTTAGTTTAAAGGCATAGAAAAGCACAAAAATTAATTTCTGGGCATAGGGCAGTGATATGGGATACACATAATAAAGTCACCCTAAGACAGCTCTCTAAGTGCAAAGTGTACAATGCATAGTAGTTTGTGAAATTATGTTTTTGCTCCTTTCCATGTGGAGAATGCCTTTTTTTTTTTTCAAGCATCAGATTAAACTTCTTAAACTTAATTGAGCAGCATCTGTATTTACATGTGCTCATAATGTGGCAGGCTGGATTTGTGTGGAAACAGCTGAATTTTCTGACTGATTTTAGACTTGCTATGACTAATAGCAAACACTTAAAGAATCAAAATATGTTGATTAGTTTTAGCTGGAACATACAACTCCATTGTGAACCAATTGGCAGCCATAAATCATTGTCCCTGGCATGCCACAATACAGAGATTAGAAGTAATCCAGCCTAATGAACCTGATGGTGTGTCAAAGCTTTTCCAAATTTGTTTTGGATGGCATGTGTCTAAGCTCAAAGACATTTCTGAGATGGCAAAATGATGCCTCTCACAACATACTTAATCTCCTACCCAGAAGATAAATTGGGATCTAAAAAGGCCTGTAAGTTTTGACATACAATATACAAGGCAGATTAAATCACCAGTGATCCCAGTGAAGAAAAATGTTAATAGAGCTTAATAAATAATGGAAGGAAACTAGCAGGGTCAAATAACTCCGGATTCCTGATGTAATGAAGTAGAATGAATCTCATGCGCTGAAGTAGACTTCACTGTCTCAGTGGAATTGCTGAGAGAAGGTGGGCTGATTTTTCAAAATACTCATTTTTCTGCATCTATGCAGCAGAATACTAAACTATTTTATAACTGTTTACCAATAAAATAAAGAGAATGAAGGCCTTTCTGTCCTTTCTACAATGTTTCATATTCTGAAAAATGTTCTGCTTTAAAGAGCATAAAGAAAACTTTTTGCTTTGTCTTCCTGCCCCGTACATGAGTACTAAGAATTTGAATTATAAGAAACTTACCAATATGTCAAACATTGCATAAATCTGTTCCCTACATGTGTCCTATCATTTTGCTAATTTCATGTTTCCACAGTTGTGGTAATGCCATCGTCACAGAATTTGCAGCATGGAGTACTTCAGAAATATCTCAGGGTGCACTGGAATACTACAGCGGTCGTCTGTTCTGGATTAATAGGCTTCGGTTCATTACAACCCAGGAAGTCAATCAGAGCCTTAGCATTCCCTTCTCACAACCAGCAGAGTTTACAGCCTTTACCCTTGTTCACACATCACTTAAACCGTTGCCAGGTACATTATTTTCTTTTTCTAAACTCCTCAATAAAGGTATTCATTGTCAGCCTGCAATTCTTCATTCTTGAAATTCTTTAGTCATTTGACAAAAGATGAGGACAAGAGGAACTTATTAATAAATATATCAGGATACACCTGAGATATATACATCACCTGATAAATATATCAGCATAATGTGCAATTATAAAAGCTGATGGTACGGATATGGATAAAAAGAATTCATGGTGTTGTTATTTATTGTTTCTATTTAACGACGGTTTACAGAATTTACTTTAATGTTTTAAGTCACATTTCAATAGTCCACCTATTCCTCACATTCTTTAGATTATTATTATTTCTTCCATTTATGGACAGGAAACTTTTCTTCTACACCAAAAGTGATTCCGGATTCAGTGCCAGAGTCTTCTTTCAGAATTGAAGGAAATTCCTCTAGTTTCCACATCACATGGAGTCCCACAAAGGTGGAATGGGGAACTGTCTTTTACTGCGTGGGATCAAAGGCTCTGCAAGTGAGGACATTGATGCAATCTCTTCCTATTATCTGCATGTATTACTGCATCTACTTGCTAATATATCTATTTTTAAAAAGAAATAGAGTTTGTTTCTTCTCCAGCATTTACAAATTGGTCAAGAACCAAACTAAATTGCAAACAGAGTGCAGGCTGTCCAGTTTCTCCACCACTGCAGCCAGCAGTGGCTCTGGGCTAGCGGCTGGAGCATGAAGAACCAGGCGAGGAGTTCACGGTGATCAAAGATTCATGAGAAGGCCTCTCACAGTAACTCGGAGACAGAAGGGTCCTCTGAGATTACAGTGGGATAGCCTTTGCCTGAATGTGAAATCTAGCCTTCATCCACCCTTAACTTTAGTGCATTTGGCAAGCTTTACTTTAAATTCAAAGAGCAGATTGCTGGCACATTGCTACACGTCACTACAGTGCCACAGGAGTTGGTGAAACAATGACCATTCACAGAAGAGAAGCTGTGTTTTGATTTAGTTGACCAGTTTGATGAGGGAATTTTGGGAAACTGAAGGCCTTTCTGAGCAGGAAAAGAGTCTTTCTTTATTTTGTTCTATTTTATTCCATTTGCAGTCTCTGGAGAGTGAAGGATGCCTCCATCCCCATAACCTGACAGTGCCATCCTACCGAGTGGATTGGCTGGAACCATTTACACTCTTTATTTTTTCTGTCACTGCATACACATACTGGAGCAAGGCACCAGTGACATCTGTAGCCCTTCGAGCCCCTGAAGGAGGTACTGAAATTTTAAATCTTGTTCCTCACGTGTAATGTGTACTGGGAGCATCTCAATGGCAGCAAGTGAAACCCTGGAGAGGGATGAGCAGCTTTCAGAGCTAGTCAGCTGCAGGCAGAGTTGCGAGGACATGTTTCTGAGAATCTTTGGCGATTATCTGTTGCAAACACAAATGCAGACAATTGAAGTAATAGAACTCAAAACAGAAAATGCAGGACAATATATCCCCCATGTGCCTGTGACTACAAGCAAGAAAGAGAAACTGAATTCATTACTATGAACACCAAAGGCTGCATTTAATATCTTAACTACTTACTAGATTTTTAATAAATGTTATGAACATTTTACTCTTGCTTCAGTATTTTTGCTCTTATGCACATCAAAATTAAGTTAGCTAAAATATAGTGTTGAGTGACAACCACTGAGAAAGTTTATGAGATGCAGTAGATTTTAAAGTGAATAGGAGAGGGCATAGAATATGGTCTGTGTTGTGAAAATTTTTACACCCCCATAGTTACATACAGGACTTGGCTAAATAGATATGTCCCAATCTCAGTAAAGGAGTGCATTTTTTCTCTGTTTATACAGCTCTTTCTTTTGGTTAGGCAAGTTAAGATCAGATATCCACACACCAATGAAAAATAGAAAGGAATTACCATAAAGTTTTAGAAAATCTTCTGTAGTTTACATGTCACCAATTGCTATATGTCTCTGTCATCATTGGGGATGTAAAGCTCAGGCTCAAAACTAAAAGAGTTAGTTATGAGGTAGAGTTTGTGTTTTAATAGGAGTATTTTGTTCTGTGGATTTTATTTTTTTATACAGTTCCTTCAGCACCTAGGAACCCTAGAATATATGTGTTACAAAATAATCTACATGACAGTGATGGGAAAGTCCTTGTGGAGTTCAGGTGGGACAGACCTGAGAGGGACAATGGAATATTAACTCAGTTCAGGATTTACTACCAACTGTTGAATCAGAGCAGCACTGCTGGCACTTACACAGAGTGGACTGAAAGCCATGTTAAACCCACCCAGATGCAGTTTTCCCTCAAGGATGTGCTTCCCAGCCTCACAGTAAGGTTTCAGGTATGAAAAATTACTAAGCTTGTCTTGTGCTAGATGGTAGATGCTATCTGTGCCGTCTGATATGTTTGCCTGGGAGATGTTTTTTTGGCTTGGGGCAAGAGCTTGTGGTTTCTGCTTGTAGAACTGCTGATTTGCTGACTCACCCGTGGATACCTGGCTTAACCTTTTTTGTATCATATTGTTTACTAAATGGAGAAGCCCAAAAGAAACTTTTCTAGAGGTTTCCCCAAGCCGCTGCTAAAACCTGCAAGTTGAACACAGATTCAACTGATCTGGTGGAGAGTGACAGGGCTTTTGAACAGAGCCACGGTTTGAGAAATGCAAGGACTCACATGCCTTCCATGGAAAGAGGCTTCCAGTTCAAAACTTGTGAAGAAGTCATATTTTCATTGTGATAGAAGTTTTGGAACATACAGAAAGTGTGCTTGAAAGACAAATTAAAAGCATGAGAGCATGTAATAGACCAGATACTAATAGGGGAGAACACCATGTTGGTTGCAAGGGCAACAAATAGTAGGAATTGTTCCAGGCTGGGAAAGGAAACCAAAAGACTGTCTGGAGTCCTTTGAGCTCTAATTGTTAGATGCAGCATGGATTGTCAATCTCTGGGCCACTGCTTAAAATGCTCTTCATAGCCACAGTCCCAACCTGAATGTAGACCTTAAACTGACCAACACAGCCCTATGTCAAACAGAGCACACACTTATGTTCCAAAATGGACAGAGAGGGGTGGTGTCTCTATTGACTCTACAGGCTCTCAAATGCAGTCCTTTATTCTGTTATTTAACATAAGTATCAATCTCCTGTCCCACAGGTGCAGGCCTTCACCTCTGTAGGTCCAGGACCCTTATCTGATGTGGCAGAGAGGAATTCATCAGGTATGGATGATTTAGTTGCCATCTCATGGTTTGTGTGCAATAGCTGGTGAAAACGTCAGTACAAGAATTTGGCAACCTGATAAACAGCCTCCAACATTTTATGTGACATACAGCAGACACAATGGAGGAAATGGTTACATCCTCTGATATGAAGGATTAACACATTCCTTATCATTAGATTAAATTTTGGGATTGTCAAGCCTTTCCTCAAAACTATGCTTAATTAGCTTTTTTGTGCAACTTCAGGCTAGCATGGAACAGTAGGTTTTCACCTGTAGCCTGCATACTGTTAGAGATCATAAAATATTTCTAATTAGACTGTCAAAGTTTACCAAGAGAGTTAGAGATTCACTAGAGATCATAGGCTATTTCTAGTTTGGCTGTTAAAGGTAATTAAATGAGCAAATCTCTTTTACTATGCTTAAATCTGTTAGGTAAGCATTCACAATGCCACTGAAAATATCTTAGTAGTTTGACTGTGATGACAATAGGGCATCTCCTTATTTATTTACTGTGACATACACCCAAATACAGTAAGTTCAGACATTTATTTGTATACATTTATAATACATTTATTCGTATCTTGTACTTGCTTTTCTTATCATTGACTGTGATTATCTAGGATGGAGGTTTTTTGTAAATTCTTCTGTGCCCTTTTCCTTCCAGATCTTTTCCCTGTCCCAACTCTAATAACTATTTCTGCCAACAAGTTGTTTCTTACTGACACAGACAGTGGTCGTACAATATGGGAACTTTCAGCAAAGAATGTAAAGGGCATCTGTTATACTGCTAATGATGACAAAGCATACCATATCATTGAGGATTCTCTTTTTATTCTGAATATACAGAATGCTTCAATGTCTCAGGTATTCCTTTATTCACTCCCTTACTTGAGAGAATCTAGGAAAGTATGTGGCCATTATTGTCATTATTTTATGGCCAACTGTGTTTTTTGAAAAAGTAAGAATGACCAGAGTATACCATTGTTAAAGTAGTCTTATCAATCATAAATGGTTATACTGACATCTTCCTTGCTGATATTTTATCAGATGTTTAATTTGAAATTTAGACTAGTAAATAAAAGAAGTTTATATTTGTATCACATTTAATTTAATTTAATTTAATTTACTTCATTCTAATTTCAAGAATGTGGAAGCAACAATTGATATTTGTGGAACAATAGTTTTGATTTGTCTAAAAATATTGCCAATCCATGACACATCTTTATATTTTGACTTCTACTTCCCAAGCAGACATTTTTCTTTCAGAAACAAATTGAACTTCATAATGTCCTAATATCAGGTTGGAAAGTTCTGTCCTTTTTTATTTTTTTTCTTAAGTTTTTCAAAGATGCATATCTTCACAATGTCACAGCCATCACAGTTGACTGGATTGCAAGGCATCTCTTTGTTGCCCTGAAAACGCCACAGAATGAAACTCAAATATTTGTTATTGATCTTGAGCTCAAGAAAAAATCTCTAAAAGCCTTGAACGTGCATCTGGGCAAAAGTAATTCAACTGTATCATCTCTGTTGTCCTATCCTTTCTTAAGGTAAGGTGCATATTACTAATAACTCTTTTAAAGCAAATTTTAGACATGATTTTCATCAAAACTTGAACTGTTAAGGACCAAAAAGGACTTTCAAAGTAGATGAGTTTTGGCATTATGTAAATCTCAGAAATTTCTGGATGTAGTACCACTTTGGTACTGCTAATTGGTCTTGGGCATATCTAATTTCAAAAAGATGTCTGTGTTTGAGTAAAGATTTCAAATTATGCTTAAATACTGATAGGTTCTTCTATGTAAGTAATGCAAATGAAACTCTGCACCAGACAACATTTTTTTTTACAGTAACCATTTTATCCAGAATAGTCAGTTACTGTGACCTTCTATACAAAAATAATAATTTGGCATCTGAAATCACTTTGCAATTATGTTGCTCTAGTTACCTGATCTTAAATGTTTGGGAGATTTGTGACTAGTTACTCAGACTAGAAGTGCATTTAGATTGGTTGGGTTGAAGTTTTTCTACTGAAAGCAATGCATTTTCTTTGCTAGCCGCCTGTACTGGATGGAAGAGCTTGATAATGGCAGCTGCATCCTTTATTATGATACTCTGAATAACACCGTGCACCACATCTTGGGGCACGGGTTGGTAGAAAAACAGATGAGGAACTACTGCACCTGTAATGTCACAGAAGCAGAGCTAGGAAGACCTCTGAGTATAGATTTGTCTGACTCCAAAAATCCCCAGCTGCTTTTTATCAGAGGAAGAGATGAAATATGGGCCTCAGATGTGGATGGTTGCCACTGCTGGAGAATTACCAAAATACCAACTATTCAAGGTCTGAGAACTCTTATTTTTCTAGGTAGTTTGTGATTCTTGCTGTCTCTTACTTCAAACAACATTCATTTCTGAAAATAGCATTCATGAAGCACTTTTTAAAATAAAACTAATTCCTCTATAGTCAATCTGGACAAAATGTTTGTGTTCTGTGTTTCCAGTTGTGTACCCTGTTATACAAATGAGGAGAAAGAGCAGTGTGAGGATATTTACTGATGCAAGTATGTATTCTAGTAAGATGTAAATCAAAAGAGATGCTACGACCTCAAGTGCTACTTGTCAATAGATTTCACTTAGAATATTAACACATTATTTTGCTAGGGTTTTGTATTAGCTACACCTATTGCAGTTTATCTCAATGAAAAGATACAATAATGACTTACACCTGAAAATGGCATTGCAGACTTCACTATGTGGGGAAGGTCCGTCACGCAGGTAGGGTCTCATATGACAAATTATCCATGTTTCACTTCTTGTGATGATAACATTCACTCTTGGTTACTCGGTTTTCAGCTCCGTTCTGGAGGCATGCTGGTAAAGCTGCTCTGTTACCAGAGGAGCTGTCTTAATTGTTTCTGGAGACGACAGATCATGGTGGTTTTCATCTTGGACAAAAGAGCAAAGTTTCTTTAAACAGGTCTTGCTTTTGTGTTTTACTTCTTGTGTTTGTTAATTGAATAGCAGTTCTCATAGTTATGGAAAATAAAATGCCTTCAGATCTACATTTCTAAACTGTAATAACAGTGTCTCAGCTTTACGAGACCCACTGGAAAATATCAGAAGTCTCTTCTCAAGGGGAAGTCTTCGAGGATACAGTATGGCCAAGATACCTATATTGACAAACTGTGAATACAAGCACCCATCTGCTCTTGTAAAATCATCTGCTCAGGGTTGATTTTAAAACTTAACTGTGCAATGTTTTCCTACAGGTAATAAAATTGGCAGCTTGACTGCAGATAACAAATTTATATACTGGACTGCTGAAACAAAGGAATACACTGAAATTTGGCTAGCAAATAAAGAAAGTAGAAGACACTTTCTTCACAAGAGAGCAAACCATGTACTGAAAATCTTAGCTTACAGCTCAGCAGCACAATCATATCCAGGTAGAGGGGATCTGGCTTGTTTTGTAAATGTAACCAATTTATTTCAGAGCATGTATTTAAGTTGCAGATTGTGCTACGTGTATTTGTGTAAAGCATGCTTCATGGATTCAGGTACCTTCTACAGAGAAACAATTTGCACATTTTTAAAAGGATGAATATAAGGACTGGCCTTCTGTTGGATATAATGGAAGGCCATGATGATGAATATTGCCCCTGTTTGTTAAATGCCAGACTATGCCTATTTTCAAAGTTGTGTCAGACCTGGAGATGTGGAAAAGGTGGTGCACATTACAGCACAGAAAAAGAGCAAATATGTTCCACAGTGTTGTAGCAAGAGTTTGATAGTGATCCCTGTTATGACATAGATTTCTGAGTTTGTTCACAAGTACATAAAACTGAAAAAAATCTGTCCTTCTAAAGACAAAGAGATATGAAATCTGCTTATTAAAGTGATTTATAAAGAAGTACTCAAGAGACAATTACAGGTTATGTTATAGTAGACCCAGGCTTCACTTAGAACTCATAATATTTTAAACAAACCATTGTAGAATGATAATGAAAGAAATAAAACATTAGTTTTAGTAGAAAATTAGGATTCATGGTACCTATAAGGATTATCTTTGTAAATGCAGAGGTTTAGAACAGCTACTAGCATGATGAATATATACAAAATAATTCTTGAACTCCAGTTTTGCATAAAAGAACTGGCAAATATACAAGAGAATGTTCTAACAAGATGGACTTCTTTGGAATAAAAAAATTTCACATTCTTTCGAGTAGCCGGTACAGTCATGCCTGCCTGCAGCTGCTCTGACCAGTGCTCAGGCTATCCTTGCCAGCACTTTGGGCATGTTTGTTCTCATGAGATCTGTGTGGGCTTGGCATTGATGCAGGAGCTTGGTTTGGCCCTGGTACAGAATGTGCCAATCCCTATCCCCAGGGACAGGGTTTCCTGCAAGAGCTGCAGGTTTAGCTGGTGCAGAAAGGGAAGAACCAAATTTCAGTCCAAACGGATTATTTCTACCCAGAGATCCTCACAGAGACTTTCTAATTTACATTGTCTGCTGCAAATATATTTGGAGGAATATGCATGAACCTGACTTTGGTAGGAATGGCAGGGTTTCTCACTTTGGGAGAAAAGATCTTGACAATGAGGTCAGTTGTTCTGGCCTGAGGGCAAGCATTCATCCTTGTACCTTCTTCCCTGTGCACATGCCTAAACTTCTTCCTTCTTAGCAGGAAGTCTATTTAATATATTTTTATTTTGGTTTTGGAAGTACTTCGAGTGATGAGGAATTTTCTTTCGTTACTTTTTGGTAACTGTCAGTGTAGTTTTCCATTGTTTTCTCCCTACAGACTCCTTTTCTACCTCCCAAATTTATCTCTCCTTACCACGTTACACATGGAAACCTTTTTGGAGCAAAAAGCAGATAACATTTAATTGCTAGAGAAAGGCACTGTCTATTCAACAGATCTGTCTTTCCTGTAATAGGCAAGTTTGGGCTCGTCAGTATGTACTGCCCTTTACAACACAGCAACTTCAATTTGCATTTCCATCTTCTACTTCAAGAAGAACCTAATTTCTTTATTAAAGTTGTATCTTACCAAAGATAAATGAGAGTTTCTTTGAGGGCCACTATTTTTGTGTCCATGAAAGTAATCAAATAAAGTACTTTCAGGTGGGATTTTTTTCTGTTTCTCTTTGTGAAAGCAGAAAGAATACTTTGTAGCTATGTTTTCTCATAAGAATGGTGGTAGAATCCCAAGCAAGTTTGAATTGGTCCAGCCATAATTAACTTTTTTTTAATCTTTTGATGTCTTTCCTAGATAAAAGATGCCTGATTCTCTTGCCAGCCACTGAGAAACCTACTATCCTTGCTGCAACTAACACCAGTTTTACATTAAGCTTGCCATCTGTCACACCACAGCAGCTATGCCCTGGCATATCCCAGCCTACCCCGACACACCTGGTATTTTCCAGACAAATGACAAACAACTGTAGGAACTCAGGATACTGTTTGTTTGCTCCACAGCAAAAAACATTGGTATGGCTATTTCACACTGAAACGCGTGGGGTATCATATATAAACAGGGAATGGGATATCACTTCTAGTAATTTCATGAACCATTTTGTAGCTTTCTGTCATGAGTTTTTCCATTTCTACATCCCAAAAGTAACTGTCTTTTCTCTCTTGTATTTGCTAAGTGGTAGATACCTCAGTTTTCCTTTGTGCAAGCACCCCTCTACTCTTTGGCTTGTTTTTTAGTATGTGCTTTCTTTTCTGTAGGGACATATTACTGAAACTGTGATTTTAAGGATCTTTTTTTAAACACTAAAGTGTATTACAATGCAAAAACACTACTATATTATTTTTTTAACACACATTTCATTGACGTTTCTGGGTTAACATATGACTCTTCTCTAAGAATGCATGTTTATTATCTGATTTTGACTTACAGGAATATCAGGGTCCTATTGCTGTCTTAGGCAACCTACAGCCATTTTCGAGTTATGCCATACAAGTTGCAGTGAAAAACTACTATTCAGATGAGGAAGCACTGCCTGTGGGAGAAGGCACAGTTGGCACAACTCTATACGGAGGTTTGTTTCATATTTTATTCTGATTTTGAACAGAGTTCTCATCTCAGAGAAAGGTGTGCGCAAGTTTGGGCTGTAAATCAGAAAGCAGACAAATAGTCTGCTTAAAATGTAACCTGTGTAGATCTTCACAAGGTTTTGGCAAACAGACTTGACGAATTTCTAAGATTCATAAGACATATGAATATATGTTCTTTAATGCTTTGGCATTATATATATAATGCTTTTTATATATATATGTTCTTTAATGCTTTGGCTTACTGGCTTACTGGCTTCCTGAGGAAAGATAAATTATGGCTGAAAAGTGACTAAACAGTTGCAGTTTCTGCCTTGGACCACATCTTTAAATAAATTGTATTTGAATGTATATGTGGTTCTGTATGTTTAAATATCTGTGTTATGTATTCATTCAGCATTCAGATTTTTTTCCCTTGGCTTGATGTCATTTTCATAATTGCTGTTTCTAAGGGTAATGCAAATTTGTTTTGTTGTGAACCAGGCTGAAAAGACAATGCTTTGTTTTTACTTTTGGCCTGAATGACAACAGCCCATTTTCAGTTGATTTCAAGAATTTTGATGTGCCCTTTCAGTCCTTGTTCTTTGAGAATACTACAGAGCTAAATGAGCTAGATGCCTCCTGTGCTTGTAAATACCTCAATTAGGGCAGGAAGATGTTTCTACTCATTCCCTGCTTCATTCTACCCATTTGCAGCTGTGGGGCAGCTAGTGTGCCAGTTTCCTTGAAGCTCTTGACATCTTCCAGAAAGGAAAGGATCATGCAAAAGGTGCATGTTATGCTTTTGCACGTGTTGCAACCCAACCCAATAGAACTACCTTGCTCAGTGCTTTTTCTTGTTTCGCATGTGTATTTTTGTACATGCACACTTGTCTTCACGACGAGCTGCCCTTGTGCTTTTCTTCAGATAATTTTCTCAGTGCTTCTGCTTAACTCACTTGCTGAAAACATGGGAAGCCATTACAAGAGGTAGCTATTCCCCATAGTATACATAGTGCTTGTTCTTCTGTCATGTCAGTTTTTCTCTGTTGTGCCTGGTGTCACCAGCCAGCATCAGCTAGATCCACATAAACTCTTTACTTGCAAGGCCATAAGGCACCTCTGTTAATTCCTAAGTCAGCAGTCAGAATTACAGCCAAGTCTACATGACAGCATGTCTGTGTTTTGCAGAAAGACTGGGGAGGTGGTACTTTGGGATACTTGGTGTTGAACTCACTGGGATGTGGGAATGCTATCGCCCCAATCCTCGCTAGTTTTCCTGCCTGGCTCTTGTCCTGCAGAGTGGAAGCAGTTCTTCTTTGAGAGGAGGGTAAGGGAGTGAAACTGAGAGGCACAGCAGCCCCTGGCCCTTGGACACTGGCTCCCCCAGCCCAGCTGCATCAGGGCTGGCTGTGGCTGACACAGAGCACTGCACGCTGCACAGCTGTGCATGCAGATATTGCCGTGACATGCAGTGAGGGAGCCACAGCAGGACTCCTAAGGTTTTCTCTTACCTCTTTTTACCTCTCCTCGGTTTTTAGCTGCTTCAGAAGGTGGTGAAATAACTGGAATTGAAGTAAGGACAGCCACCACTGGGTTTTTCTTACTTTCCTCAATGTCTTTTCCCCCTAGTGATCAACTGTGCCCAAGAAAACACTTCATCCAGAATACCTGGCAACAAGTACATGCCAGGAGTCCTGATTTCCTTTCTTCTTTCCTTAGGGATGCACTCTAAGGTGTGGTTTCTTTAAAGGCTCATTCACAGAATAATCAGCTTCTCTTTTTGCTGCCATTGTCCAGAGGAGAGCATCACCAGTGATGCTGCCAAGTGGCTTCTCTTATGCACATATCATTCCCCATTTTTTGTCCTGGAAGCAGTCACATTTTTCCCCTTAAAAACCCTCTGTTTAAAGTGAACTTCTTTTCATCTTTCAAATGAAAGTGAAACAAGATGTGCAGGCATATTGGCAGCCTTCTTGTGGAATCCAGATATGCAATACTTTGGAAGGTCTCTGGTTCAACTATGCTGTTTTTTTCTCTCAACAGTCAGATCTCTTAGCATCTGCACCATCAAGCAAATAGGCTCCCATCCTATGTGGATCTCTGAATATTGTGAGCCGGTCACTTCTACCATGCCTGCAGTAAGACGACTGGAGGCAATGGGCTTTAGCTGAGATGGCAGAGTCAGATTAGATATTAGAAAAAATGTTTACACTTTTGAGTGGTCAGGCACTGGAATAGGTTTCCCAGAGAGGTGGTGGAGTCACCATCCCTGGAGGCGTTTAAGAGGCACCTGATGTTGGGTGATGTGGTTTAGTGGTTTAGGGATTACAGTGGTAGTGCTGGTTGATGGTTGGACTTAATGATCTGAAAGGTCTCTTCCGACCTTGATGATTCTACCTTCCTACAGATTCTATGGAGAAAAACAAACAAAAAAACCCACCCCCAAAAAACACCCAACAACTCTAGCCTTCGATCAGTAGATTTCAATTCTTTGCACGGGATTCCACATCTGTAATACAAAATTTGTGTGGCACATTGATTGAATATGATTAAATACTATTGGGATGTGGCAAGAATTGACACAATTACTTCTTTGTCAGGTAAACTGTGCAGCAACAAACACTCTTTCAGTGATGAAACATAAAGGGAGCACCTGAAATGGGAGACTGGATTGCTCCAGTCAAATGGAATTTTTCAGTCTCATGATAAAATGAAACACGAAACTCAGAACAGGCCTCTCTAGTCGGGACAAAACAAAAAATGTGGATGAAAATCAAGTCTTAGACAAAAAGCAAACCAAACCAACAAAAAAACTCCTCACCCCACCCCAGCCTACAAACCCTGAGAATAAATGTCTGTACCAACATTCAGAGCTTTACACAATTTGTTGAAAAACTTCCAGCCAGCTGTAAATAGAAGGTATATGTGTCCTGGCACTTATGTTCTCAATTTCATGAATGTAACTGCTAGTTTAAATTGTAATCAGATGCTGCTAGAGCCTCTTGAAGTGTGTACACTATTTAACACCTCTGAAGCTGTGTGAATTCCCTCTGCCTTTCTCTCATTCTCTAATGAAGTGAAAGAAGCTTGGAATAATTTGTGCTTTCCATCAAATAGCAAGATAGAGGGAATGAAAAAAAGAGGAAGACAATTAATGCATTGCTCTTGCCACAGAGTGTCACTCTTACTCCACACATTTTAGCTAGACAAATGAGAAATTTGTCTTCTTTCCTAGTCTAGTTTCTGTATTTTGCATTAAATAATCTGTAGTCTTTCTACTAGGATATGAATTAGAACATATGGACTCATCATTCTGATATGTTTGGAACATAAATAGTGTAATGACTTGTTAACTTTTTACCTGTCTGGACAGCTCCATAGGAAATAAAGAATTTTTTTATGCAGAGTAGGGACATACCATATACCATTACAAAGTCTGTGATCTTAAAGCTTCAAAGGAAGGGTTGATTTTTCCAGAACAACTAGTGAATAATCAGCTGGTATGGACATCTGACCAGCAACCCAGTTTCTTCCATATGCAGCTCAGCCAAACTGTGTATTTCTAAGCAAAATTGTAAATTATCGGAAATAACGCTTAATTTTGGATTTTCTTCCTTCATACTTTTCTGTTCAAGAAAAGACTTTCCAATTGGAATAGTGCAGGTATTATTTTTTGTGTGTGTGTATATCCAAGTAAGCACCATAGTAAACTCACATCTGAGACCCTGATTAGGAAACTAAGAGAATGCAGGAATTCAGTGATATGACTATAAATGTAGAGGTATATGAGAGCAGCTGTTTTTCTGTTGTTGTTGGGGTTTTTTGTCTGCTTGCATGGTAGGACAGCCAAGAAGATACTAAAAATATTTTGAACTTCTCTGCAGGTGACTGACTATACAAGAACATGAGTTTTACATGTGTAGAGTTTCAGTCCTGTAAATGAATAATATTCATACATTTATAACCTTCTTTTCTTTCCTTGGTTACATTTTTTGACTTCTCTAAGAGGGCAATTAATTTTTCCTTCTGTTTCAGTACCAGAGGCAGTTGACACTATTAAAACATTAGTTTTATCTGACACCACCATCAACATATCTTGGAGTGAACCTCTGGAGCCAAATGGACCTCTTGAATCCATCCGCTATCAGATCTCTGTCAATTTATTGCCTCCTGTCCCAGCAACACCTTTACGAAAAAGTGAATTTTCAAATGGGATGCTTGCCTGGTCTGTCAGTGGGCTCCATCCTGGAACAAATAATTTATTCAAGGTATAATAGCAAGTAGTTTTACTGGTTTATTCAACCTGAAAATCTTTAGACTGCTCTTCTGTAAAGCAGACAAAAGTGTCCAATGTGGATTCATAAGAACAAAATGTACTGCTTCACCCTTTACAGATGAAGGCTTAAAAAAAAGTAGTAAATGATGTATTTGGACAGCAGGTCTATGATCAGAGTGACATTTTCAAAAGTAACCAAGTAAACATGTCTGCAGAATGTGCACTGGGTATCAAAAATAAAGTGATTTACACAGTTGGGAGAACATTCAGATGATGGCAGGAGGGGATCTGTAGGTATTAATTTGACTTTGGGCTTTTGTTAATGATTTGGATGGTATAATGGGGAACATATATACACACACATACCTAAATACCTGTACGTGTGTATGGAAGTATGCATACCCAAACACAGGTTATATTTGCCTGTGGCTTAGTGAAAAGCAATGTGCTGAGGCACCTCTCGGCTTTGTGTTTCTGTGGTTCTAAAACACTGCCTAACATGTGGTGTGACATCTGCATGTCTGTGTAAGAGTGTGTGGCATTTTAAAAAGGTCTAGACAGAGAAGGGACTTGGTAGAAAGCTGAGATGAGAAACTAAGAAGAGTCTCTGATGAAGGGTACTCCTGGATACAAACTTCCAGCCTGAAGGTGTATAACCCTGCAGCTATGAGGCTCAAAATCTTTCTACAGCTATATCTGTATTGCCTGAATACTGTCTTGTTCGAAAAGTTAGTCTTCCAAACACGTGGTGTTGCTAAAGCAAAGCTGCCTTTCCAACTGCTCTGGTGTTGTACAGTTCATCTGTTCCTTACTAGGTTCTTGCTTTTCATCCTGATGAGAACTGGTTTTCTGAAAGTGTCCCTGTCATTGCAAAAACTTTTGAGACTCCACCTGCACCTATCAACATAATTCCCAGAAATACCAGTTTCCAGCTAGAATGGAGAGCTCCTCTGCACGTCAATGAAACCAGCTTCTGGTTTGAGCTGCGTAAGGTAAAAATACCTCTAAATTTTGGGGTGGGTTTTTTTCAGATCAGAGAAACTTTAACCTTCCCTGTCCTGGTAAGCAGGACAGGGTGGGTGGCAGGATGTACATGAAGAGTCTCAGTGGATAATTTGGGCATGGTGATGTCAGTCTTAGCTGCTCAGCAGGGGCAGGATGGAGTCAGTGTTTGCCAGGAACAAGGAGGAGTGCAGCTGTAGCATTTAGTACTCCATAGTGCCAAAGGACATCCTGGATGACCTCACCAGAATTCCGCCTGAGTCTCCTGTTTCAGCAGTCCTATCCCTGTTTCCTCACTGCCCTGCCCCAACTGGGTTTGCAGTTGCAAATCCTATGTCTGCCTTGCACAACAAAAAGAAGAAAAGGGTTTTCAGCAATAAATATTAGATACAACCTAGTATCTGGATTTTATTTTGCTGTGATAGAGGTTAGGAGAAAATGTCGGAGAGAAGACCGGATCCAAGGAGTAGGAAGTAAGTGCTGCAGTGAGAGCAGCATGCATGGAAACTTCAGACTTCAACACTTGAACCACTGGACGCACAAAAAGTCATGAGCTAAACTGGATCATGCAGATTCTTTACTATAGAGAATCAGATTCATTAGGCCTACACCAAACATTTCCCTGGCCTAAAACAAATGTCACATCACAATTCCACTAACCCACCTCCTTTCAACTGCATCATGGCAAGCTGAACTCATGGGCATGTCATGATGATCCAGAAATATAAGGGGAAGGCTCCTTTTGGCTGCGTAAAGCAGGCACTTAATCTGTTGTTCTTTGTTACTGCCAAGGCTTGTAGGTCTCCTGAAAACAAAGAAGAAAATTAGGGTTTATGTCCTTGGTCTCTGAGAGGACAAAGTCCCATGGTTGAAACAGCACCTGCGTCAGATTTCCACTATGATATTAAGAGGTGGCAAAGTAGTTAATCCACCCAGGAATAGAACTGTGACACACTTTCAGCAGAGCAAGAAAGTTGACCATAATGATATTTTATTTTCCTAGTGGCCAACAAAAAGTGACTGGTTTTCTCCTGCAAACACTTTGTGCACAGGAAATCTTGTTTACACGTGCAACCTCACAGGAACTCTTCCTTGGACCAACTACTTTGTAAGAGTAACAGTAGTTTATGTTACAGGAGTGAAAAGCACTTCCTCTTCAACAAGCTTTAAAACTACAGGTAAGAACTTAATGCAGGATAACAAGATTTTAAGACTATTTTCAGGTTGTGAATATTAAATGTAATACTTTCTAGAATTTAGCAGGCAACTTTCTTACACTAAGACCCAATAGTTCTGTTCTGTGTGTTTGAAAAATGAATAACACAATACCATACCTTCAAAAGTAATAGGGGGAAAGAAATGGGGTTCATTTCCAAGTGGAGCAGAGGAAAGAGTGAGGGGAATTGAAATGAAACACCTATAATGCAAGTGAACTCATTACTGGTGAAAAGCTGCATGTGAGTAAAAATTTTGGAATTTATCCATCACGAAGAAAAGGCCAAGGATTCATCCTCTATGAGGATTGTTAATGTAGATCCTCCTCCCTTTTGTATGTGTAAACACCCATGTACACATCAGATTTTTCTCCGTATCTGTTAGCCCTTTGTCATGCTACAAATACATTTTAAGGGTTCTGTTTCTTCCCCTGCTTGGCTTAAGCTGGTGTTCCCAGTAAGCCAGGAGTTCCTAAAAAAGCAGAAGACTCTAAAAACTCTCTACAGTGGGAAAAGGCTGATGACAATGGAAGCAAACTGACCTACTACGTCTTAGAAAGCAGGTAAGCAATGCATGATGCACTCTTCCCATAGGTAGCAGCCCAGAAAAAATCCGGCTGTGCAGGGGTTTTCAGGTTGGCTCCGATGGGAAGAATGAAATATATACGATGCAAAAGGCCCTTGCCATTGGGATCTCTTTCCTAGATAAATCAAGTACCCATAATTTCCAGAAATTCCGGGAAAACATAGAAGGAAATATACACTAACAACATTTTCAGAGCCATCTTGAAATACAATTATATATTTGGATATATGTCAGTGAATTAGAAGATCTAGAGATAATTTCAAACCACCAATCTCAGCTTACATGTAGTATGTATTTTTGGCTAAAATATATGTATAAATATATTGGTGTTCAGAGGACTCAAAGAAGGTGTTGTAACTTTGCCAGAAATAAAATATTCCCTTCCACGTGGGATGACTGTATAATTTTTAAAGTGCTCTGTCATCACATACTGATTGCCTGGGCTATACATGTCGCACTAGAGTGCCAGCTCACACTTATTTCTGCACTGGCATTGGAAGGGCTGACTGGGCAGGTTAGAGTATGTTGCTGTGGGCAGTGACTTTGAAATTCTACTTTTTTGACCGTGACTCTGGAGAGATTTCTTTAAAGCAGTCCGTGCAAAGCTTAATTAATGTATTATTTAAAAATTAGGAAAGTCCATCTTCTGAGATATTCCAGTGATTGTTTGAAGTCATTACTGATAGAGGGAAGCAATTTTCTAAACTCAGCCATTATGTCTTTCTCTCTGCTTATGAAAGCTGAGGATGACAGCACTCTGGAGCAGGAAATGCTTTACCTGTATAAGTTTTCACCCAGACATATTTTCCCAGTGCTGTAAGCTTCCTACAGTTCTGTGAGCATGCAGGAGCACTGACCCGCATGCTCTGAGAAAACAATAATTTTGATATGTCAACAGACAGTCTGTACCTGGCGTTTTGCAGATGGGTAAGGAAAGGTCAGTCCCTTGGCCTGTGCCAGGTCTGTGCATTAGCTGCTCTGTTCTCCAGACTCCAGCTTCTTATTCGTCTCTGGAATAATGCATCACTGAGGTGGTCTTTTAATGAAATAAGATTTTCTCTTGCAGTTGGAATGTATGCATGCAGATATTTTTGACTGAATTTCACATCAGGTAGAAAAATGTTAGGTCAGTTGTACAGCATTCTAGAAAGTGTTTGCCTAACCCTTTTAAGCAACCTCCATTTCCCTACAGCTCTAGTGGCAACATGGACACACCAAGCACATGAACATATTGTTTTCCCATGTCTTTCTGTTTTAGAAGTTTTTGCCTTTTTTTCTTCATTATAGCGTGTTGGGAGAATGAGTGACATGCTCATGAAGGTCATTTCACATGATGTATTACGGTGTTGTGTGACATGAAATGATATTTCAGATATGGCCTTTCAAGTTTAAGTACATGGTCTTATTTTGGTTGGTGAATAATCAGCTCTGAATTTATTGTGAGCAGTCAATCTCAGTCCAATGGGGAAATGAAGAAATATACCCAGCAGTCAGCAGATACTATGGGAAAGTGGCTAGCTAAAGAATGGTATCTTCCCTGCCAATGATTTGCTTCCTGTTTAGCTTGTGAAACCTGATTCACAAGAGACACTGAATTACTCTGGGTCTGGGAGAGCAAAAAGATCAAGCAGAGTAGAAAAAAAAATAAATGGTGGTTTTTTTTATTTTCAGGAAGCTAAATAAGAAAGTTTTGAAGTCTTGGCTGTGAGGCATATACTGAAACAGGTGAATCAGGCATATACCGAACAGTTTCCATGTCTAAAATGTTCTAGTATTTCATTTACAATGCCAAAATAAAGATGTTTGATTCTTAGCATTGCTGAAATGGCATGGCACAATCTTCTTCTCTGTAGCCAAAATCCCATGACCAGATTGAGCTTTCCTGCAGGCAGAGAAATGCTGTGAAAACCATGGAACTGAAGCAAAAAATGGAGGGAGGGTAAAGTAGTAAACTACCCTTATGGCATTAATGACATTCCTGTGTCGTGCTGCACATGTTGCAGGAAACAGTCTGGCAACAGCAGCGATGTGAAGTCCACGTGGGAGGTGGTTTACAATGGCTCTTGTGGCAGTATTTGCACATGGAAGGCCAAGAACGTAAAAGGAACTTTCCAGTTCAGAGCAGCAGCTGCAAATGTGCTAGGACTTGGTGAATACAGTGACATCAGTGTGGATATAATTTTGAGTGAAGGTATGTCTTGTACTTCTGTGTTGTAATGCTAGGTTTAGTTTAGCAGGCTGCAGCTTTCCTGAGAGCTCAGCGGGGCTGCTTAGGGCAGTATGACCATGGTTGCCCTCCCGTAGTCCATTTCAGATGGCTCCAGGGTTTTTGCTCTGGCAGCTGGCAGCCCTACAACCAGTGATGGCAAAGGAGGCGAGAAGGGTCTCTCCATGAGGGTTTAAGAAGATCTCTAATCTTACATCTTGTCCCAGCAATCCGCAGAGGCAGAGAGCCCTCGTGATCCGGGTGCAGGGGGGTTTTGTCACATCGCAGGGGCGGTACATGGGCGGAGTTGGGGAACAGGAACCAATAGGGAGGACCCGAGGGAGTGGCCAGGGCTAGGAGCAGGGGAACGTGAGGGGGGAACAATGTGAAGGGCATTTAATAAATGAATCAGTGGACAATACAACATCACACTTCTGTATTCTGTTAGTCTTTTCCATGTTATTCTATATAGTCATACCAATTTATGAACAGAAACTGGCTGTTTTAATAACAATATTCCTCCAAAGGTAGAGTAATAAATGGTGATGTTTATATGGTGACTCCTGCTGGTAGTGGTCATCCAGGCTCTTTTGCTCAGAACAGTGGGCCTGAAAAATGCTTCTGCTCATTTATACCAGTTTGTCTCTGTGGTTCTGCCACTCTGCTTTATGATGTGATTCTTGAAAACAGGCAAGCTCACACACTGGGTAAAGATACCAGAATTACTTCTTGCCTTCAGCCAGAGTGTTAGACTTACGCTTTGTGGGTACTTTTGGAAATCCCACCTTGAGCAGCCAAACAGATCAGCATTTTCTATTTCTGCATATACATTAGGTCATTACTAGAGGAATGGCCCAGGTCTGGGGGAGAAGGATTAGTCTGACCAAATGCACATCCACATATAGCCTACAAGAGAGCTTTGTGCAGTGGAAGGCTTTTACATAGCAGGTAGCTGAAGGGCTGTCTCAGGTGTGCTCCTCTCTGTGGGATTGACATTGCAGGCATACACAGTAATTAAGCAATTCTCCCTTTCTCTTTAACAGATAATATGATCTCCATGGGCACCATCATTGCCATTGCTTCTGTGATTGGAGTTGTTGTGCTGTGTTTGGCTGTGATCATGCTATTTGGTTTTGGTATGTGACTGAGTTTTTTGTTTACCCTTGGTTTGCCAGGCCTCAGTGAAAGGCAGTTCAGAAGGTGGGAAATGGTTGGCCTCCAGATTTAGGGAAATGCTGAACAACCCCTAGGATGGGAACTGGCAGGAATTTGTATATTCTCATTCTTTGAGGCTCTAGAGATGGCTGATTATATTTTTGGTATCAAGGACAGGATAGAAATTCACTCCATCCTCAGGCATTTCTTGCTGTTGGTTACGTGCAGGGAGAGCACAGGAGTGCTTAAGGAACTCTAATGCTTGTGTGTATCCTTGTACCTTACAATTCTCAAGTTCGGTACTACATTTATTCACAAAAGGGTCCCATTTTCTTTCTCTTAAGCTTTGTCCCTGAAGAAAGGCTGTAATGATTACCCTGAGATGCAAATGCCCACATGTGATGGTCCTATCCTCTCATTCCTCATCCTTTCCCTGGAGTCTTGTCACACACAGAAATGGATACCTGACTGAGTTCTCAGCTCAATGAACAGTTGTCTGTGTTTTGTGGGAAAAAAATGGCCAGATAAAAATTTCTTACTTACATGAGCTGTTGGGAGGTGATGTTGAGCAGAATAACATAAAACCTGCAGCCTTTCAGCCTGCTCACACACTGGGGTGCTCTCAGAGTGAGACAGCTAATGGCCTCCTTTCCTATTCCAGCATGGAAGCGAAGACTGAAATCTGGAAAACAGGCCTTGCCTGGACAAATAGTGTTTATCAAGGAAGATAAAGAACTGGCTCGACTCAGGGAGATGGCTGAGACAGTGGGACTAGCCAATGCCTGTTATGCTGTACGGTATGTCCTCAGAGCAAATGTATTTTCAGGACAAAAACGTCTAAGAGGTCTTCCCTGGACCAGTTTTCCTTAGGGCACTTATCCCTAAAACCTCAAGGTAGAGTTAAGGGCTGCATGTGTGCTGCAGGGCAGGTCTGCTCCAAAGGATGCCTTGCCATGTTGCCCCCCTGGCACACAGCCCTGCCTGGATCGCCCCCAGCCCATCCTTCATGTCACTCTGGCAAGAAACACAAGTGCACAGGGAAGGAAGAAGACCTGATGTTTTCCAATAACTTCCAAAACATCCAGGCCTCACCTGAGCTCCCCTTAAATGTACCTGATGAGACAAATAGTACCAGCTTCATTTGAAGAAGAATTTTAATAAAATTTCAGACATCCTTAGGTATGAACAAGTGACTAGTATTGCTGTTTTGTAGCACTCTTCCTTCTCAAGCAGAAATTGAATCACTGCCAGCTTTCCCTCGGGACAAACTCAACTTACACAAATTGTTAGGAAGTGGAGCATTTGGAGAGGTATATGAAGGGACTGCAGTAGATATCCTGGCAGATGGAAGTGGAGAATCCAAAGTAGCAGTCAAGGTAATCACAGCTGTGTATTTCTTTGGCAAGAGAATGGGATGGGCAGAGAGATCTGTCTCAGAGGTTTTACCTGAGAAATGATAAATGGCTGATCTGGGTATTTCCTTGCAGTGTTTCTTGCAAATCTCTTAACATTTAGCCTTGTAGTGATTTGTAGAAAATAATATGTATTTAAGGCCACATCTATGTCTGATTGTTTTACTTAAGTGCCATGTGATAATGGTGATGATGGCCAAAGTATTACTACACTTCTGCTTTCTGTTGAATAGACTTTGAAGAAGGGTGCGACAGACCATGAGAAGAGTGAATTCTTGAAGGAGGCACACTTAATGAGGTAGGGACAGCTTTGTCGCTGGGCACCCTTCAAAGCTGGTGTGAGGGTGCTGGCCTTCCAGAGGAACGAAAGCAGCACTTTCCTGGCATTTTTGGGGTGTCCTTGTGTATCTGCCAAACCAGTAAATCACTACTGATGAATATCATGGAACTAAAGCCATAAATCTGATAAGCAAAATTTAAGCTATAGACTGCAAGTTCAGTATGCTCATATCATGGATTTATTTGGATTTGTACTGGTGTGTTTCAGTATCTTTGCTCCTCTAAAACCAAGTTAGTTACTAAAGGCAGTTGGACATCATTTGGCTAATCCTGTTTTACTGAAAGAAACAAATCAGACCAAACTGATGCTTTAAAGTTACAACTTACAGTGGAAAATATTTTTTAAAGTGTGCCACTAGGGGCTGCCACATGCCTCTTCTATTGAGGTAGTGTTAAATTATGCATCTGTCACCAGTGCAAGAATTTCACATAATAAGGTTTGTGTTTCAGCTAGAAATCTGGTTTTCTAGAGTGTCCCCAGAAATAAGTAGAAGTTCAACTGAAATTTTCAGCTGGTGGCATAAGATTGAGAGCGTAGTTTAGTTTTCAGATTCACTTTTGCACTTTGACTTTATCTCATGAGTGCAGAAGTAGAAGCAATTTTTTTAAAAATGAAAGATTTATTTCTGCACAGAAAACATGGTGTTATTAAATTTGAAATTGATTTCTGCAGCATTCTTTTTTTTTGTTACACATTAAAAAAAAATCTTGCATTTTTTGCCCTTTTTGACACACTGTAACTGAATGAGGTAAAAGGCTTGTTAAAACCAAAATTCAACCATGTCATTAAAATGCAAATTAATGACAAAGAGTAAGAGTTGTATGTAAACTCCTTATAATCTATCTTTAGTCTACCTAGCAGTCATAAACCCAGTTAAAGTCTTTTTTTTTCCTGTGTAGTATGGAAATTATATGAAGCCATAGTTAAAGTTTCTGAAGCTCCCCCAATTCTTGTTGCAGATAATAATCCAAACCCAGAAATCTTGGAAGAGTACATAATTGAAATATTTTTGCATTTAAATGTAAACACTGATATGGGCCCATATGTACACCAATATAATGAATCAGAAATTAAGAGAACAGAAAATTTAAGTATTATAATCTCAGTAGTCATTAAACAACAGCAAAAACAGCAACAACAACAACAATGTATATTTTGTATTATTTGAATATTTCATATTTTAATATAAAAAAAGAATTATTTAATTACCTCATGGAGGGTTTAATGATTTTACTTGATGTTCATCTGTAAGGTCTCACAAATGAAAAAAAGGGTAGAAAGGAGAAAAATTGCATCTGAGTACTTACAAACAGATAAGATACATAAGTGCAACTTTTATTTTGCTTACCTTTTTGGATGTTCATTAAAATTTGGATTGTAATATTATGCATGCTGGCTCAGTTAAGCCAGAACTATTTGTTCCTTCTTATTGCTATGCAGCAAAGGGAAAATTGAGTTGCCTCTATTTCAAAAAGTCATTTGATATTGGTTATTGGTGAGTCACTTGTGTGCAAATACATGTAGGAAATTCTTGTGTCTTCCCCTTGGGAAGTAAGGAATGACAGTTCAGTGGAGAAAGGTCTGCACTGGGTGCAAGGAAAGTGCCAGGTGCTCCTTCCCCTCTTTTTGCTCCTGAAAGTGCCAAAGTTTGTCTGATTGAGAGGTGTGTGCTAGGGGCCAGGGGGGAACTGTCAAATTCTAAATCACACTTTTTGCAAGAGTCTATGCCCACACCTGAGATTAGGTGAACTGAAAGAGATTAGAAGGAAATTGTCCCTCTCTTACTTGTTTGTTTACACTGCCGCATTTGACAGCATTTTGGACACCATCAATTCTCCCAATAGAGTTAAGTTTCTCTGACTGCTTGTGCAAGTGCTTTCACACAGCAGTGAGAAGGGAAAACCATTTTCTAACACAAGTGAAGTGATTGAAAAAATGCAGGCACTGACAGAGGCAATAAATATTCTTCATTCTTCAAAGAATGCTTGCAGTACTGAGAGTACTGATTTCTCTGTGCTAATCCCTGTCTTAGACACACAGAGACAATTGCTAGTATAATTAGAAGTATTCCTCATATGTATTTTGTTTCTTTTGAAAATGTACTGTGAAAAACTGTTCCCCTCTGAACTGTGAAAATAATATATTGCACCTTGTGCTTTTGCCTTTGTGTATTTCTCTGAATCAGCCATTATACTGTGAATATAGTAGTAAAAATACTCTATTAAAATAATACAGACACCTTCAATGTACAGGTGACGAAGCTTCTTATTCCTAGAAGAAATTGCCATTTGACTACGTTTCTTTTCTTCCTGGAAAAATGATGAAGTGTGCATGCATTAAAGTGCCTGTCAAAGACAGTGTAAGCCTGTGTTTTGGAAGGATGTCCCTGAACTCTCCCCATGACTGAGCAAATCCAGGCACTGTGAGCTACTGAATCATGTTGTTCATAGAGGCAGGATTGTAAAGGCCAAACTGCTCATTCATTGCTTGCAACTATAAACACTCCATTAGCTATCAACCAGCTGGATTTCTCATATGTAATCTTACAGTTGTTTCCTTCTCTTTAGTAAATTTGATCATCCCCATATTCTGAAGTTACTTGGTGTGTGTCTTTTAAATGAACCTCAGTATCTTATACTGGAGCTGATGGAAGGAGGGGATCTACTTGGCTATTTACGAGGAGCCAGGAAGAAAAAGGTAAAGAACATGAGACTCACATTTTTAACCTTAACTGCCCACAATTTCTCAGTTTTTCCCTTTCTAAAAGCCTATGCTGATGTTCAGCTGTTTCTGTACTTGCAAGGTCTGACCTGGATTTTCCTTAATACCCTGGGACCTCAGTGTTGGGTGCTGACTTGCATTCAATGATGCTGTGAAGGAGATTGAATGTCATTAGATCACTGACCAAAATTGTGGTTTCAGTCATGAGATGTCGGCTGGATTTCTCACTGTGAAAATCATAAACTGTCCCTTTGAAAGTGATAATAAATAATGGTGGTCATGTATGTGGTCTACTAGGCATCATAGAGGTCTTTTTTTGTCTTTGAATAACAACAGTATCCTTTATGTGAGAAGCATAGTCCAAGCATATAAGAATTTACTATCCTTGTGCCTGTGTCCTTGAATTCTTTAGAAGGAAAGAAGAGAAAAGAACAAAGAATAAACAACTTCAAGTAAATTTCTCTCTAGTTAGTGTGCAGATTAGGAATATGGATGGTAGGACTGGAGGTCAAAAGGACTCAACAATGAAATTTTATAGCATTATAGCAATTGTATTGTTCATTTACTTAATCAGATCAAATCCACAGTCAGTATTGAATCCTACTGAAATGCATATACACGTGTTCTACTAGAATAACATATTACACTGATTTATATAGCAACAAACAAACCTGATCTGATAGTAGGAGGAAATTTTGAAGGTCCCATTTCTTCCACAATTCTGAAGACCCTAGGGTATTCTTAGCTGCAAATCAAGCAGGATGATATCATTTGCATATTCCTTACAGTGCAGTGATTTGGCAATTTACCCTGCTTCAAATTAGCATTCACTCCATTGACATACAGAGATTTTGCATCTGTACTTTGACTGTTTTGGAAAAATCGTATACATTTCGATGGGGAAATCTTGCATAGGGAGGTTGTCATTCTGAGTTGGTAAAGCTGGAAGACATAGCTAACTTCTGTCTTTCTTTCTTGTAGCTCCAGAGCCCTTTACTGAGAGTCACTGACCTCTTGGATATATGTTTGGATGTTTGCAAAGGCTGTGTCTATTTAGAGAAAATGCATTTTATACACAGGTACAGAACTTATTTCCTTAGTCCTCCCAGGTTTACCCACAGTATCAGGACTGATTATCTTACCCAGAAAAAATTTCTAGAAAGAAGTCACAATGGAACAAGAAAGGAGAGAGCACTGGAGTAAAATCTAATGCTATGCTTTTCTGCTAAATATCACTCACAGTTCTCTCACAAAATGGTGGGCTACTCTAAGATCTGAACCAAGGACTTACTGCACCCTAGACAAGAATCTTACCCTGTGCAACAGAGAGAAGGGCAAGATTCATGTACTGTCTTTGTCTGCCTAATGGGTAGCTTTAGAGGACACAGAGCCAGACTTTTCTCAGAGAGGTACAGGGAAAAGATGAGAAGCAACAGGCACAACTTACAGAAAAGGAAATTAGATAATATTGTTCACAACATCCAAGATCAATCACTGAAACAGGTTGTCCAGAGGGGCTGTGTCATCTCCAGTCTTGAAGATATGCCAAACCTAACTGGGTGAGACCCTAAATTACTTGATCCAAATTTGGGGTTGGCACTGCTCTGAAGAGAGTGTTGAACCAGGTGACATATAGACCTGAATTACTCTGCAATGGTAACTCCATCCTCTTTTCTCTGCCTTACAAATCAGGGACTTGGCTGCTCGCAACTGCCTTGTGTCAGAGAAGGAATATGAGAGCTCATCCCGGATAGTAAAGATCGGTGATTTTGGACTTGCCAGAGATATCTATAAAAATGATTATTACAGGAAAAGAGGAGAGGGTCTACTCCCTGTCAGATGGATGGCTCCTGAAAGCCTTATTGATGGTGTCTTTACAAGTCACTCTGATGTCTGGTGAGTTATAGGAGCCACACAGCTGTGGAGATAACCATACTAAATCCCACAGCAAGAAAATATTGGTTTATAGGAGGAATTACAGGGTCGTATGTTGTCATCTCTAATAATTTTTAGGCTTGAGCAGATTTCCTCCTAAGCAAAATTTTAAGGATCTAATGAGAAATTTTATTACCACAAATTATTTATACCACAAAGTATATTTCATAGATATATTTCTTTATGCTTTGGGCTCTAGCTTTGGATTCTGGCGGGAAGGAAGTAGTGTCACTCAAACAATTTTACAATTATACCAGGCACACAATGTGATTTTTGCTTGATTGGGCAGTGAATTGACTGCCTGCATGCTGTTCCATTTTGCTTTCCATTAGGCTTATTGACATTTCCTTCCTACAGCCAAATACTTTGCCCTTGCAGTTTCACCCTCTTCTAGAGACTTCTTTACTTCAAAGACCAGACTTTGCAGCATCATCAGGGGAAGGTCACAATACTTTGCTGTGGAGGTTTGCTAAAAGTGTATTTGAGTGGCTTTGAGTTTATGGTGAAGAAGCAGAGACCCACTGTCAGGAGACATAGAAAAAAATCCCCAGACTAAATCAGATCCATGAATATCCATGGATATTCACATAAGTTTAGATTTTAGTGGCCGCAGGTACTTAGCCCACAGGTCTTTTCCAAGTCCCCAGCGCCTGCACCCATCTATTTGACTGCTACTCTTGCGCTTATCTAAGAAAGTAGTTTAGTACTCTGTGCCAAACCAAATGAGGTGCTGATTGCTCCACAAGTGGTGCTCAGAACTTGTCTCTCTCCATTTTAAACCACACCTCTAGAGATTTCTAAACACTTGTTTATATGAGGACATGCTCAGCTGGAGTGTTGCCCGGAGAAGATGTGGACACTCAGTGTCTTCTGATCTGCATCTCAGTGAGTCTGGGAAAGTGTCTCAGTTCTACACACTATTATTTATTTTAGCTATTCCAGAGGCTGGCTTAGGGACAAAACCAAATTAAGTCCTCTTACTCCTAATTTTTCTGAGTCTTACTCTTTGGTTAGGCATGATCTAACTGTTAATAGGGAGGTTTCATTATGGTTATATAACTATGGTTATTAATTTTTCTCTTTTTTCATGGTGTTTCTTAGGGCTTTTGGAGTACTAGTGTGGGAAACATTAACTTTGGGTCAGCAGCCATATCCAGGTTTCTCCAATACAGAAGTTGTACAACATGTACGATCAGGGGGAAGGCTGGAATCTCCAAACAATTGTCCTGGTGACCTGTAAGTTAATTTTGTTTAAATGTTGTTGATAATATTTATAAGAAGCAAGAGGCTTTTTGCTAGTTTGTCATAATTTTGAAGGTTAATCATGCCCATGCAGAGCCCAACATCCTCCACTTTTGTTTCCAATAAAACTGGCCAACCTGCTACTAATTCATCCAGTAGTCCAGCCTATGAAT